>NC_136061.1:69022024-69362024 GCF_964261635.1 Lissotriton helveticus
GCCCTCATCAGCCTGGATAGCTTGATTCCAGTGGCATGGAGAGCATGGGACTCACGTCTGAGCATACCCGTCCCACTCGGGGTGACAAATGCAAAAACAACAGCTGATGGACAGAATGCAGAACAATGTCATACATTCACCCTAGTACAGAGATCTGGGCCTAAATCCATTGTTTTTCTGCTCACCATGCCATTCCAGTTTGAACCCAGCCATATGCAAATCAGTCTTGACCCTGTGCCCCATGGGAACAGTCCAGCCCGAACTGCCAAGCCAGGTCCTCCCTGGACTGGAAACAAGCATCCAAGGACCGATTTCGGGCTTTCAGCCCTCATCAGCCTGGATAGCTTGATTCCAGTGGCATGAAGAGCACGGGACTCACGTCTGAGCATACCCGTCCCACTCGGGGTGACAAATGCAAAAACAACAGGTGATGCACAGAATGCAGAACAATGTCATACATTCACCCTAGTACAGAGATCTGGGCATCTGGGCCTAAATCCATCGTTTTTTTGCTCACCATGCCATTCCAGTTTGAACCCAGCCATATGCAAATCAGTCTTGACCCTGTGCCCCATGGGAACAGTCCAGCCCGAACTGCCAAGCCAGGTCCTCCCTGGACTGGAAACAAGCATTCAAGGACCGGTTTCGGGCTTTCAGCTGGAGAACCCCAGCCTTAGGGCCTGGCGGCGCAGGGTACGCCAACACCCCTGGGTTCACCTGCCTTATCAAATACAGAGACACGGACTCTTCGTTCTGTCGTAGAAGATAGTATTTATTAGCTGCAGCTAGTACAGTGGTCTTAGAAGTCGTCAATGCAACGAGGTTCAAAAGAGACTGCCACTTAACTCCGTGGCGCACAGGTTTAAATACAGTACAACACAATGCAAAAAGGCAATTTCACAAGAGCATGAGCTATAGGCAAACGTTAGAAACAATGTTTTAAGACTAAGGCAACTCAAATTCCCAGTCTCGTTTGTCACTCGACCGCTTAAGTAAATTACAAATGAATCCACATTATTTAGTTTACGAGCAAAGGAAACACACAGGTGTGTGTCGCAGGAGGACAGTCGTGTAACAGGAGAATGCAGGAGACATGTAGCGAAGGACAGCAGATAAGATAAACTAAAGGAAACAATGGGGTGAACCAACATGTAGTCCGGACGGGGATTACTCAGCTCAGACAAGAATTAGTGTACTCGGCCAGACCCTGACACTCACTAGTAAACATCAGCAGAGAAGCCACCTGACACGCAAAGGCAGAAACGACAGAAAGACATCGCGCTCGCCAAGCTGCCTGAGTGAGGGTAACATAAAATGGCGGCGGTCACAAAATGGAGCCTGATTACGAACGAATTCGTAATTTTCAGAACCTCAGACCCTCCTTTTGCCATTACTCAGGCAATGACAAACCAACTCACGCTAATCTGAGTCAGAGTCAACACTGATGTTCATAGGGTCCTGAAGTCGTTGCTGCACCATCATTCGAATATTCTCTGTCTTCTGAGTAGCAGATGGTGGAACACACAAAGTAGCCAACAGGCCACAGACTGCAGGACCACATTGCACACACACACAACAAGAGAATATGACGGCTAAGATTGCTCCAAGGAATGTTAAGATCTTCCATCCCCAAGTTGACAATATTCCCCAGCTCCATCCCATAAAAGACCAATCTCCTTCGTCTTGATGAATCGACTCGGAGATCGTGTGCAATTTGGAAATGGCTTGGTATACTGCTGGAGCGTCGTCTGGAATATAAATGCAGCAACTAGATCCAATCAGTCTACAGACACCACCTCGATCTGCTAGGATAACATCGAGAGCAATTCGATTCTGTAATGTCATAAGACGGTCAGCCTGAAGCTCTGCTGTAAGGTTACCTAGGGCACCTGCAGTAACATTAATAGTGGTCTCAATGTAGAAACTAAATGGGGGGCACTACCAACCAGAATATAAGATCCTTAAGTATTGCCCGGCGGTGTCGCCTCTTGAACCCACAAAGAAGTTAAACTATTGAAGAGGCAGGCGCTGGAGACTGGAAGGCAGGAAACAAGGTTTTTTATTCTCTCCGGAGGAGAACACAACGAAACGGACAGAAGGTATCGTTCTGAGGTGCTCTAACTGCATCCCTGAGGCCTGGCCTCTTATACACACGTTTATCTGTTTATTGCATGTAACACATTTTCGTCGATACTTTGATGTACGGAAAGACATCCTTAGAATCCCCCCCTTCCCAGCCCGTTCCCACGCAAGATTACAGTGGAAGTCCCCGCCCCGTTCACAACAGGTGATGATCATCGCGCAGCTGGATATTCCGCCGATCCACGGAGTGTGTGGGTTTCGATCGGATCTCGTGGGATGGGGGGGGGGCTTTGATCATCTCGGGGGTCCTTTGAGGAGGGAAGCTTTCTATTGTACGGGGAGGGGCAAGGGATTGGTATCGGCAGAGCTGGGTGTCGGCCTGGGAACGGGGAAGACAAACGGGCACACGGGGAAATGGGGTTTGCATCAAAGGGCCGGGGATCATAAATGGGAAGAGGGGAGGTGTCGCGCTGGGAACAGGACGAGGGTCTGGGGCAGAGCAGCGCTGAAGAGGGGTTTTATGATTCGCGGCAGGTGCAGGCAGGGGGGTTGTCAGTATGCGGGGGATGCCGGCGAAGTTAGGAGTGGGAGAGAGGCGCGCTGGCTCTCGGCGGGAGCAGGGAAGCCATGGTGCTCAAAATGGCGGCTGTTTTACGCGCACAAAAAGGTTAAGGAGAGCAAGAGGGCGCCGATAATGTTGACGGTTTCAGCCTACTTTCAACAGTCCTCCCTTTTCAACATATCTAGCCAACTTGCTTTCTCAATGTCAATTTTCATCAAATTCCTAACTTCGGTATCGTACAATGCTCTCATATGTTCGCTTCCAATGTCCACAGTTTCGGGAAAAATACAACTCGCACATAAAGAACACATAGGTGGCAAACATTGAATTCCTAAGCATAGGCCACATATTACAACTACGGGAATCAGGATAATGGTGAGCAGTCTCCAGCCCCAGCTTTTGACGGTGTCCCAGAACCAACCACCAAGCGACCATTCTTCTTGCTCTTGGTGAACTTCCGAAGAGAGCCTGTGAAGATGTTCGATGGCTTTGTACACTGAGGGTGAGTTGTCCGGTATGTATGTACAACAGCTGGACCCAATAATGCGGCATGCTCCTCCACGGTCCGCCAGAACCACATCTAGAACGAGGCGGTTCTTCAGAGCCACCAAACGGACCGCTTGGAGCTCGGCAGTGTTGTTGGCAAAGATGCCCGCTGTGATGTTCATGGTTGTCTCGACTGCCTGAGTCAAATGTCGGATGGCACGGCTGTTTGCCATCGGGCCCCAGAGGGGGACGAGTCCTTTCATAGCATCGAGGAACTGCGCCCCTGTTGAGTCGGCTTGTTCAATGTCTTTGGCTCGTTTTTGCCGGTGGTGATTCGCTGGGGCTACATAAGTCGGAGGAAGGACGAAGGAGATGTAGCAAGCGCCCCCCCAGCCTTTGGGGAGCCAGGTGTAGGCCTTCGTGCCGCAGATGAAATACATGTTTGGGGATGACACAAAGGAAGGTGGATCCGTGGAATCCAGAGTTCTGGTAAAGCGGCAAGCGCTGCGACCCACCAGCTGTGTCCCAAGTCCTTCTACACACATGTGGCCTGTGACGTTGATGACCGTCAGGGCCACAGTCAGAGTGGCAGCCGTTCGTTTCCGCAGATAGGAGAAGGTGGGTCTGGTTGGATTGTTGAACACCTGCATTTCGATTCGTTCTTTAGCCGGGATGTCCATTTGGTTCGAGTCGCTGGGGGTCAGCGGGCAGAAGTGTGTCTTTGTCTTGTTTCGCCCGGCCCCATGAGAAGAATGTGCTGCAGTTCTGCTGGAGGTGGCATTGCCCGTATAGCTCTCTTGCAGGAGGATCAGCCAGGCAAGGCAGGAGCCGTGGACAGAGAAGGGTGAAGGGATGAATGGTATTGAATGTCCAGTGGCATGGGGTAGCAACCCACAGATCCAGCAGTTGGTGGTATTGGTGGCAAGATTGTGCTGGTGAAGTAGCTGCACGAAAGAGTTGTTCCAAAACTCCTTTCGCCTCTCTCTTAGTTGAGGAGAGAGCGAAATTAGATAATGTTCCTTCATGGTGGTAGGCTGAGCAGTGGTTAGGACTGTTTCGTGAGCAGGTGCGTGTTCTTCCATAATCCAGAGCGTAGTCATGAGGAGAAAACAGAGGAGGATTACGATGAAGAGTGAAATTGTCTTTGAGCTATGGAGTCTGTCTATTCTCGGATTTCTGTAGTGGGTATTTCCTGCTGTCTCCGTCGGCTTCTTATTTGGCGCTTCCATCATCTTCTTATCTGGCGCTTCCATCATCTTCGTCTTCAAGGTGCTCAGTAGTGGGCAGGACC
This sequence comes from Lissotriton helveticus, assembly GCF_964261635.1. Lineage (NCBI taxonomy): Eukaryota > Metazoa > Chordata > Amphibia > Caudata > Salamandridae > Lissotriton > Lissotriton helveticus. The sequence goes on from NC_136061.1 coordinate 69,026,446, forward strand.
ACAGACTTAGTTTTAGCTTCTCTCCAGGTAACCCTTGGTAGTTTGGGTCACCGTTCTGAGATCCTTTAACCTAGTCCATGGCCTACTTAGCCGAAGCTCCCTCCTTTCGACGCAGGAAATACCCTTCTCGAGATGGCACAGTGGGATCAGGATGTTTTGAAAGTTCAAGTGTCTCAGTATCAGGGTAGCAGTTCAACGATGGTCGGTCCTGGTTCAGGAGCTCTTCTTGGGTGTTGACGGTGTCTGTCGTGGCCAGGGCAGGAGAGACCTTTTTGCAGTGATGAGCGTGCAGCCAGTGTTTCTTCCCCTCCACTCGAAGTGCGGTCCGAGTGGTGATCAGCACTTGCCAGGGGCCCGTCCACCGGGGTTCCAAACTCTTTGATCGCTGAAAATTTCGGATCAGCACGAAGTCCCCCGGCTGGATGGCGTGACCCGGACCCCTGGAAGCATCGGGGATGGCCTGCTGCACCTGCTGATGAAGGACAGACAAAGTTTCAGTCAATTTGTACAGATAATCAGACATTAGGACATCCGGAACGTCATGAATGGAAGTTGGTTTCGGGGCAGACCAGACGCTCATGGGTCGACCGAAGACAACTTCATAAGGGGTTAAGTGATGTCGGGTGGGGGTAGAGCGCATCGATAGCAATGCCAATGGGAGGGCGTCTGGCCATTTCAGGCCCGTCGTAGCCACTATTTTGGCCAGTTTAAGTTTTAGTGTGGCATTGTGTCGTTCGACAAGCCCAGCAGATTGAGGGTGGAAGACTGCGTGGAATTTCTGTTTAATACCCAGCCCATTTAGGATGAGCTGGATAACTTTGGCTATAAAGTGGGGGCCATTATCACTCCATAAAACACGACAGAGGCCATAACGGGGGAAAAACTCCTTTAACAGAACCTTTGCAGTGGCCATAGCGGTGTTGTCACGGGTTGGATATGCTTCCACCCACTTGCTAAATGCGCACACCACGACGAGTACATATTTCAGGCCTTGGCATCTGTCTAGCTGGATGTAGTCCATCTGCAGGACTTCAAATGGGTGGTTTGGGACCCCAAATCCCCCCCGGGGTACTACAGTTCCTTTCCCGGGGTTGTGTTGCAGGCATATTAAGCATTGTTGGACCAGGCGTTTGGCGGAATCTGGGATCTTGTCATTGTGCCAAACCCTGGAGACAAGTTCGATCATGGGGGCTGATCCTATGTGGGCAGGGGAGTGTGCCATGGTTAATATGGGAATCAAGTACGAATCAGGTAGCAACCATCTGTTCGTGTCTTTTGTCCGCCAGCAGCCTTCATCGTCTTTCAATCCCACCCGTGTCCATTCAGTCAATTCGTGTTGTGTGCTAGTCGTTTGTATGTCTCTAATTGTGTCCTTGGCGTCAGTCCAGTTTTCTGCTTGTGACCTGGTCACGTACATATGTGTTGTCGTTCTATTTTCAGCTGTCGTTCGGGCGGTGATGTCGGCTAGTGCATTTCCCTGTCCAATAATGTCTGTCACTTTCTTGTGTGCCTGGCATTTGATAACGGCAAGTTTGTTGGGGAGGAGGACAGCTTCAATTAAGGCGGAGACTAGATCCCCGTGCAAAATGGGTGTGCCGTGTGAGGTCAAGAATCCTCTCTCCCTCCAGAGGAGCCCAAAATGGTGAACCACCCCGAAGGCATACTGGCTGTCGGTGTAAATGTTCGCTGTGGTTCCTGTTGCCAGGATGCAGGCTCGCGTCAAAGCAATCAGTTCCGCTGCCTGGGCAGATCGCTGGGCGATGCGGGCTGTTTCTACTACAGTTCGAGCCGTGGTGACTGCATAGGCAGCGGAAGTGGTACCATCGGGGAGTTTGATGCAAGAACCGTCCCCCCACAACTCCCCGTCGGGGTCAGGGAAAGCTGTGTCTCTGAGATCGACCCTACTCCTGGTCTGTTCGTCCGTAAGAGTCACGCAGTCATGTACGGGGTGCACATTGGGATCGTTCTCTGGCAAGGGTAACAGAGTTGCTGGGTTCAGTGTGGTGCATCTTTTCAGGGTGATATGGGGGGCAAGCAAGGTCAGTTCGTATCCAGTCAGTCGTGCACTCGTCAGATGTTGCGTCCGATATTGTGGGAGTTTTGGGAGCGTTGCGTCTGGTCGGACAGTAATGTGCACTGGGTCAATTAACATACGCCCTACGTCCGAATCCGCTTTGGCCCACAGATACGGAGGTAGAGTGTCAAGCAGGGACGCGTCAACGTCGGTGATGGAAAACATGTGTCGGGGAGAGCAATGTCTAAGCAGAACGGGGTTGTCGTAAAGAAACACTCGAACTCCATCTTGAGAACACCTAATCGTCGCTCGGAAGTGTTTCAGTAAGTCAAGTCCCATAATGGCGTCAGGGCTATTGGAGGAAAGCAAGAACGTGGTGTCGGTGGTGTTGTTTTCTACGTCAAAGAGAATCGGGGCAGACAAAGGGTTGGTGGAGGGCGTTCCATCGAAACCTGTCGATGTTATGAGTGAGCCAGACAAGGGTGCCCTTGGAATCAGTCGTTTAGATAACGCACTACGTGTTGCGCCAGTGTCTACCAGAAATGGAGACTTGGTACCCAGGACCTTAGCAGTGACATAAGGGCCCTGCTGGTCAACATAGAGCTCGACTGGATCCCTCCCTCGCCCTTGGCTGTCCTATGCGAAGGTGTGAGTGTCGTCATAGTCAGATTGTTGATATTGGTTCTGCCTGGGTCGATCGAACGTATTTGGTCTGCTTGATCTGTCATTAGTCGCGTCATTTGGGGGCCCTCGTTGTTGTCCCTTAGGTCTCGGTCCGTTTGCTACATCCCTGGGGTCTTTGTTTCTGATCATTTCCAGAAGAACTGGGCACTGGGATTTCCAATGGCCAGTCCCTTTGCAGAAAGCGCACTGGTCTTCTCTAAGGTCTGTGCGTCCACTGTAGGAAGTCAGAGTGCGGTCCTGGGGAAATGTAGTCTTAGGGACGTTTGTCTGGTAGTTTCCCCGGTATTGGTCTCGTCCTATAGTCACCCCTTGCAGTTTGGCAATCATCACCCTCTCTTTTAAGTCCTTCTTCTTTTTCTCTGTCGCCCTATCGTTTTCATTTTTCTGATGCTCATAATATTGGGCCATTTGGAGAATCGCTGTAGGTTTGGAGGCTGCCCAACTACTCTCGCTGGCCTGTAGTTTCTGGGAGATTTCCGATGATAGGCCCTTAACATAATTCTGGACAAACAGATGGTGTCCGGTTGCAGTGGTCATGTCCTGGCCGCTGTAATCGGAGAACACCGTTTCAAACCGGGAGAAGTATTCCGATACATCCTCCTGGGGTTTTTGGCGACAGGCTGTTACTATCGACCAGTCCACTTTCTTTTCTGGGATTAGGGTTTTTAATTTCTCTACGATTTTATCTGGGAGGTCTAGAATGGATTTCAACGGCTTTTGTCCTGGTCCCCGTTGTTTGTCCAGATCATCGAGTTGTGACCAGGTATGTCCAAACAGCTCAAGGTGGTCGACTTTCCGGATTTGCTTCCACACATCAGCTGGTAGACATAACCCGAAGAACAAGTCGATGTCAGCCAGGGTCATGATCGTTGAACCCAGGGCTGTACCCAATTCAGTATAGAAGGCAGTGGGGTTTTTACGTAGGTCGGGTAGAGATTTCCGGAATGTCAGTATCTCTTGCCGGTCCCATGGCTGGTAGACCCAGTTGTATACTACCCTTCCCTTCGCATCTTGGTTGTTTGCATCATCGTGAGTCCCTGTACCCCGAGGAGGAACCCAGTAAGGGGCAGCCTCACGTATCGGCATCATGGTGTTAGATTGCTCGGTTGGTGGTTCGGTCACTACGGGGGCTGCGGATTTAGCTCCCGGCTTTCGTTCAGTGAGGTGGCGGAAAACCTCAAGCGTACGCGTAAGGAGGTCCGACACATCACACTCGCCCTCATCCCCGATATCGACCTTCCGGTACAGAGCCCTTAGGCTCTCGGGACCTTTGTCTCGATATCGGTCCTCGTATGCATTCAAGACATGATAACACAGTCGTACGGTAAAATGTCGTCTGTGACTCCCTGTATACGAGCTGAACATATCTGTGATGTACTCTTCATCATCCTTCCTTTCTACCAGTGTCCTTGCTATTTTGTCGATCCCCGCTCGCTCATCTTTGTCTAGTCTGTTTGTTCTTGCAGAGCCAGCCCCTCGAGTCCCATGGTCGTCTAACGTTGTTGTTGATGCGGGTTTTAATACAAGGGGTTCGGCTGGCACAGAGGCCATTGGGGCCGATGCTGTGGCGGTACCTTCGTTTGTACCTGGGGGTGGCGCGTGCTGCGCCAAGGGTTGAGAAGGGGCATATGGAGGGGGCATGTAGATGATAGGAGGACCTAACAGCAAGTCCTCGTTGGCTTGTCGTTTCGAGGGTAAATCAGGGTAGAGCATGGAGGGGGTTCTAACCGGACACTGGCTTGGTGTTTCCATTTCTAGTTTCTGTTTAGCTTTCTCTCTTTCCTTTATCTCTTTTTCTAGTTTCTGAGCAGCTAGGTGGGCTGCTTTTCGCAGCTCTTTTTCCAACCTACTCTCAGTTTTCTTTTTACGTTGTTCAGTTTCTTTTCGCCACATGCCGAAGCTGTCAAGCATAGTAGGTGTTGTCTTGTTTTTACCCAGGGCAGTTTCTAGCGTTTTTATTTTATCATCATCGAAGGATCCTATCAGGGGCCATTGACTTTCTTGACCCTTTTTTGTATATTTATGCCATAGTTTACTATAGGCTATAGCGGTCAATCCATGCTTCATGAACATGTCCTTATTAGGGGTGCCTTCCAGTGGGGCTGGATGGTCCATCTCTAATAAGCGGTCCGGGCTAAACAGGCTACTAATCAGTGGGGAGAAGACAGACATGACGGCTCGTAACGAGGGACTAAAAAGTCAGCACTGCCTATCTTATCACTAGGTGCAAAGACGGGACAGAATATTTCTATTCTACGTTGTTTGCAGGCAGTGAATACCTCATGGATCAAAATAACAAAAGACCAATAAATAACAATGGGGAGAATGAGTAGGCCCGCAAAGATCTGCGTTACCTACCCTTTTCACTATCTGCAAAAAGGGTGGTCTCTTCCCTGTTTGCAGACAGGGAATCTCCAGGAAACAATAGTTTGCGAACAACAGTTCAGTTTCAAGTGATTATTGAGTGGGGGAGAAAAAATAAGCACGGCTGCTGCCCTACCTATCCTCCACTGTTTGCAAAGAGAGAGCCCGTTGTTTCTCCGTTTGCAGACAGTGAATCTCCAAATAAATAAAAAGAGCAATACTAGTATTTTTAAACAAACAAGCAATCAAGCAAATATTTCGCGACTTGTCGTGGTTACACGACCTTACCCGGACCGCATGGACAGTTTCCTGTCTTCCGAATCCAGCGCCCGATCGTCCTCTCTTCTTCGTTATCCTCGCGGCACTCCTGATGGTTCCCAGTCAGGACCGTAGATCACTCGAGAGAGGTCTGTTCGGAACCAGTGAAGTTCGGATGATCGGCTGTCAGACGAGGGTCTATCGGACAGACGCGTTCCCGATCGTTGCAGTCGTTCACTTTGTCGTCAGGACCTCTCCCACTGGATCCATGGGTCGCTGATGGGCCCCACGCTTGGGACGCCAATTGTAGAAACTAAATGGGGGGCACTACCAACCAGAATATAAGATCCTTAAGTATTGCCCGGCGGTGTCGCCTCTTGAACCCACAAAGAAGTTAAACTATTGAAGAGGCAGGCGCTGGAGACTGGAAGGCAGGAAACAAGGTTTTTTATTCTCTCCGGAGGAGAACACAACGAAACGGACAGAAGGTATCGTTCTGAGGTGCTCTAACTGCATCCCTGAGGCCTGGCCTCTTATACACACGTTTATCTGTTTATTGCATGTAACACATTTTCGTCGATACTTTGATGTACGGAAAGACATCCTTAGAATCCCCCCCTTCCCAGCCCGTTCCCACGCAAGATTACAGTGGAAGTCCCCGCCCCGTTCACAACAGGTGATGATCATCGCGCAGCTGGATATTCCGCCGATCCACGGAGTGTGTGGGTTTCGATCGGATCTCGTGGGATGAGGGGGGGGCTTTGATCATCTCGGGGGTCCTTTGAGGAGGGAAGCTTTCTATTGTACGGGGAGGGGCAAGGGATTGGTATCGGCAGAGCTGGGTGTCGGCCTGGGAACGGGGAAGACAAACGGGCCCACGGGGAAATGGGGTTTGCATCAAAGGGCCGGGGATCATAAATGGGAAGAGGGGAGGTGTCGCGCTGGGAACAGGACGAGGGTCTGGGGCAGAGCAGCGCTGAAGAGGGGTTTTATGATTCGCGGCAGGTGCAGGCAGGGGGGTTGTCAGTATGCGGGGGATGCCGGCGAAGTTAGGAGTGGGAGAGAGGCGCGCTGGCTCTCGGCGGGAGCAGGGAAGCCATGGTGCTCAAAATGGCGGCTGTTTTACGCGCACAAAAAGGTTAAGGAGAGCAAGAGGGCGCCGATAATGTTGACGGTTTCAGCCTACTTTCAACATCAACCACCCGAACCAGTTGCCTAATATGCCTACTGTGAATCATCGGACCCCAAAAGGGAAGGAATACTTTAAGGAAGTCTCCTCCCTCTTGCTCTGCCGTGTCTTTAGCATCAATTACACCTCTGCTATGTCTAGTTTTGTGATGGTCTGACGGAGCCGTATATGTAGGGGGAAGGAGAAAAGCTATGTAGCAAGTTCCAGAGAAATTGGAAGGAAGCCAAGTATGGGCTCGGTCATTGCAGACAAAATACGTTCCTTGTGACGGGACCAACAGAGGAAAATCAAGGGATGAAAAGAAATATGTATATGCACATTTCTGCTGTATGTCAGTTTTCTTGCTATTTATTTGGAGACAAAAATTACCTTGATGGGGCACAGTCCATACTGGAGAGGACTCACCCTTCTTAGTCTTGTCCCCAAGAATAGAGACATAGTGGGTAACATTCCATCCATCGTAAGCTTTCTTCTCATCTAATGGAATCTTACTCTTCTCTAGATTTTAGCCATTATTACTATGCCTTTTATCAGGGAACTGTGACTGAAATCTAGTCCGATCCCAGAAGTTCTTACAGGGCTTCTAAGTCTGTTATTGTATGCGGCTGAAAACATTGTCAAATAAGCCCAAGCTGAACCTTCATATGAAAAAGGAAGAACCAGATATGGCATTCCCTTTTGCGCATTATGTGGCATAAGACCGCATACCCAACAGTCAGTCATGATAATAGCCAACTGATGTTGGTGCAACAGCTGAATGAACGTATTGTTCATATACTCGGCTCTCCTAATCTGCTCATGAGGGGCTAGAGTATGCATTTTATGTGAAAGGACAGAAAGACAAGAAGGCAAAAAGATGTAGAATTATCAACATTTCTGGTTTGCAGAATATGAACGATCCATCCTGTGCAAGCGAATAAAATACATAAAACCATCAAAACACACAAATTTACGCCAAAGCGACTACGCAGTAATTTACAGTACTTGATTCGCATTTCCTTCTTCCTGTTTTCCCTATCTATGGTTGTTGCGCCATCCATCTTTGTCTAAAAAAAAAATGTCGCTCACGGCACTCTTCCTTAATCACTCGGCTATTTATTTCTGTAAAACCTGAGGCACTAGCCACTTACTAAAAGGTCAAAAACCAGGTTTCAGTCTGAGACTCCTACCGTGATCCTGCGACGGAGACAGATGGCACATCTATAACTAAAAAAAATTATATCAACAAGGAAGGAAAAATACGAAGAGTTCGAAAAGAAGTGTCTTCAAAATAGGAGAATGTTCACGGAAAAAAAATTCAGTTCGTTTTATTAATTCTTGGTCTTAAATCGTAACGCGTTTTGCTCGGCACAGTCTGGTCCTGCAATAAAGCCTCTGGATTGGTAGTATCTATCCGATGATGCAAAGGCACAGCAGCTTGAAGAATGTCATCATCCGCTTTTTCTGACTGAGTCCCATAGTTTTGAGCGTCACTGAAGGGAACGAAACGAGGAATAGCTGCAGTGTCCGATTCTCTCACACCACTTCGAATCCATTGGTCAAAGGGCAACGGCAGTGGCACTTTCTTACAGTGCACGCCGTGGACCCAATTGTACTTTCCCACCACTTTGACAGCTGTGCGGGTGATGAGCAGGACTTGCGTAGGGGTTGACCAGCGAGGCTCCAGATTCTTTGTCCGTTGGAAGTTCTTCACACAGACCCAGTCTCCAGGTCGAATCGTGTGACCTGGGTCTGTGGAGGCCTCCGACAAAACACTTTGCATCTGTTGACGAATAACACTCAATTTAGTAGTCAAATCGTGCATATAGTCAATTAACAAAGGATATGGTATGTCAGAATATCTTCTGGGACGAGGGACACCCCAAACATTTGCCGGGTGTCCGAATACCACTTCATAGGGGCTAAGTCCCATACGAGAGTGTACAGTAGTTCTGGTCGATAAAAGAGCTAGGGGCAAAGCATCAGGCCAAGCAAGACCAGTGCTAGCTTGGATCTTAGCCAACTTCAGTTTGAGTGTGCCATTGTAACACTCAACCAAACCTGCTGATTGTGGATGGTTTGCCGCGTGGAATTTTTGCCGTATACCGAGACCAGAACAGACTTTCTGCATAATCTGGCCCACAAATTCACTTCCATTGTCACTCCAGACAATGCACGGCAAACCAAATCTAGGGAAGAATTCCTTTATTAGCACCTTAGCAGTTGACAAAGCAGTATTATCTTTCAAGGGGTAGGCCTCTATCCACCGGGAAAAGGCACATACCACCACCAGAACATACTTGAGGTTATTGCAGTGATCCATATGAATGTAATCAATCTGTAACACCTCAAAAGGATATGACGGAGGAGCAAAATGACCTGCTGGAGTAGGGGTACCCTTTCCTGGATTATGCATTAGGCAAACAATGCAATGTTTAACCACATTTTCTGTACATTTCGGAATTCCTTCATTCTACCATACCGGGGCCAAAGGCTTACATATGCCCTTCGCACTAATATGAGCTGGACCATGAGGCATAGTCACAACCGGTAACACATTAGCGTCCGGTAATAACCATCGCTGATGTTCCGACAATTCTGTCCAGCAGCCCATCTGGTCTAACATTCCCGTACTTTCTTTCCACGTGCTCAATTCCTTCTCAGTAGCCTCTCCCTGAATCGTTTTCACACTCTCAATCGTATCTTCACACATTCCAACGTCCCTAACCCAATTTGCAGGGCCTGCCACATACATTCGGCTAGCAATATTTCTAGCTGTTGTTTTTGCTAGCTCATCTGCAAATGCATTTCCACGACCCACAACATCTGTAACTTTCTTATGTGCACTACACTTTATGATCGCTATTTGCGTAGGTAAGGTAAGTGACTCAAGAAGATCCGTCACTAACAGGCCATGTTAAATCTTTGTTCCATGGGAAGTGAAAAATCCTCTCTCCCTCCACAACTTGCCAAAACTATGTGCAACGCCAAAGGCGTACTGACTATCCGTGTACACATTCACTCTCTTTCCCTTTGACAACACACACGCTCTAGTCAAGGCTATTAATTCGGCTGCTTGGGCTGAATTATGTTCAATACGTGCTGTCTCTACAATAGTGCATAAGGTAGTGACAGCATAGGCAGAAGTGGTTTCTCCATTCGGGAACTTGAAACAAGAACCGTCCACCCAAAGGGTCCCATCCGGGTCCTTGAGCGGAGTGTCCTTTAAATCAATTCTACCCTTTGTTTCTTCTTCCGTTCGGAGAAAACAATCATGTTTCTCCCGATCATCTTTCTCATCTGGAAGGGGCAACAACGTAGCTGGATTTAACGTGTTACATCTTTTAATGTGTACATGACTCGCTTGAAGTGTCAGCTCGTAACCAGACAAACGAGCACTCGTAAGATGCTGCCTCTTAGTTCTGTTCAGCAAGGTGTCCACTGCATGTGGAACCATAACAATGAGTGTATTATCCAATACTAATCCAGCAGACTGTCTAATAGAGATTGCGCAGGTGCTGTAGCTCTGAGACAACTGGGCAAAGCTTTAGCTACTGGGTCTAATGTAGCGGAGAAATAGGCGCACGGCCTTTGTTTATGTCCGAATTGCTGTGTCAAGACTGACAATGCGCAACCCTCTCTCTCGTGAACGTATAATGTGAAGGACTTGTTGTAATCTGGCATCCCTAACACCGGAGCAGAACACAGGGCAGTACGTAAATCACAAAACTTTGCTGACATTCATCCGTCCAAGGGAGCGGATGGGGCGTATCTTTCAACGTTAGTGCCAGCAATGGTTTCGCCAGGAGCGAAAGATTAGGAATCCATTGTCTACAAATAAGAAGTGATACCCAAAAAGGCACGCACTTCTCTCTGTGTGATAGGTACAGGCATCTGTGAAATAGCATGAATACGTTCTGGGGTCAATCGCCTTCCCTCCTTCGACAAGAGATGACCTAAATAGGTCACTTCTTGGCGGGCATATTGCAACTTAGAGGGTGACACCTTATGGTTCAAAGCAGACAAATGATGCAACAAAGCAACAGTCGCACTCTTACACACATCTTCCGTATCAGCAGCCACCAGTAAGTCATCCACATACTGAATAAGCGTAGCACCAGGAGGCAAAGAAAAAGTATCAAGCAGAGACTAAGGAGCTTTACTGTAAATAGAAGGACTTTCACAATAGCCTTGAGGAGCTCTCTTAAAGCGGAAACTTCGGCCACCTAAAGAGAAACTAAAGATGTCCCTGCTTTCCTCAGCTATAGGAATGATAAAGAAAGCATTCTTAAGATCGATCACTGAAAACCAAGCCGCCGAAGCAGGGATCATCGTTAACAAGGCTGTAATGTCCGGAACAACAGGAAACTGTGGTACCGCTATTTTATTGACCTCTCTCAGGTCGATAACAAATCGATAGACAGGAGGTTGTGAGGGATCCGTTCTTTTAAGAATCGGAAGAACAGGACTGTTACAAACATTGCCTCTCATTTCTTCAACCACGCCTTTCCGAACAAAATCATCAACAATAGCCAATAGTGCTCTTTCCCCATCACTTGATATACGATATTGGGGAATACGTGGCATCCTAGCATTCTCTCTAACTGTAACAACATATGGCGGGATCGCAAGACGACCCACGTCATTTGGACCCGTGGCCCAAAGACTTTCCGGGAGAGAAAGCAACTCAGGTGGAAACTGATCTCGAGACAAACACACGGGAGACATCAGTTTCTTTCCCAATGTAAGATGCACACCAGAAGGGGAACAATACAGTGTTGCATGCAGTCTTTTTAGCAAATCCAAACCCAGCAAATGTTCCCCACAACCAGTTGTCAAGATGAGTGAAGTTTCAAAATCATAAGGGCCAATCGAGACGGGCAAAGGGCAAGAAACCGGATTACAGACTGGGGCGCCAGAAAATCCCACAGATGTATTCACAAAGCCAGACAAAGGTGCCCCAGGGAGTTTAGAATGCATAATAGAACTTCTCATCGCACAAGTATCCAAAAGAAACGGTTCTAAAATGCCCATAGTATTGACAGTAACATATGGCCCATTTTGATCTACTGGAATCGATACAACTCCCTTACTTTGTCCATGGCTGTCCTATTCAATCTGAGAATCGTCAATTCCATTTTCAACATAATAATCATAATTGTAATATTGTGTGGACGGAACTGCCTGTTGATCAAAATAATTCGAAGTAGATGAAGGAAAAGATCGCTGCTCCTTAGAGGACGCACCCCGTCCTCTACCTCTAGATCCTGTCTGAAAATTACCACGACCACGGGGAGTAGACATCCCATTATTACGCTGTAATAGAACCGGACAATTATTCTTAAAATGCCCTTCTTCCCTACAATATGCACATTGATTCGGGCCTAACGAAGGTCGCGGCGCATAATACTCAGGCTTTTGTAATAATCTCTGAAACTGCGGGGGCTGTTGGAACTGGGAAGACTGGTGATTTGGATTCGAGCGAGGCGGCTACGCCTGCTGCAAGAGAACCTTTGTTTTCAGATCTCTCTTTTTCTTCTCTTGTTTCTCCTTTTCCTCTGTTCTCATAATACTGTGCAGTAGCCAATATTTTGGCAGGGGAAGAGACAGCCCATGCACTTTCAGAACTCTTTAATTTGTTCGACAACCCAGGAAGCAGATTATATACAAACTTATCCACAAATAATCGCTGACCACCCTCTACACTCAAATCCTGACCACTGTGGTCTATAAACGTCTCTTCGAAACGAGTGAAGAAATCCGAGACACTTTCGTCTTTCTTTTGCTTGCACGCGGCCAGCTTATCCCAATTTACTCGCACTGCAGGCATCATCGTCTTCATCAATTCAATTATTCTACTTGGAAGAGCCGTAATCAAATCTTCAGGCTTCGCACCGCCTACCTGATTCGCATCTGCGGCTCTAATAGCAGCCCAATCGCCACCTAATTCAGCAAGGTGATTTTCCTTGCGAATCCGTGCCCATATACCCTGCGGAACCACATTTCCGAACAGCATATCGATATCAGCCAAATTCATAATGCAAGTGTCGACTTTTTGGGACAATTCTTTATAGTATCCAGCAGGATTCTTACGAGGGTCCGGAAGAGTGTTCTTAAGCGCTAAAACTTCAGACCTCTTCCAGGGTTCATGGACCCATACACGCTGGAAATGAGCGGGGACAGGAGGTGGACCAACCACCGCTTCTCTCCATACGGGAGGAACCTCACGCATCGGATAATTCTTACTACCTTGTTTGTTAGCGGTGTTAACTTCAGAAACAGACAAGGACAAGAACATAGTGCGAAATGCAATGAGTTTATTCACTGCCTCTTCAACCCCGTTTCCTACAATAACGCCTTTATCGAAGTCAACCTGTAATTTTAATAATTCCAAGGGAACTGTATCTGACTCCATATCATCCCAACCTTTAATAAGGGTTTGACACATAACATTAAAAACATATCTCTGCGTAGGTTCTGACCACTGATAGAAGTTACTCAAAATATCTGCAGTACTGTATTCTAATCCCTGCTCAATCCATCTACTAGCGAGAGAACCCAAAACCACTTTCTCGTCCGTAAGAGGAAGCCGACAACGAGATTGTCGTCTCGAAAAAGCTGGAGACAGATTGAAAGACCCGATAAGAGGAGAAAGGAAACTTGAAACAGTATCCGTTATCCTCCTCTGTGAGGTAGGAGAATTCTTCAGAAGAATAGGGGGCATGACAGATGTAGAAAGCAGCGGAGACTGAAACATAGCAGGCTGAGGAGTAGGAGCAGGAGAAGGCGGAGGCTCAATCACAGACTGCAAGGATGGAGCAGAAGCAGAAAAAGAAGTATTGACGGGCTGGGCCTGTTGCTGAACAATTGGCAACTGAGCAACCACTTGCTGAGCAACGGGAGGGGGTAACGGAGGTGCGGTAGCATTTTGCACATAGGGCGGAGGGGAACTCAGCAAACAAGTCATTAAGGCATCTTCTTCTAATAACTTATGTTTATCTGAGGAGGAAGTAGGCAACATTGGATAGCATCTATCTATCGCCATACGATGTTGTCTTTCTGACACCTCCTTCGCACCATCTTCTTCATTATCTTTAAGTTGTTGTGCAGCCTGTAAAATCGACATATCTTGTGCTTTCTTATCCTTTTTTTGCTTGTTTAATTTCTTTCTGTTTGGCTTCTTTACGCCAAAGGCGAAAGGAGTCAAACATAGCCGGCCGGGCTTTTCTTGTAAACAAAATCGTTTCTAAATTATCTAGTATAGTGGGGTCAAAGCTACCATTTTGGGGCCATCTTAAAACTCCACTATTTTTCGTATATCGGACCCATGTCTCGTTAAAGGTAATGGGACCAATACCATGTTTCGAATAGAGCTCATAAGTGGGAGTTCCAACTGGAGGGATCGGGCACGATGCTTCCAACTGGGAATCCCTCGTACAACCTAAACAACAAAATCTCTTAAACTTACTCAGTCCAGACATCATTACCTCTCTAGACTGATCACAAACAACAAGGGGTAAAAACCAGTAGGACAGTACAATCTTACTCACCCCTTGGCTTCAAGGATTGCAATACCTGAATATACCAAAGAACAAAACAAAGCAAAGGTCTTTGGGAGCGACCCACCAAATACTTAACTAAGAATCGTTCCACACCAGCGAAGGTCCGTCTATCGTCTCGCTCTACCAAACGTCATCAGAAGGGTCCAAGGCAGGGCGACAGTCAGGGCAGCAGTCGTCAGCAGGAGTAGCCGCGCTGTCAAAGACCTTCGGTCCACTTCCGACATACAGGGGTTGATCAGGTGGTGCGCCTCCTCCAGAATTTTCTTGCGAGGCTCCTCACGACCCTCAGGCTCAACCGCTACCGCTGAAGTCGCCCCGCGTTGGGCGCCAGTTGGAGAACCGCAGCCTTAGGGCCCGGCGCCGCAGGGTACGCCTAAATCCCCTGGGTTTACCTGCCTTATCAAATACAGAGACATGGACTCTTAGTTCTGGCGTAGAAGATGGTATTTATTAGCTGCAGCTAGTACAGTGGTCTTAGAAGTCGTCAATGCAACGAGGTTCAAAAGAGACTGCCACTTAACTCCGTGGCGCACAGGTTTAAATACAGTACAACACAATGCAAAAAGGCAATTTCACAAGAGCATGAGCTACAGGCAAACGTTAGAAACAATGTTTTAAGACTAAGGCAACTCAAATTCCCAGTCTCGTTTGTCACTCGACCTCTTAAGTAAATTACAAATGAATCCACATTATTCAGTTTACGAGCAAAGGAAACACACAGGTGTGTGTCGCAGGAGGACAGTCGTGAAACAGGAGAATGCAGGAGACATGTAGCGAAGGACAGCAGAAAAGATAAACTAAAGGAAACAATGGGGTGAACCAACATGTAGTGCGGACGGGGATTACTCAGCTCAGACAAGAATTAGTGTACTCGGCCAGACCCTGACACTCACTAGTAAACATCAGCAGAGAAGCCACCTGACACGCAAAGGCAGAAACGACAGAAAGACATCGCGCTCGCCAAGCTGCCTGAGTGAGGGAAACATAAAATGGCGGCGGTCACAAAATGGAGCCTGAGTACGAACTAATTCGTAATTTTCAGAACCTCACAGCCCTCATCAGCCTGGATAGCTTGATTCCAGTGGCATGGAGGGCACGGGACACACGTCTGAGCATACCTGTCCCACTCGGGGTGGCAAATGCAAAAACAACAGGTGATGAACAGAATGCAGAACAATGTCATACATTCACCCCAGTACAGAGATCTGGGCCTAAATCCATCGTTTTTTTGCTCACCATGCCATTCCAGTTTGAACCCAGCCATATGCAAATCAGTCTTGACCCTGTGCCCCATGGAAACAGTCCAGCCCGAACTGACAAGCCAGGTCCTCCCTGGACTGGAAACAAGCATCCAAGGACCGGTTTCGGGCTTTAAGCCCTCATCAGCCTGGATAGCTTGATTCCAGTGGCATGGAGAGCACGGGACTCACGTCTGAGCACACCCGTCCCACTCGGGGTGACAATTGCAAAAACAAGAGGTGATGGACAGAATGCAGAACAATGTCATACATTCACCCCAGTACAGAGATCTGGGCCTAAATCCATCGTTTTTTTTCTCACCATGCCATTCCAGTTTGAACCCAGCCATATGCAAATCAGTCTTGACCCTGTGCCCCATGGGAACAGTCCAGCCCGAACTGCCAAGCCAGGTCCTCCCTGGACTGGAAACAAGCATCCAAGGACCGGTTTCGGGCTTTCAGCCCTCATCAGCCTGGATAGCTTGATTCCAGTGGCATGGAGAGCACGGGACTCACGTCTGAGCATACCCGTCCCACTCGGGGTGACAAATGCAAAAACAACAGGTGATGGACAGAATGCAGAACAATGTCATACATTCACCCAAGTACAGAGATCTGGGCTTAAATCCATCTTTTTTTGCTCACCATGCCATTCCAGTTTGAACCCAGCCATATGCAAATCAGTCTTGCTCCTGTGCACCATGGGAACAGTCCAGCCTGAACTGCCAAGCCAGGTCTTTCCTGGACTGGAAACAAGCACTCAAGGACCGGTTTCGGGCTTTCAGCCCTCATCAGCCTGGATAGCTTTATTCCAGTGGCACGGAGAGCACGGGACTCACATCTGAGCATACCCGTCCCACTCGGGGTGACAAATTCAAAAACAACAGGAGATGGACAGAATGCAGAACAATGTCATACATTCACCCCAGTACAGAGATCTGGGCCTAAATCCATCGTTTTTTTGCTCACCATGCCATTCCAGTTTGAACCCAGCCATATGCAAATCAGTCTTGACCCTGTGCCCCATGGGAACAGTCCAGCCCGAACTGCCAAGCCAGGTCCTCCCTGGACTGGAAACAAGCATCCAAGGACCGGTTTCGGGCTTTCAGCCCTCATCAGCCTGGATAGCTTGATTCCAGTGGCATGGAGAGCACGGGACTCATGTCTGAGCATACCCGTCCCACTCGGGGTGACAAATGCAAAAACAAGAGGTGATGGACAGAATGCAGAACAATGTCATACATTCACCCCAGTACAGAGATATGGGCCGAAATCAATCGTTTTTTTGCTCACCATGCCATTCCAGTTTGAACCCAGCCATATGCAAATCAGTCTTGACCCTATGTCCCATGGGAACAGTCCAGCCCGAACTGCCAAGCCAGGTCCTCCCTGGACTGGAAACAAGCATCCAAGGACCGGTTTCGGGCTTTCAGCCCTCATCAGCCTGGATAGCTTGATTCCAGTGGCATGGAGAGCACGGGACTCATGTCTGAGCATACCCGTCCCACTCGGGGTGACAAATGCAAAAACAACAGGTGATGGACAGAATGCAGAACAATGTCATATATTCACCCCAGTACAGAGATCTGGGCCTAAATCCATTGTTTTTTTGCTCACCATGCCATTTCAGTTTGAACCCAGCCATATGCAAATCAGTCTTGACCCTGTGCCCCATGGGAACAGTCCAGCCCGAACTGCCAAGCCAGGTCCTCCCTGGACTGGAAACAAGCATCCAAGGACCGGTTTCGGGCTTTCAACCCTCATCAGCCTGGATAGCTTGATTCCAGTGGCATGGAGAGCACGGGACTCACGTCTGAGCATACCCGTCCCACTCGGGGTGACGAATGCAAAAACAACAGGTGATGGACAGAATGCAGAACAATGTCATACATTCACCCCAGTACAGAGATCTGGGCCTAAATCCATCGTTTTGTTGCTCACCATGCTATTCCAGTTTGAATCCAGCCATATGCAAATCAGTCTTGACCATATGCCCCATGGGAACAGTCCAGCCCGAACTTCAAAGCCAGGTCCTCCCTGGACTGGAAACAAGCATCCAAGGACCGGTTTCGGGCTTTCAGCCCTCATCAGCCTGGATAGCTTGATTCCAGTGTCATGGAGAGCACGGGAATCACGTCTGAGCATACCCGTCCCACTCGGGGTGACAAATGCAAAAAAAACAGGTGATGGACAGAATGCAGAACAATGTCATACATTCACCCTAGTACAGAGATCTGGGCATAAATCCATCGTTTTTTTGCTCACCATGCCATTCCAGTATAACCCAGCCATATGCAAATCAGTCTTGACCCTGTGCCCCATGGGAACAGTCCCGCCTGAACTGCCAAGCCAGGTCCTCCCTGGACTGGAAACAAGCATCCAAGGACCGGTTTCGGGCTTTCAGCCCTCATCAGCCTGGATAGCTTGATTCCAGTGGTATGGAGAGCACGGGACCCACGTCTGAGCATCCCAATCCCACTCGGGGTGACAAATGCAAAAACAACAGGTGATGGACAGAATGCAGAACACTGTCATACATTCACCCCAGTACAGAAATCTGGGCCTAAATCCATCGTTTTTTTGCTCACCATGCCATTCCAGTTTGAACCGAGCCATATGCAAATCAGTCTTGACCCTGTGCCCCATGGGAACAGTCCAGCCCGAACTGCCAAGCCAGGTCCTCCCTGGACTGGAAACAAGCATCCAAGGACCGGTTTCGGGCTTTCAGCCCCCATCAGCCTGGATAGCTTGATTCCAGTGGCATGGAGAGCACGGGACTCACGTCTGAGCATACCTGTCCCACTCGGGGTGACAGATGCAAAAACAACAGGTGATGGACAGAATGCAGAACAATGTCATACATTCACCCCAGTACAGAGATCTGGGCCTAAATCCATCGTTTTTTCGCTCACCATGCCATTCCAGTTTGAACCCAGCCATATGCAAATCAGTCTTGACCCTGTGCCCCATGGGAACAGTCTAGCCCGAACTGCCAAGCCAGGTCCTCCCTGGACTGGAAACAAGCATCCAAGGACCGGTTTTGGGCTTTCAGTCCTCATCAGCCTGGATAGCTTGATTCCAGTGGCATGGAGAGCACGGGACTCACGTCTGAGCATACCCGTCCCACTCGGGGTGACAAATGCAAAAACAACAGGTGATGGACAGAATGCAGAACAATGTCATACATTCACCCCAGTACAGAGATATGGGACGAAATCAATCGTTTTTTTGCTCACCATGCCATTCCAGTTTGAACCCAGCCATATGCAAATCAGTCTTGACCCTATGTCCCATGGGAACAGTCCAGCCCGAACTGCCAAGCCAGGTCCTCCCTGGACTGGAAACAAGCATCCAAGGACCGGTTTCGGGCTTTCAGCCCTCATCAGCCTGGATAGCTTGATTCCAGTGGCATGGAGAGCACGGGACTCATGTCTGAGCATACCCGTCCCACTGGATTCAAGCAAGCCGGGCTGAAGACGGCTGTAATGCCAGAAACCGGTCTTCGGAAGGTTGTTTCCGGTCCAGGGAAGGCATGGCTTGGCAGTTCGGGCTGGACTGTTCCCATGAGGCACAGGGTCAGACTGATTTGCATATAGCCATGTCTGAACTGGGGTGGCAGAGTGGGCTAAAGAACGGTGATGGGTCAAACCCAGATCTTTTGACTGGGTGTGAGTGTTTGATTGGTTCAGATGCTCCGTCCATCACCACCCCCTTTTGAACCGCTTTTGGCCGCCATAAGTGTGGCAGGGTATGCTCAGACGTGAGTCCCTTGCTCACTTTGCCACTGGATTCAAGCAAGCCGGGCTGAAGACGGCTGTAATGCCAGAAACCGGTCCTCGGAAGCTTGTTTTTGGTCCAGGGAAGGCATGGCTTGGCAGTTCGGGCTGGACTGTTCCCATGAGGCAACGGGTCAGACTGATTTGCATATAGCCATGTCTGAACTGGGGTGGCAGAGTGGGCTAAAGAACGGTGATGGGTCAAACCCAGATCTTTTGACTGGGTGTGAGTGTTTAATTGGTTCAGATGCTCCGTCCATCACCACCCCCTTTTGTACCGCTTTTGGCCGCCATAAGTGTGGCAGGGTATGCTCAGATGTGAGTCCCTTGCTCACTCTGCCACTGGATTCAAGCAAGCCGGGCTGAAGACGGTTGTAATGCCAGAAACCGGTCCTCAGAAGTTTGTTTCCGGTCCAGGGAAGGCATGGCTTGGCAGTTTGGGCTGGACTGTTCCCATGAGGCACAGGGTCAGACTGATTTGCATATAGCCCTGTCTGAACTGGGGTGGCAGAGTGGGCTAAAGAACGGTGATGGGTCATACCCAGATCTTTTGACTGGGTGTGAGTGTTTGATTGGTTCAGATGCTCCGTCCATCACCACCCCCTTTTGTACCGCTTTTGGTCGCCATAAGTGTGGCAGGGTATGCTCAGACGTGAGTCCCTTGCTCACTTTGCCACTGGATTCAAGCAAGCCGGGCTGAAGACGGCTGTAATGCCAGAAACCGATCCTCGGAAGCTTGTTTCCGGTCCAGGGAAGGCATGGCTTGGCAGTTCGGGCTGGACTGTTCCCATGAGGCACAGGGTTAGACTGATTTGCATATAGCCATGTCTGAACTGGGGTGGCAGAGTGGGCTAAAGAACGGTGATGGGTCAAACCCAGATCATTTGACTGGGTGTGAGTGTTTGATTGGTTCAGATGCTCCGTCCATCACCACCCCCTTTTTTACCGCTTTTGGCCGCCATAAGTGTGGCAGGGTATGCTCAGACGTGAGTCCCTTGCTCACTTTGCCACTGGATTCAAGCAAGCCGGGCTGAAGACGGCTGTAATGCCAGAAACCGGTCCTCGGAAGCTTGTTTCCGGTCCAGGGAAGGCATGGCTTGGCAGTTCGGGCTGGACTGTTCCCATGAGGCACAGGGTCAGACTGATTTGCATATAGCCATGTCTGAACTGGGGTGGCAGAGTGGGCTAAAGAACGGTGATGGGTCAAACCCAGATCTTTTGACTGGGTGTGAGTGTTTGATTGGTTCAGATGCTCCGTCCATCACCACCCCCTTTTGTACCGCTTTTGGCCGCCATAAGTGTGGCAGGGTATGCTCAGACGTGAGTCCCTTGCTCACTTTGCCACTGGATTCAAGCAAGCCGGGCTGAAGACGGCTGGAATGCCAGGAACCGGTCCTCGGAAGCTTGTTTCCGGTCCAGGGAAGGCATAGCTTGGCAGTTCGGGCTGGACTGTTCCCATGAGGCACAGGGTCAGACTGATTTGCATATAGCCATGTCTGAACTGGGGTGGCAGAGTGGGCTAAAGAACGGTGATGGGTCAAACCCAGATCTTTTGACTGGGTGTGAGTGTTTGATTGGTTCAGATGCTCCGTCCATCACCACCCCCTTTTGTACCGCTTTTGGCCGCCATAAGTGTGGCAGGGTATGCTCAGACGTGAGTCCCTTGCTCACTTTGCCACTGGATTCAAGCACGCCGGGCTGAAGACGGCTGTAATGCCAGAAACCGGTCCTCGGAAGTTTGTTTCCGGTCCAGGGAAGGCATGGCTTGGCAGTTTGGGCTGGACTGTTCCCATGAGGCACAGGGTCAGACTGATTTACATATAGCCATGTCTGAACTGGGGTGGCAGAGTGGGCAAAAGAACGGTGATGGGTCAAACCCAGATGTTTTGACTGGGTGTGAGTGCTTGATTGGTTCAGATGCTCCGTCCATCACCACCCCCTTTGTACCGCTTTTGGCCGCCATAAGTGTGGCAGGGTATGCTCAGACGTGAGTCCCTGGCCCCCCAGTATTGGAATAGTCTTCCACTATCTATCCGATCGATCCCCACTTACCCAGCTTTCCGAAAGGCGTTAAAAACCTTTCTCTTTCTCCAGGACTTCCCCGATTAGTCCCCCCGGTCGCAGTGTAGAATCCGTTTCCCCCCCCCTCCCAGCGCCAGGAAGCCGCTCGGCCACAGTGCGCTTAATTAAGTTCCTTTTTCATTTCATTTCATTTCATTTCCCTTGCTCACTTTGCCACTGGATTCAAGCAAGCTGGGCTGAAGACGGCTGTAATGCCAGAAACCGGTCCTCGGAAGCTTGTTTCCGGTCCAGGGAAGGCATGGCTTGGCAGTTCGGGCTGGACTGTTCCCATGAGGCACAGGGTCAGACTGATTTGCATATAGCCATGTCTGAACTGGGGTGGCAGAGTGGGCTAAAGAACGGTGATGGGTCAAACCCAGATCTTTTGACTGGGTGTGAGTGTTTGATTGGTTCAGATGCTCCGTCCATCACCATCCCCTTTTGTACCGCTTTTGGCCGCCATAAGTGTGGCAGGGTATGCTCAGACGTGAGTCCCTTGCTCACTTTGCCACTGGATTCAAGCAAGCCGGGCTGAAGACGGCTGTAATGCTAGAAACCGGTCCTCGGAAGCTTTTTTCCGGTCCAGGGAAGGCATGGCTTGGCAGTTCGGGCTGGACTGTTCCCATGAGGCACAGGGTCAGACTGATTTGCATATAGCCATGTCTGAACTGGGGTGGCAGAGTGGGCTAAAGAACGGTGATGGGTCAAACCCAGATCTTTTGACTGGGTGTGAGTGTTTGATTGGTTCAGATGCTCTGTCCATCACCACCCCCTTTTGTACCACTTCCTGCCGTGATGTCACTTAATGCCGTAATGTCACTTCCTGCCTTGATGTCACTTCCTGTGACACCACTTAACTTGTAGAGTCCCCCAACTTCTTTTTTAGGACTTGTGCCCTGCTCACGGGGACATGACATCATTTGCTATCCACCCCGTCCTCCCCATCCCACACCCCCCCCAACTCCACCCCTTGGTTCAGCCCCAAAGGGAGGGGGATAGTGGCTGGACCGCGGACCTTAGCGGAGGGAACCCCCCCCAGCAGCAGACCCCGGACAGTAATGCGGGCGGACCGACTCGTCCCCGCAGGGGACCCTCATAATGTGGTAAATAAATAAATAATACCTCTATTTTTGACTGGACATAACAATAACAGATAGCTCAATAAATAAGAGTCAAGATTCGAGGTAGTAGGAGTTTGCAGGTTTAATACAGCATAAAGGACAGGAACAGGACAACCTGCACGGGCAAGATCTGGGATGGCTAGCCAACAGGGGGGCCCGACAGCTGTCGGGCAGGAGCTGGAATGAGCGCGCTAGCTTTTAATAACAATACACAATTATATATACTAAAACAATTGCATTACAGTACATACAATAGGCGGAACAGTGGGTGGGGCCTGTAACAGTCGCGAAAGATAAGGGTGAAAGTAGGTGTAACAGGAGGCGTGAACATAGACATGTGATGTAAACGTAACAGAATATGTCATAAATGGGGCGGAAACATGGAGGGGGCTACCTAAGGAGCCGGGACCTCTAACCTAGTGGTGCGCGCAAACTGACGATGACGTGTAACTAGGGAGAAGCTGGGGGCTATGACTTCTGAGCTAGAAGGAGAGACGAAAGTCTGGAGAGTCAGAGCGACATGTACCTAAACACTATCTAGTATCTGATGTTTAGAGAACATGTTGATAGAATCCAAAAGTTATCAGGGCAAAGGCTAACAGACACTAAGACTGGTGCATGCATTATTCTACATGTAGTGTGTGTTGAGGAATATTAAATGACCATAAATACAGTATTTCTCTTACATGGAGACGTAAAGGCTAGACGATGACTGAAACTATTGACGCGATTCAGTAGCTTAGGAATGCAGAGAAGGAGGGCTGGACTGATAACTAGAATCATAGCATACTCTTGGCAGACTGGCAGGCAGAGCCAGGCCGAGCCGGGCACTGTGAGGCAGGAAGTAAGTGAAGGGTCAGGGATACAGGTGGGGGCTGTATCGCTCCTCAGCGAGGGTTCAGGAGACAGGAGCTGAATCTGAGTCCGGGCCCTTTTGAGGCCTAGAAACGGAGACTTTTCAATGAATTTAACGTGCACACTGAGAAACGTGGCAATGTAGCTTTACATAGGCCTAATACTCGTAGCTTTCACGAGAACTGGAAACTGGCATACTAGAGATGGACACAACTGTAATTGCGTCTTTAATCGATCATGGGGAATACATATGCATATTAATCATGCACATACAACATAAGATGGGGGACACGTAGGGACACAGAACATGGCAAAATTTACTTTTCCACATTCCCTCCTTGTCACTACGTTTCCATCAGGAAACATCGATATTCATGATACCATCTATCATTTCATACAGTATAATTTGCTCGTCTCGAATTTTCTTGGAACGGGACTTAGGACGGGGACTAAGACTAGGAATACAGGATGTAGCACAAATGCCGCATATCGCAGGGCCACATTGTAAACAGAGGCAGCAACTGAAAATGATCATTACTGCTATACCTAGGAATGACAATACTTTCCATCCCCAGGCAGAAATAATACTCCAAAACCAACCGGACCATGTCCAGGTGCCTGGATTCTGGTGTAACTGATGGGCAATTTTATGAAGTCTGGTTATAGCTGAATAAACAGACGGCGCGTTATTAGGAATGAAAATGCAGCAACTAGATCCGATGACTCTACATGCTCCTCCTCTATCGGCCAGTATGACGTCAAGAACGAGACGATTTTGGAGCACGACAAATCTCATAGCAGATTGCTCTTCGGTTAAGTTACCTAGAGCAGAAGTAGTCTCATTCACTACTGCCTCAAGGGTTCTGGTTAATCTACGGATTAACTTACTATTCTGGATAGGTCCTATAAAGAAAAAGAATCCTCTATTGAAATCTGTATACTGTTCTAGAGCAGTTTCAGTTTGGTCGACAATCGGGGACTCGATCTCCCTTCTATGTCTAATGTGTACTAGATGTGTGTTTCTGTGATAATCAGATGGGGCTAGGAAAACTGGTGGCAGTAGGAAGGCAATGTAACAGGTTCCCTCCCAATTGAGGGGCAGACGAACATATGCGGTCTGACCACAAACAAAATAAGAATGACGTGAAGCTTTGAAAATAAATTTCCCACTGTCACTATACTCGACAATAGTAGTACAATCACTATGTCCTACATGTACGGAACCATTATTTCTGACACATAATTCGCCTTTGACTGGTAGTACTGAAATTGCAGGTAAGTCTGGAGTAGGATCAGACTGAACATTCAGGACCATGAAATTCGAAGAATAATTACCCAAATTATAAACTTCATTTTCTAGATCTAACCCTGTTCTGTGGGGAAGACCTTGCTTGTCTGGAAAACATGTACTGTTCAGAAAGGACATATCAGTTGAGGATGACGTTAACGTGGACCATGCTCCACATGAGCCATTATGTGAGAACGGATAAGGAAACAGTGGCAGAACTCCCTTAGGTGTCTGGAAAGGAGGGAGTCGACCACACACCCAACAATTAGTGGCATTGCTGGTCTGGTGTGAATAATGTAACATACGGATAAATGAATTGTTGCGCATAGCAAGACGATAAGATAGTTCATGAGGAGGCAGATCACTAAACGTGTGCTCTACTGTAGCATTAGAAAACTTATTTACATGAGAAGTTGGAAAACATAAATGAAATGCATAACTCGTGCAGGTAACCATCAGGCTGAGAAACAATATAAAACTTAGAAAAACGATACATCGGATAGAGTTTTGACTAACTCTCTCACTATGGGGGTCTATTTCATACATGTCAGATACCTGTCTAACCGTTTCACCTAGGGGAGGACTTAGACAATTAAACTGGCTGACTTATTTTACTAGACCGTAACTTCAGTTTATACTCCTGCTGCGGAGTTTCCTCTAACAGGGGAGGCTTGGTATCAATGTCATTTGCGGGACAGTCCTTAAGAATAGTTTCTTGGCAGTCTTTAAAATCTTGACAATCCTTGGAAAAGTTCTTGGAAACAATTTTTAGTCCGTGAAATTTCTTAACATGCGACAGATGCACCCACCCCTTCCTGCCTTCCAACTTGACGGCAGTACGGGTGGTCAGGAGGACTAACTTCGGCTCCTTCCAGCGAGGCTCCAGCGGACTTGAACGATCAAAATTCCGGACAAGAACCAAGCTTCCTGGAACGATTTCATGCGGTTTCACCTCGGTATTGTCTGGAAATGCAGCGGCAACCTGTGAACGACAAGAGTGTAGGGCAGACATCAAGGAAGCTAGGTAATCTGTCAGCATATTACTGGAAACATCTGTAATACTTCGGGGTCTAGGTGTACCCCATACATTCGGGGGACGGCCGAATACGACCTCATAAGGGGACAGACCTGATCTGGAATGTGCGACCATGCGCATATAGAACAGAGCGACTGGCAAGGCAACTAACCAGTCTACACCTTTTTCTTGACAGATTTTGGCAATGCGGATTTTCAAGGTTTGATTATGTCTCTCTACGAGACCGGCTGCTTCTGGATGGCGTACACAATGGAACTTCCACTGGTACCCTAATAACAGGGAAACGTGCTTCATGAGTTCAGATGAGAATGGCTGGCCGTTATCAGAATATACGACCCTTGGGAGTCCATAACGGGGGAAATATTCACGAACCAGCTGCTTGGCAGTGGTCGCGGCTGTGTAATCTGGGACTGGATATGCTTCTGTCCACCTGGACAAAGCGCATACAACTACAAGGACATACTTGAATCCTCGACATCGCTCCATCTGAATATAATCCATCTGGAGGACTTCAAAAGGGTGGTCAGGGGGTTGGAATCCACCTTGTTCCACCGGGACACTTTTACCTGGATTGAACTGGCAACATATCATACAGGTACGGACTTTCTGCTTGGCTGCAGCTCGTAAACGCTTGTTAAACCAAATGTTCTGGATACTGTCTATCATGGCTTTTTCTCCTAAATGTGCAGGACTATGTGCGGTATTGATAATGACTTGAACCATTGAGTCGGGGAGAAACCATGTGGCTTTTCCCCTCGTCAACCATCCCTGATCTGTCTGGACCCCTCCTTGTTCGGACCATTCTTGATTTCCTCGGGAGTAGCATGTGACTGGATATCTATGACATCTTGAGTAGGGTCCTTAACTGTCATACAAGTAGTCTGTTCGAGAGTGGATGTCGGTGTCTTGTTAACTGGTATGTCTGGTGTCTGTGCTGTAAGCTTGGCTGTTCGATCTGCTAGATCATTACCTTGGGAAATAATGTCAGTGACTTTCGTATGTGCTTTGCACTTCATGATAGCGATAGATGTCGGTAAATGTATTGCATCTAACAGAGCTTGAATAAGGAGACCATGCTGAATCTTGGTTCCATGAGAAGTCATGAAACCTCTCTCCTGCCAGAGCACTCCGAAGTCGTGTACAACTCCGAATGCGTAGCGTGAATCTGTGTAAATATTAACTTTCAGGTTCTTGGCACGTATGCAGGCTTGTGTCAGAGCGACTAGCTCTGCTGCCTGAGCAGACAGGGTGTCAATACGGTGTGTTTCAATAACTTCAGTCTCAGTAGTCACTGCATACGCGGCTACTAGTTCTCCTGTACTCGTTCTCATACATGAACCATCCACATAAAGTGTCAGGTCAGGATCTTGTAATGGAATATCTGTCAGGTCTTGTCTTGGCTTAGTCATAGTGTTAACTACTTCCACACAGTCATGTGTGGCAGGATTTGAAGTAGCTGACGGTAACAGTGTAGCAGGATTTAGAACATTGCAGCGTCTGATTTCTATGTGTGGCTGGAACAGTGTCAGTTCATAACCTGTCAAACGTGCAATTGTCAAGTGCTGTGTCTGTGTTCGGTTTAAAAGAACTTCCACGGAGTGTGGAACTTGTACTGTCAGGGAGTGTCCTAATACTATGGAATCACTTTGTCTAATAGCTAGTGCTGTGGCTGCAACTGACTTGAGGCACGCAGGCAGAGCCTGGGCTACTGGATCTAGTGTGCTCGAAAAATAAGCACAGGGCTTGTACTGTCCTGCTTGATCTTGTGTAAGAACAGATAATGCTGTACCATTACGTTCTGTGACAAAAAGTGTAAAAGGCTTACTGTAGTTCGGTGTAGCTAGAACGGGTGCTTGGCATAAAGCTTTCTTTAACTCATTAAAACTAAGTGTATGTTCAGATGTCCAAGGGAGGACAGTCGATACGGCTGCCTCCTGTGTCGTTAACTGTATCAGTGGCTTGGCTAGAAATGCATACTGAGGAATCCATTGTCGGCAATAAGAAGTAAGGCCGATAAAAGCACGTACCTCCTTCTGGGTCTTGGGCTGAGGAAGACTCGCTATTAACTGGATGCGATCGGGTGTCAACTGCCTACCCCACTTGGACAGTAAGTGGCCTAAGTAGATCACTTGCTGGACACAGAATTGAAGCTTCGAAGGGGACACCTTGTGCCCCATCTCGGCTAGGAAATACAGAACTGTAAGTGATGCTCGCTCGCAAGCACGTTCAGAACGGGCTGTGATCAATAGATCATCGACATATTGGAGCAGGGCAGTGTCAGTTGGCATGTGAATATTGTCTAGTTGTCTCTTAAGTGCTTGACTGTAAATACTAGGACTTTCTGTGAAACCTTGAGGAGCTCGTGTGAATTTATAGCTCCTTCCATTTAAACAGAATCCAAAAAGGTACTGGCTGTCTGGATGAATGGGGACACTGAAAAATGCATTCTTGAGGTCGATTACTGTAAAAAATATTGCCTCAGAATCAATGGCTGTCAATAGAGATGAGATATCTGGAACAACTGGGTACTGAGGAATGATACATTTATTGAGTTCTCGAAGGTCAATCACTAATCGATATACTGGGGGTGCATTTGGATCAGTGCGTTTCATGACTGGAATGATAGGAGAATTACATACATTGGAGTCAGTTTCTACAACTACTCCTTGAGCCATAAGCTCGTCAATAATTTTGGATAAGGCTGCTACAGCCTCAGGTGGCAATCTGTACTGTCTGATTCATGGCAAGACTATACCTTGCTTGAGAGTCACACGATGGGGTGTGATTCGCATAAAACCAACATCAGTTGGACCTTGCGCCCATAGATGTTGCGGGACATTTGACAATCTCGGATCAAAATCTCGTAATACATAGTGACCCTTGAAGTCACGTAAAAACAAACGTATCCCCTCTGGGGAACAGCAAATAACTGCACCTAATTCTTTCAGTGTCTTAATGCCTAACAAATTTTCTGGACATGACTTCGTAAGTAATAGATCAGTAGTTCGGGACAATGGACCAACTTCTAAAGTAACTGGCTTTGATATCTCGTTTACAATAGGTTTTCCTGAAAATCCAAGGGAAACATTTCTAGAGCCTGAGAGCGGAGCCCCTGGAACCTCGTCGTGACTAATGGTAGTCCTACTTGCCCCTGTATCAATCAAAAACTTTCTGTCTTTCCCTAATACTTGACTGTGAACATAGGGACCTTCTTGATCTACAGGAATCTCGATGAGAGGCAAGCCTACCTCCCTCTCTAGGCTGTTTCATGAGTACGCTTGATACTCTGGATACTCGGATTGTGCATACTGGTACATCTGCTGTGTAACATGCTGAGTTGCAGCGATAGGCTGCGGTGCTGGAACTGTCTGTTGTGCATTCTGTGGCTGAGAAGTCTGTGGAACTTGTTCTTGTCTCGGCAGACGTGGTCTTTCTTTAGTTTTACCAGTGGCTATGTTGTGTTTCAGAACTGCACACTCGTTTATAAAATGACCTGGCTGTTTACAATAATTGCATGTCCCTTTAACGGGAGCTGCAGGATGACTGGCTTGATTCGGACCCCTCTTCTGACTGTCTTGAGGAACAGATTGTGCAACTAGTACTTTCATTTTTGTGTCTTTCATACGTCTTCTCTCGTGTTCTTGCTCTTCTCTGATTCTATTCTGGTGATACTGGAGCATTTGGAGCATCTGGGACGGGGTACTAGCTTGCCAAGTACTTTCGACTTTCAAAACTCTATTCTTAACTTGTGGACTTGAATTCTCGACTAATTTAGTAACAAAAAGATGAGGGTATGACTCGCTACTCGTCTTCAAACCACTGTTTATTATAAAACATTTCTCAAATCTAGAATAAAAATCACTAGTATCTTCGTCTGGTTTCTGTTTACATGCTGAGATTGCATCCCAGTCTTCCTTTTTCGTGGCTAATAACCTAGGCAAAACTTGTATTAATAATTCTGGTAATTCTTTACATTTGTCTCCAAGACCAGTACCTGGTACTCGTGTCTTATCTTCAGCTTCTAGAGCTGTCCAATCGATCTTTTTCTCTCCCACCTCCCAATCTTTTTCCTTGAGTTTTTCGTATACCCCTGCGGGCAACAGGACTTTTAACATTTTAATAATATCTGGATACGTGTATTCTCCCATACGGAGCATGTCTTTTAATTCTCGGTGGAACCCTGCTGGATCTTTGTCGTGACAGGGAATTAATTTCTTCATCTCTAAGAGTTCCATCTTTGTAACTGGGGTGTAAACAAATACTCGTTGCATTTCACCACCCGCTGTCCTAACTGGGTGTACTTCTCGTAACGGATGCTGTCTGTCTATATAAAACGGTTTACTTTCTGAAGGTGAGACATGAACAAAATGCGGATTTAAAAACTTTCTATATTTGTGGCGCTGTTCTAGAATGACACTAATTAAATCGGTACCTAAACCTTTCCATCTATACTGGAGTAACTCGTTCAGGACATCATGTAACGGACCTGGATCAGAATGTTGATCCTCATACAGTGTAATGAGGTGCTGGATCATATACATACCCACCAGTCGCTGTTCGGCTGGGGGCAGTTTCAGAAACATTTGTGCCACTATTTCGTCTGGAAAAGTGGTAGAATCAGTAATCCATCGGACTGCTGATCGGGCTAGTTCTTGTTCATGCATGGTACTTAACTCACTATAACCGATTCGTGATTTCAGAATGTGATCGGTAGCTTGAAATAGTTGTTCTAGAGAACCTTGTTCTGGTGCTGGAAGAGGAACAGTTTTCTTGTTTATCCAGTATTAGGGTATCTTTCATAGATTCACATGCCTGAATCATTCCCCGTCGTCGAGGCGGGAGTCCCACGGTAAATAAAATATATAATAGCAGTGCCTAAAATTTCTTGTAGTAGGCTGGAAAAGCCTAAAGGCCTAACTAGGCCTCAAAACTTAGCAGCCTATCTACATCATTATGTAAAAAGACCTGAAATAATAGCCTCAGCCAATCAGCTGTCCTCACCCTCTAGAACCTTCCCTGCTCAGGCAGTTCTCCTCAGATTTTCACCGCACTTCGTGTGTAAGGGAGTCTCCCTGAGTGCCTACTCAGTTTTTTGGATTTTCTAGCTTCAAAATGTCTGAAAGGAAAGCTCTTTTCAAACCCTGTGGAACCTGCTTCAAGAAGAGAGTCCATGTGGATGACAAGCACTCGGATTGTATTTATTGCCTACACCCTTCACATGTGGTGAAGGACTGTAGAATTTGCCGTACCTTCCCTCAGAAAACCATCAGGGATAGGGAGGCAAGGGTTCTTTTGTGGCTGAAGTCTTCATCTGCTGATGAGGAGGACAAAGCCTCAACTTCTAGCAAGAGAGCTAGATCCATGGACAATGCTTCTCCTGAGAGAAAGAAATTGTTGAAATCCTCTCAGAAAGCTTCAGAACCCTCTCAGAGTGCATCGGCTTCTTCACATGTGAGTACTACCCAGACCAAAACTTTAACTCTGGTGTCTGTACCAACTACTACTTGGACTTCTACCTCCTCTTCTACTTCTGTGGTTACCACTTCAGCTATCACGTCACCTTTGATGTCTGTTCCACCTTTAATATCAAAAACCAAGTCACAGTCTTTGAAATCCTTCTCTGCGAAGGCTCCATCGACTAAAACGTCTGCTCCGTCGACGACCGCACGGCCGTCGTCGACGAAAACAATGTCTCCAAGGGATTCGTCGTCAAAGACATCATCGACGACCTCGTCGACGAAGATCTCGTCGACGAAGACGCCACCATCGGACGCGTCGACGACGGCGTCGTCGGCGAGAACACCATCGACGACCCCGACGACGAAGGGATCGTCGACGAAGACACCATCGACGGCCCCGTCGACGAGGGACTCGTCGACGAAGACACCATCGACGGCCCCGTCGACGAGGGACTCGTCGACGAAGACACCATCGACGGCCCCGTCGACGAGGGTCCCGTCGACGAAGATACCATCGACGGCCCCGTCGACGAGGGACCCGTCGACGAAGATATTATCGACGGTCCCGTCGACGAGGGACCCGTCGACGAAGACGCCGGCGACGGTCTCGACGACGAGGGACCCGCCGATGACGGCCTCGTCGATGACGGCGTTATCGACACTCTCAACATCGAAGGACTCGTCATTGACAATACCTTTGACGGCCTCGTCGACGACAAAATCTTTGGCGTTGGCAGCGCCGTCGACGGAGAATCCGTTTACTGGGGCTTCTGCGCATCGGCTGCACGGTTCCCCACCTGCAAAAATACAATTCACTCATTTCCAAATGAAGACTTACAAAAGGCAGGATTATTCACATATATCTCCGCTCTTGCCATCACACATTTTGGAGACATACATGCAAGGAGAGTCAGAAGAAGGAGAAGAGGATGATGACCCCTTTGGGATTGCCTGTCACCCTTCTCAATTGCATATTAAACTTCAAGAGGATGAGGAAGAAGAGTTTCAGGAGCAATATACGCATGACGTATACTCCACTCCATATCAGTCACCTCGTTCTAGACTTCCTCGGTCTGAGGACACAACACATTTACCTACTTCCTTAATACAGGACTTGCAAGCTATGTTGGCAGATTATCGACAGAGATTTCCGCCAACTGAGGGTGCGCCTGCTGGGTCATCTGCTCCGGCTACTGTGCCACGACCTCCGTCGCCAAGAGCTCCTTTGTCTCCACAGCCACGTACTTCGCCAATTCCTCAGGTTTTGGACAGTTCGTCCTCTGATGGTGACGAAAGTAGAGAGGAGGGAGAATTGCCGGATAACACTCCAGTGGACCCTTGGGAGGATTATGTCATCCCTACACCTTCTCCGCCACCTCCCCGTCCTTCAGACTCTCCACCTGAAGATATTGGGGGTTTTCACAATATTATGCAGAGAGCTGCTAATAGATTTCAATTGGTCGTCACAGTTGAGCAGTCGGACTGCTTTTTACATGACTTTAAGGAAGGGTATCGGAGAGTGATCAGAGCCATACCTATTATTGACTATATCTGGAAGGAAGGCCTCAATATTATGAAAACACCAGCCTCCATTCCAGCAGTTTTACAAAGGATTGATAAAAAGTATCGAGCACCATCCGATACACCTGCTTGTTTGATCGGCCATCCTCGACCGGATTCGGTCATTTCTCAGGCGGCGCAGCAAAAGTCCAAGAATCCTTCTGCTCCCATCTCAACGCCACCTGACAAGGAGGGAAGAAGGCTTGACGCCATTGGGAAGAAATTTTCTGCAAACGCAGCAGCATCCATTAAAGCAGCAAATTCCTTAGCTATCCTGGCTCGATATGACAGGCAGATGTGGTCGGAGCTCTCGGAATATCTTGAGCTGATCCCGGAGGATCATCAGATGGATGTACGCAGAATTGTGCAGGAAGGTGAAAGGGCGGCCTCAGAGATTATTGATTGCGCCCTAGACATTTCTAATACCAACTTTCGACAACTGGCTGGAGCAATTGTCCTTAGACGTCAAGGTTGGCTCAAGGCTACCACCTTTAGACCTGAGGTCCAAACCAAGATCTTGGACATGTCTTTCGATGGTGAGTCCTTGTTTGGAAAGCACATTGATGACGCTTTATTGGCTATTAAAACCGATACCGACACAGCGAAATCTCTGGGAACCCTGCAATACAAGAGGGGGTCCTTTAGAGGTGCAAGAGGTCGTGGTTACTCCTCCAGAGGAAATTATTCAAACCAACAAAATCGACAATATCAATCATCCTACAACAAACCATACTATCAATCTTCTAACAGGCAGCCTGCTTCTGGTTCTTTCTCTCGGCAGGGAGGACAACGGCGCTCAGGTAATCAAAGGAGAGATTCTAACAAGCGCCAATGAGCTTTGCCGGATGTCGGCCACTCCTCTTTCCCTTCCCGTGGGCGCCAAGATTTCCGCCTTTTACCATCAATGGAGGAAAATAACTTCAGATCAGTGGGTCCTGGATTTGGTCAGCAAGGGACACACTTTGGAGTTTTTACGAAAACCTCCCACAACGCCGCCCAGGGGTCCCTCTCCTCCTCGTCTGCGCTTACTCTTCAAAGAAGCCTTAAAGATGCTACACAAGAATGCAATAGAACTAGTCCATCCTTCTCAGAAAGGGCTGGGCTTTTATTCACGTTTCTTCCTTGTGGAGAAAAATTCAGAAGAGTGGCGTCCAATATTGGACCTGCGCAAACTCAACAAATATCTAAAGAAACAGAGTTTCCGCATGGTCACGTTGAAGGACATTCTGAATTGTCTGAACGAAGGAGACTTTCTGGCTTCTCTGGATATGCAAGACGCATATTTTCACATCCCTATTCACCTCAACCACCGCAAATTCCTAAGATTTCAAGTGGCCGGCGTCCATTTCCAATTCAAAGTCCTCCCATTCGGCCTCAAATCGGCCCCCAGAATCTTCACGAAATGTCTAGCCCCAGTGGCTGCAATGTTGAGGTCCCTGGGACTCCAGGTGTTCCCATACCTCGACGATTGGCTGTTAAAGGGTCCCACCAGTCATTCGACCATGGAGGCAGTCAACAAAACACTTTCACTGTTCTCGAACCTAGGATTGACCCTCAATTCTCAAAAATCTCAGCTCCACCCTCAACAACGACTAACTTTTCTGGGTGCAGTCTTGGACACATGCCAGTGCAAGGCATACTTGACACAGGAGCGTCAAAACAAGCTCGTCAAACTGGCAAAACAAATATCCGCAAAAAAGTCACTTTCAGTGCGGATGTATGCTTCCCTTCTGGGGATGTGTTCAGCTGCGATCAATCTCATTCCTATGGCAAGACTCAGAATGAGACCGTTGCAGGAAGAGTTGCTTCGTCAGTGGAAACAGGTCGAAGGATCATTCGACGACCGCATCAAAGTCACGGTCAAAATGAAACAGGCTCTTCTCTGGTGGTCGAAGACACACAACTTGTCGCAGGGTCTCACCTTCCTCCAAGAGATTCCGGACTACACTCTGACTACGGATGCGTCCATGGAAGGTTGGGGAGGTCACCTTCAGGACCTTCAGATCCAGGGAAGATGGTCTCATCAGTACCAACAGATGCACATCAACATATTGGAACTCAGGGCCATTTTTCTTTCCCTGCAAGCTTTCCTACCGAGGATCGTGAATTCGTCAGTCCTGGTGCGCACCGACAATACCACCAGCATGTTCTACATAAACAAACAGGGAGGAACGAAATCTCTTACCCTGTCACTGCAAGCTCAGGAAATGTGGGAATGGGCCTTACAGCACAACATATCCCTCAAAGCAGAGCATGTTCAAGGGATTCGAAACTCTCTAGCAGACAGTCTCAGCAGAACCTTTGTGGACTGTCACGAATGGGAACTCGAACAACATCAAGTAGACACAGTCTTTCGCCTTTGGGGGAGACCAACGCTGGATTTGTTTGCCACCCAGCAAAACAGCAAGTGCCTGTTTTATGCCAGCAGGTTCCCAGGACGGGGGTCAAGAGGAAACGCCCTCCTCATGAGATGGACCGGAATGTTTGCGTACGCTTATCCTCCGATTCCGCTCATTCCGAAAGTCCTGCAAAAGATGAAGAGGGAACACTGCACTCTCATTCTCATTGCTCCACGTTGGCCGAGACAATATTGGTTTCAAGAGCTTCTCCTGCTGTCTCAACAGCCTCCGTTTCGGCTCAAACCGACTATGTCGATGCTGACAAGAGAGGACGGTCAGATTCAACATCCAGATCCTCAATCGCTGCACTTGCACGCTTGGCTCCTGATTTCCTAGAGTTCAAAGACCTAAACATTCCCTCGGAATGCAGGAAAATATTGTCACAAGCACGTGCACAAAGTACCATCAAAACATACCGTTTCAAGTGGAAGAGGTTTTGTTCATGGTGTGGAGATAATGATGTTCATCCGCTGCAGGCTCCTCCTGAAGCCATCCTTCCATACCTGCTTTCTCTGGCTAAATCAGGTCTAGCTTTTTCTTCCATTAAAGTACATTTGGCAGCAATCTCCAGATTCAGGAAGCACTCCAACAAACCATCCTTATGTTCTTCCTCCTTGATCAAACAATTCCTTAAAGGTCTCTTTAGAGTTTTTCCTCCAGTTCGTCCTCCTCCTCCGGAATGGGATCTTAATGTAGTCCTTTCCCAACTTCTTAAAAGGCCCTTTGAACCAATCCATAAAGCGGAACTGAAATTTCTGACTTGGAAAGTTGCAATTCTGTTGGCTCTTACTTCTGCTCGCAGAGTTAGTGAAATACAGGCGTTCACTATTACTCCACCTTTTCTTCAGTTCTCTAAGGACTTTGTTACACTTAGGACCAACCCTAAATTCATTCCTAAAGTGCCAACTCAATTCCACATTAATCAACCGGTCAAGCTTAGAACCTTTTTCCCGGATCCGAAAACTCCTGCAGAAAGGGTTTTACATTCTCTAGATGTCAAAAGATGTCTCAAATTCTATCTACAAAGGACAAAAGACATGCGTAAATCTACACAACTGTTTGTTGCCTATGGAAGACCCACCTTCGGTCAAGCTGTCACAAAAGCAACTATTGCCAGGTGGTTGTCCTCCACAATTACCTTCTGTCACGACAAAGCCAATAGACCTTTATCAAGGAAGGTTAAAGCTCATTCCACGAGAACAGTGTCGACCTCTACGGCCCTTTTCGCTGGAGTGACTCTAGAGAACATTTGCCGAGCTGCTACTTGGAAAAGTGTGCACACTTTTACCGAACATTACTGTCTGCAGTCGGCAGTTCAAGATGACACAGCTGTTGGTGATGCAGTGCTGCAGCATCTTCTTCACTAAGGTTGGAAAGATTATATATTTTAAACTTTACATATTTATAATGCTGTCCTATCTGTTATATTCGAAGGTTTTGATGCATATGTTATGTTGACATGTTTTGTACTCTATTACCTTCCTGGTTGTGTGGGGATTGATTTATATTTTCTTTGTCTCCCACCTTCCTCTATCGACAGACATGATGTTACTGCTTGCTATTCTGATTCAGGCATGTGAATCTATGAAAGATACCCTAATACTGGATAAGAAAACGAGTTACTTACCTGTAACTACGGTTATCCAGTATTGGTATCTTTCATAGATTCACATGCACCCACCCTCCTCCCCGGTAGGGCAGTTCTGGCTATGGATACTACTTCTCACTTGTGCTGGGAAAATCTGAGGAGAACTGCCTGAGCAGGGAAGGTTCTAGAGGGTGAGGACAGCTGATTGGCTGAGGCTATTATTTCAGGTCTTTTTACATAATGATGTAGATAGGCTGCTAAGTTTTGAGGCCTAGTTAGGCCTTTAGGCTTTTCCAGCCTACTACAAGAAATTTTAGGCACTGCTATTATATATTTTATTTACCGTGGGACTCCCGCCTCGACGACGGGGAATGATTCAGGCATGTGAATCTATGAAAGATACCAATACTGGATAACCGTAGTTACAGGTAAGTAACTCGTTTTCGTTCTAGGCGTAAATGTCGGTCTGGAAATCTAGATTTACCTACATACGCTATTCTGGCGGTGTTCTCGTCTTCTACCTCTTCAGTAGAAGAGTCATTTTCTTTCTCGCTTACTTGTGCTTCTTTGCGTTGTTCGTGTAACCTTATCATTTCTTTACGTATTTTCTTGTACATATTCTCTATACTATTGAGTGTCTTGTGCTTACCCTCGGCTATATTATCACTCCACTTTGTCAGAATTCTCATTTCGGTCGGATCTTTAGTCGGGGAATCTTGTTCCCTAATTAAACAATTGATCAGAAACTTTAATAACATGAACTGGATCTCAGATTTCCTGAGAGACATGACTTCAGCAATACTTTCTGGATCTTGTCCTGTACGAATGAAACGATACATTCTGTCTAGATCTTCTTTCATATTCGGTAGGGTGACCAAATACTCGGACACCTGTCTTATACGTACGGAATATATAACCATACTATCCTCGCCTGGGACTGGATCATAACAGCATTCAGTAAGAAGTCGCCTGATTTCTGCAATGGACTTATATTTAGGCGTACGCTGTAACGCACGTTCATGTAACTCGACTGCCCCTAGACATCTACTTGGCGGCGGGGTACCAGGAGGACCTCCTCCCGCGGCCCCTATACTGGAATCGTCGACTGATACTCTTCGTGCTGGCAAAGTGACTGATGTGGCGGGAATTTGTACTACGGGCTGGACCGGGGGTACCGTAGCAGGTACTGCAACAGGTGCCCCGGTGACTGGAGGAGCAGGATTTACATTATTTACAGGAGCTGGCGGAACAGGATTTGCATATTCTGGGACTGTGTCGTCCAAATAGGACGAGAGAAAAATCTCAGCTGCGGTCGGTTTGTGACGCAGATTGGTCGGAACTAAAGGTGGCGGAAAATTACATGGTGCTTCCGGGGTTGCTTTTGGCAAGCCCTCGGCAAGAAGAGGATACATACCCTTAATGAGGGCATTCCTCTGTCTGTCTGACTGTTCGGTTTTAACTCGTTCACCTATTTCGATTAATTCCCTTTCTTGGGCTCTTTCTAAGGATTCTCTACTTAATTCTGACTTTCTGATTTCTTTTTCGGTTATTTTATGAGATTCTTTGCGCCATAACTCGATGGCATCTTTCTGTGACTGTCTGGCTTTCTTTTTCCATAATACTTCTTCTACTCGCATGATGCACTCGGCATCCCATGTACCCGATACGGGCCATCTGTACTTTTCTTCTAACTGTTTGGTGTACTCCACCCATAAATCTAGATATAATATGGCACTTATGCCATGCTTCTGATACATAAGATGACCTGGACTGTCCCTAGGCGGGACAGGAACTGCTTCTTCTAACAGACCTTTTCTAGTTTTTAACTGACGTAGTTTTGAGAGCAGCGGCATGACTGAACTGTAGTCTAGACACAATACAATACACAATGAACACGATAATTACACCACTTTCATACCACGACATTGAAATACATGAATAACATTTAAATTAACAGTTTTGACAAAATACTACCTGGAATACTGAAAACAGAATACATGAATTTCTCGAGAACAGAACGGACTAGAACAGAAACTAGATGCACTGCTAAAACAGTACGAAACTTACCGGTCTCATAAAGAGACACGTCAGGACCCGCATCCACCTAAGTGGACACTTCGTGTTGGATCTGTGTACCCCAAACCCACGGACCCGAGACAATGCAATTGACCCTGTCTAGATACTACCCCAGCAACGGTACTCACCGGGCAGCAAGAACGGAAGGCCTCGGACTGGACTGGACTGCTTCGACGCCGGACGGACGAACTTCGGACTTCTGTTACGGGTGGGCCTCCGGATACCTCGGACCTTGGACTCTCGGCTTGGGCTCTGGTCGGGACTCGCCGCGTTCCTCCACCGCCTCGTCTGGATGCTGGACCGCAACCTCCGTCTCCTCCGTGGGCCTGAGGGATACTTGAAGCAGAAATATCTGCACGTGCACGGTATGGTTCCGTCACGGCTGCAGAGGATCAGGGGGCTTGCGTGGCTTCACCGGCGCGTGGGGAAAGGGCAAGTCCCTATTCGGGCGCCATTATGTGGTAAATAAATAAATAATACCTCTATTTTTGACTGGACATAACAATAACAGATAGCTCAATAAATAAGAGTCAAGATTCGAGGTAGTAGGAGTTTGCAGGTTTAATACAGCATAAAGGACAGGAACAGGACAACCTGCACGGGCAAGATCTGGGATGGCTAGCCAACAGGGGGGCCCCGACAGCTGTCGGGCAGGAGCTGGAATGAGCGCGCTAGCTTTTAATAACAATACACAAGTATATATACTAAAACAATTGCATTACAGTACATACAATAGGCGGAACAGTGGGTGGGGCCTGTAACAGTCGCGAAATATAAGGGTGAAAGTAGGTGTAACAGGAGGCGTGAACATAGACATGTGATGTAAACGTAACAGAATATGTCATAAATGGGGCGGAAACATGGAGGGGGCTACCTAAGGAGCCGGGACCTCTAACCTAGTGGTGCCCGCAAACTGACGATGACGTGTAACTAGGGAGAAGCTGGGGGCTATGACTTCTGAGCTAGAAGGAGAGACGAAAGTCTGGAGAGTCAGAGCGACATGTACCTAAACACTATCTAGTATCTGATGTTTAGAGAACATGTTGATAGAATCCAAAAGTTATCAGGGCAAAGGCTAACAGACACTAAGACTGGTGCATGCATTATTCTACATGTAGTGTGTGTTGAGGAATATTAAATGACCATAAATACAGTATTTCTCTTACATGGAGACGTAAAGGCTAGACGATGACTGAAACTATTGACGCGATTCAGTAGCTTAGGAATGCAGAGAAGGAGGGCTGGACTGATAACTAGAATCATAACATACTCTTGGCAGACTGGCAGGCAGAGCCAGGCCGAGCCGGGCACTGTGAGGCAGGAAGTAAGTGAAGGGTCAGGGATACAGGTGGGGGCTGTATCGCTCCTCAGCGAGGGTTCAGGAGACAGGAGCTGAATCTGAGTCCGGGCCCTTTTGAGGCCTAGAAACGGAGACTTTTCAATGAATTTAACGTGCACACTGAGAAACGTGGCAATGTAGCTTTACATAGGCCTAATACTCGTAGCTTTCACGAGAACTGGAAACTGGCATACTAGAGATGGACACAACTGTAATTGCGTCTTTAATCGATCATGGGGAATACATATGCATATTAATCATGCACATACAACATAAGATGGGGGACACGTAGGGACACAGAACATGGCAAAATTTACTTTTCCACAATAAGAGGGCGGCCCCTTAGTGCACCCAAGATGGCGCATCCTACTAAGGCCTTTGTGATCAGGGCAGCATTGAAAGTTTGGGCCATGAGCGAACCTAAGGCTCCAGACAGCAGATCACCCATAGATTTTCAGACTTTACAGGGGATGATCATTTAGCATGGCTTTCTTCGGTGCTTTCCGTATCTGAAGCTGCAGGATGTATCTCTGGTTGGCGAAATACTCAAAATCACTTAGCGAAAATCTAAGACTGATCAGCGGGGAGGGGGTGGGGGGGGGGAGTGTTTCAGTTGAACAGCCTAGAAGCTGACACATATTACCCAGTTTACCTTTTCACTGCCTACTTATCGGCACGCCCAGCGATGGAGGGCTATCTTTTGATCCATGCAGACAACACACCCCTCACCAAATACTAGGTGAAACATGTGATGCACGCATGTCTGCCGCTGTCAGGCGGAAATGCCCCTGGTAAGAGATTTTGCACGCAATCCTTCCGCATAGGCACAGCTGATGGAGTGAGATTCAGAAATGTTTTCATTTCAACTCGTGAAGTCACACTTCCATAACAAGAGTTAATAAAATTAATAAAATTGTGTGTGTGTATTAATTCAACCTAGTTTAAAGTTACATTCACGTTTATACACAAGGGTTATTAACATGTGTGCTCATAAATGTGCTCTATGTTGCTTTCCCATGTACGTGGAAAATAATAAAATTAATTTTGTCTATCGTTGTGTCATAACTAATAGCAGCTGTTTTAAATAATGGCATGTGCTTATTTTGCTTTCTTGTCTATGTGGTGTCACTTTATTATTTACAGGTGCATAAAGAATCTTATGGATTACTTGAAGAATGGTGGATATAAATGCTGCTTTATTTGTACGCTTCAGCTAGGTAATTTAGACTAATGTATTAATCATTAGCTATGGTGGGTGGCAACAGAACAAATTATATTTCTCACAATAATTATTGTTCTTGTGTTTGTTTATATAATAGCTCACTAAAAGTGGTTTTGGGCCTAGTGCATTCGTGTTTACCCAAATTCTGCTTGGAGCAAGAGAGAGTCCATGATGGAAAACTTCCTTCTGCTAAAAACATTTTTTCATGATGCAAATTGAAACTCGATGAGCTGACTGTTCTTTCAGTCAAGCAAGGCCAAGGCCAGGAACCGGCAAGAGAACGTGCGACAAATTTCATATCCGAGGAAGCTGATGACTTTACTTGGTTAAATGTTGCAAACTGGAGGAAGCCTCGTTGTTCGAAAACTAGAGACAATGGACTCTAAGAAAGTGACGGAACTGATGTTCTAAAAAGTGGAATGACACGATGGCGTCACTTTTTAGCCAATGGGACTCCGATTTCAGCAGAAAAGTTATACTTTTGCTTAGATTAGCTTAGTGTAGAAAGGTATAAAAACTCTTCCCCGTGGAAGAGGAGGGTTGCTTCTTGCTGACCTTTGATGAAGGCGTTATACTGATGAACTTTCCTTGGAGCACGTAAGAGCCTTCAAAGACTTTATTCTTTTAATTTTATTATAGTTAGCTATGTTAGGGACTTAGATTTTGAAAAATGCTAAACTGATAACTTTCATTTACAAATAATAATTTGATTTCATAAAACTGTCTTAACCATTTACAATGATTCTAATAAAAATACTTTAATAAAATTTCTGATGCAAATTCTAAATAAGTAGCTAATAAAAATCTTACTTTGGAAAACAAGCTGGTCTTGTTATTTCATGAGTTTAGGTTACCATTAGCAAGATTTTATCGCCACAGTGGCTTAATTAATTTGTAGGGTTTTGTAAAATATAATGAATTCATTTACCGCGGTTGTATATAAATGTATATAATTTGTGAATAGGTTAATTAGGTCACATGATTCAGTTGGTCAAAATATATCATGTTAGTTCATGGGCCTTGTGATTGATTTATGTTTAATAGTGAATATAGTGAAGTTGGATAGCGTAGTTTATGATATATTTCCTATAGGCCGCTGGATCAATTTCCTGGTAGCAGACTTGATGGTTGCTATGATAACCAAAATATATGGTAGTTACATAGGATCGATGTCTAACATATGTTAAGTTCTTTCTCGTATTATATGTAAGGTATTTTTCCAGCAGCGTGAAAAATCCTAGTTGTACCAGTAAAGCGTAGTGTGATGAGAAGGTAGTCACACAGTACATTTGATCTGTTTCTGAGTGGTATCGCCGTGTATCACAAGTGTTGTGGCCGTACAACACATGTTAGGGATAGGTGTGTTAGATAGAGTGTATGTATAGTGAGAATTATCTATGAAATCAAAGCTTTGAGTATAGGGACAAAGAGCCCGTTCTAAAACTTACTGCGAGAAAGTAATATAATATATTCAACCTTGAGTGAAGGGTAAAATAACGTCGCTTATTTTACTAACGGTTCATGTTATCTGTGGCGGGTTAGAGTCCTACCAAGATTTCATGTGTGTATGGTTAGGGATACTTTCCATTTGAAAGTGTGTAATTGATTCTGTAAATTTCGTTCGAGTCAAACTTTGAATTGCTACTTTAAGTGCATTCAGAGGGAAACGAGTTCGTTAGTTACTTGCTTGAAGGGTAAAGTAAAAGTTTACTTTATCGACAAATGTATATTCTGTGAGAATAGCGTCATCTATTCCACGAAAAAGAATTCTTGTATGACTGAAATTTCTATCACTTTATTTAGAGAAACAGACAGATGAGTCTTCCTTTGTCGTTGTTAATTCAATTTCATTGAAAAGCGTTCTTAAAATGGCGCTGTGAAAAGTTTTTGTAAAGGAGGGGTGAGCTCTAAGAGTGAGAAGCGAGAAAACGAAGCGGCTGTGTACGTCATACGGACCACGCAGTGATTGGATA
Organism: Lissotriton helveticus; assembly: GCF_964261635.1. Lineage (NCBI taxonomy): Eukaryota > Metazoa > Chordata > Amphibia > Caudata > Salamandridae > Lissotriton > Lissotriton helveticus. The sequence goes on from NC_136061.1 coordinate 69,069,487, forward strand.
TCATACCTGACAGTGTGTTAAGAGCAGTACTTTGTTATACTTAGTACTATATGTATTTTCTATAATTCTCTGACCATTGTTTGGTCATTAACCATGAGTTGAGAGGTTTGTTTGTGAGGTAGAGCTAGTTTGTCTTGAGTAAGTTGTTTGAAGAAGTATATTTAGGAACAGAGGCGTGACACATTTATGTGGAGGGAGAATATGCTAAGCAGGGTAGTACACCTTTGCACTTTTTTCCACTCCTTACGCCTCGTATTTCCTTTTTAGAGCGTGGCCTCCCCTTTATTCCTGAGTTAGAGTCCAGGTGAGGTGAGGTCTACTCCCCGGCAGAATAGGGTGAGTGGTATATAATTTTTACCCTTATGTAACACTGGAGGGTGTAGGATTGAAATGAGAGATGTTCTGTAATTTGGGGGTGTTTGTGTTGTTTTTGTAGATCACTGTTTGGAACCTTCTGCACGGCGGAGTTATGAACCTAAAAGCTGTATCCTTTTGTTTGGTTACCAGATCGGATCTGTAATATTTGAAAATAATTTAATAGTTTTTCACCACGCAGTAGCAACGTTGTGAACAGGGCCCTGATGAAAACCTTGGGTCCTTCCCTTTGAGGTTGAAACATGTTGGCCTGATATGCAGTGATTTGTTTCCATACTGCATCCTTGCACTGTTCATGCTGTTTTAATTAGGAAGAGGACAGCGTTCTAATAAATCTACTTTTCTGTCCTCTATTCTATTTTAAACTCACCACTTTCTTTAGTTTTGCACTGCACTTATACTCATCTTTGGTCTTTCTTTGGTTACTGAGTGCTTGTGGGCATTGACCCCGCTCCACTTCAGGGGATATCTGGGTTTCAATGATCTAGAGACACCAGACCCCCGAGGATGACCAAATGATAGAATTTGATCATACAAGTGTTTGATGGGAATCCTCAAAACCGAGCGGGTTTCTTTGTTACAACCACTTACACCTTTATTTCTATTGCATCTGTTTTCCACCCTTACTAGTGTTTTCCAGCAAGCTGGCGCTGCGGTTTCAGTGTACGAAAGGTACCACACTCTAGACCCCTAGGTTTTTTGGTATTTAAATCATTGGATATCATACGTCACAGGCTATATTCTGATTGGCTCACGTGATTTAGTCGAGCTGAGCACTGATTGGCTTTCGAGAGAAGATCCATTCTTATTGGTCGAGCAAGGTAGTGACGTAACTCGAACCTGATTGGCTTGTTGGTGTGTTTCGCGCACGGATTGGTCGGTGTTACGGAACAACCAGGAAACTTTTACAATCATTTCCAATTAAGTGGATTTGATTTAAAAATGAGTTATTATTACAAAAATGTTGAGAAAAAGCTCACAATGTTTCAGAAATTGAACATTTTTATTTCACCTGACAAGAAAATTGAAACGCGAGGTGGCAAATTACTTCATAAATACAAAACACCTGCAGCGTATATGGAAGGTGAATATGGTTATCATACTGTTCTGTGGTTTGATGTATGGAAACATTACACTAAAGATGACGGCGTATTGGCTTGGCCGGACGATGGTTCATTTAACATGAAAATTTTAAGGAATTTAAGAGAAAAGATGTCAGCTCTTATACCTAAGCCTAGACCAACTCAATTTGAAGCATTAGTTGAATGGGAGGATGAGATGTTTCAACTTCAGAAAGAAGCAAGTGGGATAAAAAGACCTCCAAAAATACTGAGTTATAGAAGAGAAACGCATGAAGATAGAATGCGTATGTGGAGACAGGGAGATATGTGCGATGGTCTTTATTTAATTAGAGAAATGATTTTAGGGTCTCCAAATAAAAAGAGAACTGAAAAGAAAAATAATGTTACTGAAGAAAGTGAATCAGAAGATGCAGTTTTGGAAGAAATTTATACCACAAATAAAAAGCAAACTCCACTTAGACAGCCTTGTTCATGGTCTACTCCGATGGTTTCTACAGGAACCACACCAAGTGCACCTCCGTTAAATAAATCTCCTAAATTATATCCAAATAATTCTGAATCTTTTGAAACTCCAGAAAGATTTGAAACCAGAACTAATTCTAGTAATTATAATGAAAGTAGAAATTTTTCAGAAACTCCAATAGAAAGGGAAGCCCCAAGAAATTTAACGAGAGCTACCACAAATGAGGAAGTTGTAAATACTTCAGAATATTTACGATCAAAGGAAAATTTAATTCAACAAATAACTAAAAGAATGGAAGCAGTGACGGTTCAGTAACGATTGGTCCTGTTCAGCCTATTTTTGATCAAAAAGAATTAAAACAGCCAGGTTTAACAATTCCATTAAATGCAGAAATCCAAAAGGTAGCTGAGAAGTTTAATTCAGATTTGTCTGAAATTCATCGTGAGAAAACAAGAATGCCTGATTTAACTTTTAATCAAGGTTCTTTTAACCAGTCACCAATGGGTGCAGAATCAGATGTTGAGACTCCTGAGAAAAGAGAGTCAAACTCAAAACTTGATGTTGCAAAATTGAAAGCTGATTTAGAAGAATTAATAATTGACACAATTGGTCCTGACAGTCTAAAATTTTATCGTGATGATGAACTCCTGTTCATCTGTAAGAGTATTCAATGGAAAACAAAGAATAAATACGATCAGTTAGAAGAACTGGCAGTTGAACTAGAAATCGATTTGAGCAAACAGAAAATTTTGGGAAAACACTACAGATTGGATTTTACAGAGAGGGAGATTGAGAACTTCAACACAATGGGAAGAATACTGCATATAAAAGAATTGATTGTTTACATCAAAAAGTTGGGTGAATTAAGTAAATGGAGAGTAAAGTGGACTAAAAAGAAGGAAGATGAAAGGTTAGATAAACTGGATAAACTGTCTAAACAGTTTCCTATGAGAGAAATTGCTGGTGGAGGATATGTCCATGTTCCATGGTCAAGACAAGATATTTAACTTTTCACAAATGAATTTCCTCGATTAAGAGAAAAACCTGTGGAATGGTATCGACAGGTGGATAGATTCATTAAAGTTTCAAAAGTTCTGTGGATTGATCTGGATGGATTTTTTGACGTTGTTGTCCCATCAGATCTCTGGACAGAATGTAAAATTGCTGTGAGTTGGCCAAAAGAGGAACCGGAGCGAATTAAAGAAACAGGTGCTCCAGCCATAATAGTTATGGATTTATATGAAAAAGTAATTTACTGGCTGAAAAATAAAATTGCCCCAAAAGAAGTTGATTGGGTAAAAATAGACAGGACAAATCAGGAACCAAAGGAATCAGTTCATTCATTTTATGAAAGATTATTACTGGTTTTCAAACAGAACAGTGGTTATGAAAAATTAGATGAAAAGGATATGAGTCATTTTATCTACATATTTGTTTATGGACTTAGACCAGAAATTGGAGAAATGATTAGAAATAATATTGTCGGTTGGCAATCAAATTCAGTTGATGATATATTAAGAAAAGCTAAATACTGCAGTGATGAATTAGAAGTGAAACAGAAAAAGTTAAAGGAAAAAGCTATGTGGGCGCAAGTGAAGGTGGCTGAGCAACAGATTGCAAGTCTTGAAAATAATAATAATAATTTTACACAGAATCAGAACCAGAGTCAAGGTCAAGGAAAATGTAAATTTAATTTCAATAAATCAAAGAATAATGCTAAAATTGAAGAATTAAAACAGAAATTACCTTGTTTTAACTGCGGCGAAATCGGTCATTGGAAAAGTGAGTGTAAAAATCCACCAAGAAATTTTAAAAATACATCATTAAACCCACAGATGCAAAACGATGTTGATCTGCAGCAACAGCTACAGCTACAGCGTCAACTAAATGACCTGAGTCTTCAGCGACAGCTACAGCAACAGTTAACACAACAGCAAAGTCAGATTCCACAGCCTCCATTTCCAAATTGTGGGGGAGGTCAAAAATATAATCCAGGTGTGGGATTCGGAGGATGTGATCAGGTAATAAGAAATCAAAGATCTAATTTTCAAAATACAACAGGATAGTTTTTGTTGTCAGAAAAACAAGGGAGTAATTCTGATGACTGCTTCTGACGGTGCCCGAGAGAGGGGGAAGAGTGTGTAATTGGAGCCACTCTTGAGGTTGACCAGACTGGTCCATTTGTAAATGGAAAAGTAAATGATGTAGAAATCACTTTTCTGGTGGACACTGGTGCTACCCGTTCTACTGTTAGATCAGTAGAAATTGAAAACCTGCCTCTCTCTGGGGATACCATCCAAGTAGTCGGAGTAAGTAATCAACAGATTAAAACTGATCTAACCGATCCTGTCAAGGTTGAAATTGGCAATTTTAAAGACAAACATAGATTTGTAGTTTGCAACAGTAGTCCAGTAAACTTATTGGGAAGAGATATATTATGCAAAATTAATTGCAAAATATATTGTTCACCTGATGGAATTGAATTACAAACAATGGAAGAAGATGGGTTATATCGATTGACAATGTTGTTAGTTGAAACAAGCGAAACAAAATTATTTTCTGAATTTGAAAAAGAAAATTTACCAGAAGAACTAAAGGAAACTGTCAAAACTGAAATTTGGGATTTAACTGGAAATGAAATGGGTCTAATGAAACATATCGATCCAGTCAAAATTATAGTGAAACAGGGAATAGAATTTTCAAACATTCCCCAGTATAAAATGAAAACAGAAACGATTGAAGGTGTCATTCCTGTGATTGAGAAATTCATTAAACAAGGTGTACTAAAAGAAATTGAGAGCAGTCCTTGTAACTCACCGATTATGGGGATCAAAAAGTCAAATGGAACGTACAGAATAGTTCAGGATTTGAGAAAAGTTAACCAAATTGTTGTTCCATGTTGTCCAGTTGTTCCAAATCCAGCAGTCTTTCTTTATCAAATTCCGCATGATGCAGAATGGTATACTGTTATTGATCTTTGCAATGCATTCTTTACTGTTCCTTTGCATCCAGAGAGCCAAGAAATATTTACTTTCAGATTCCAAAATAGAACCCTCACGTGGTGTAGAATTCCTCAAGGGTATACAGAAAGTCCTTCTATTTTTAATGAGTTGTTAAAGAAATCTTTGGAAGATCTTAATCTACCTGGTCGGTCAACATTGGTACAGTACATTGACGATTTGTTAATAGCTGCAAAAACAAGAGACAACTGTGTGATAGATACAATTACACTTTTGAATCATTTGGCTGATGAGGGACATAAGGTATCCCCTGCAAAATTGCAGTTTGGTAAACAAGAAGTAAAATACCTAGGACATAGAATTGCAAAAGGTATGAGACAAGTAACGATTGAGAGAATAAAAATGATTCAGGGAATGCAACCTCCAAAAACACAAAAACAGGTCAGAATGTTTCTGGGAATGGTTGGTTATTGTCGTCAATGGATTAGTGGATTTTCAGTAATTGCAAAGCCACTACAAAGACTGACAAAATCAGATATAAAAGATCCAATTATTCTAACTGAAATTGAATTGGAAGCTTTTGAAAAATTTAAAAGAAGTTTATGTGAAGCTCCAGCTTTAGGCATGCCTGATTATGAGAAGGGTTTCGAACTTTACTGTAGTGAAAGGGAAGGGTGTGCTTTGTCTGTGTTGATACAGAGACATGGAAACATGAGAAAGCCTATTGCTTATTTTTCAGCAGTTCTTGATCCAGTTGCAAAAGCATTACCAGGTTGCTTAAAAGCAGTTGCAGCAACTAGTATTAGCCTTGAACAGAGTGAAGGAATTATAATGGGATTTCCTGTTAAGGTCTATGTTCCTCATTCAGTTGAAATTCTCCTTACAAGGAGTAAAACGGAACACTTGACAAGCAATAGATTAACAAAATATGAAAAGATAATTTTGGGATCAGACAATGTATCAATTGCAAGGTGTGTGAATTTAAATCCTTCCACACTATTACCTGATACTGAAATTTGTGATGAAAATAATATAGAACTTGAATGATTGGATGTTATGGAATACTGTACCAAGCCAAGACAGGATATCAAGGATATTCCATTACCTGAATCAGATTATGTCTACTTTGTGGATGGCTCCTGTCTAAGATCAGAGGGAGGTGTTTTGAAAGCAGCATATTCAGTCTGCACAGTGGCAGATGTTGAAGAAGCATCATGTCTTGAAGGAATTCGTTCAGCACAAGTAGCTGAATTAATTGCTTTAATTTGTGCTTGTAAACTGGCAAAGGATATGAGAGTTACTATAATTACTGATAGTCAGTATGGGTACGGAGTTGTGCATGATTATGGACAGCTCTGGTCTCAGAGAGGCTACATGACATCAGCAGGTTCACCAATTAAAAATGCAGAGTTCATTAAAAGATTAATTGATGGCATACAGTTGCCTAAAGAAATAGCTGTAGTAAAGTGTGCAGCTCACAGAAAAGGTGAGGATTTTATCACCAAAGGCAATGCTTATGCAGATGAAATTGCAAAGTATTGCGCTAGGAATAATTACTCACTTAATCGGGAGAAAAACAAAGAATTTGATTCAAGTTCACTCATGCTAACATCAATTGTTGAGACATGGCAAGAAATAAGAGATTTACAAAATGAAGCTGATGATGAAGAGAAAAACACATGGTTGATAGCAGAATGTAGACAGAGAGATGAAGATGGAGTTTGGAGATACAAAGATGGCAGGGTAGTTTTACCAAATTGCATGATTGCTGACATGGCCAGATTGTACCATGGTCCTGGTCATATTGGAAGAAATTCAATGATTAGGCTTTTTAAAGAAACTTGGTTCAATACTAAGTTCAGAACAATTGCAGAGTCTCTCTGCCAAAGGTGTTTGATCTGTCAACAAATGAATCCAAACAGGAAATCAGTTATGGGAACAGGAATAATAGGTCGAGAGGGTGGTCCTTTCACCAGGTTACAGATGGATTTCATTGAAATGCCCAAGCACAACAAACTGCAATATGTTTTGGTGATTGTTTGTCTATTTTCAAGATGGGTAGAAGCTTTCCCCACACGACACAATGATTCAACTACTGTAGTAAAATTGCTTCTACGTGAGATTATCCCTAGGTACGGATTTCCTGTGACCATAGAGAGTGATAGAGGAGGGCATTTTGATAACAGATTATTGAAATTGATCTGTGAAGCCTTACACATTGAGCAGACGTTACACTGTGCATACAGACCAGAGGCATCTGGAGTTGTAGAGCAAATTAATGGAACAATTAAAAATAGAATTGGAAAAATTTGTCTAGATATAGGCATAAAATGGACAGATGCTCTTCCACTTGTTTTGATGACTTTGAGAAGTACACCAGATAAAAAGACAGGTCTGAGTCCTCATGATATTATCATGGGTAGAATAATGAGACACGCATTTATACCAGTAGGAAAACTGTTAAGCATTCATGACAGTGCAATTTTGGAGTATTGTAAAAAGCTGTCTGACGTCGTGACTTCTGTGTCTAATCAGGTAGGAACTGAAATACAGTCAAAAGACAAAGTGCAAACACATGATCTAAGACCTGGAGATTGGGTCAGAACAAAAGTTCACAGAAGAAGAAACTGTTTGGTTCCGAGGTGGCAGAAACCAAGGCAGATAATACTTGTAACAACAAATGCAGTAAAGTGTAGGGGAATAAAAAGGTGGATTCATCCAAGCCATACTATTCCGATACCTACACCTGAAAATTCAGATGAAGAAAGTGATACAACAGCTGATTCAGATTCTGAAGAAGAAGCTGAGGAAAATCCAGATTCTGAAGATCGACAAAGACGTCGATATCTGGAGAAACCTTTAGTGAATGGAAAGGATTTGAAAATTATTGAAATAGATTCTGAAAAAGATGAAGATCTATTAGAAAAAGAATCTACACAAGAATTTAATCAAGATAGAGAAAGAGAAGTTGAGAAGAAAGAAAAATCGAATCAAATTCAGAAGCAAGACCAGGAGAGTATCGAAAAGCAGAGAATATGCTCCGAAAGCAGGAACAAGAAATCTGGAACTGGGAAGTTGAAGGTAATTGATGAAGTAGAGGAAGACGAATTGCCAAGTACCAGTGATGGAATAAAAAGTATAGTTCCTAACGGAGTGAAGCTGCCGATTAGAAAAGATCCTGAGTCAAGAATTGAAATTTCTGACAGTGATTCTGGAGAAAGTGATGAAGATTGTCAAAGGGAAAGTGTGAGAAAGAGATCTTGGAAAACAGAAACTAATGTGACTGAACCAAGAAGGAAAATTCTGAGAAAAGGTGAAACCTGGCCAAATGAAAACGGAGGTTTGAGAGTCAGATTAATAAAAAGATCAAAGGAGCAGGTGAATGAGATTACTAGTCAAGAGGATCCTGAAAAGAAAGCAGAAAAAGGAAAGAAAATAGAAGTTATCTCTAGAAAAACAAAAAGGGTTTTGAAACCAAACCAGAAATATAAGTCTCCTGAATGGGCTTATATAATAATTCCGCCTGTGATTGAGATAAATAGCAGTAGTCAGGAAGAAATTGAGGACAATAGTGACAATGATTGAAATACTAATATTTTAGAATTTAGGTTTCTATTTTTGGCATAAGGCTGAAGAAATTGTGTTAGATGACACAAGGTCGAAGAAATTTGGTTTAGTTGGAAAAATAACTTGTGACGCAAGGTCGAAGAAAAGTTGTTAGAGAGTTTAAAAAATAAAAAAAAATTGAAAAAGCGTTTTTTTTTAAATTTAGGCTTTTATTAGACATAATTTTAAATTTTCTTTTTTCTTTTTAAGATAAAACTAACTAAAATGCCTGTTGTCTTGAAACGTAGTACTTCAAAATGTTCCATTCTTAAAAATTGCTGTAAGATGACTCTGATATGTATGCTCATATTAATTCTGCTCTGGTTAGTGTTAGATGTCATTTTTCCTTTCGGGATCGATAAGGAAATGTACAAAGTCAATATGACAAGCAAAGCTTCAATTAGTCAAAACAAAATTAGTGCAACAAACAAAGCTAATAAAGTTATTGATCACAGACCAGAGGCTCATCAAGGTCTGTTAGTGATTTTTCTAGCAATACATTTTCGAGACTTTTAGGAGAATATGTTAAGGTTATGAGTGTCAAAGATTGCAATATCTGTGTAAAGTTACCTGCTTCTGTTTCTGAGGGAGTAACATACAATATGCTTCCTCTTACTTATGGCATAACTTGCAGTGTAATAGCTAGCTTATTTTATCAGACTGGTCGCTTGGAGTATTATTATTCTAATTATGATGAGATTTTTGCTAATCTGAAAATTGAAAATACTTTAAATAAACACAAACAAGCCAAACAGATGAGGGATTTCTTTTTAGTTACTAATGAATTCACCTATGAGTATGCTTACAGAAATAATCTAACTTGCAAATTGAGAACAGAGGAAAAGACTTTCCTAAACTTAGTTGAAAAGAGAAGAGTAATTTATAAGAGAAATGAAAAGGTCAAACAGACCAAATCCAAGTTTTGGCAGAAAGAGGATGAGAAGCTAAATGGCAAATCTTTTGACAATGTTGCAATTCATATAGATAAACCAATTAGTGGTAAGCTTTGCATTAGAAGAGATAATACTCTTTTTGATAATTATTTGGTAGGTGGCAGCAATTGTGAAGATACTTATCAAATCATGGGAGGTTGGGGATTTAAAGGTGGTAAAGATCCAATTTTTCCTGGGATCTATTTTATCTGTGGAGATAAAGCTTATTATAATCTTCCGGACCATTGGTATGGGACATGTTATGTTGGACTTGTTTTTCCTAAAATATTTCATGTTGATAGAAATGCAGAAGGTTCATTTGAAATCAGTAATCATGTAAATAGGTACAAAAGAGAAAGTTTCTCAGAAATTTTAGGAGACATTTTCGAAGCTGTAATACCTTTAGTAGGTATAACCCTGAATGCAGGAAGAATCAGAAAATTGTCCACAATTGTTGATAGATTATCAACTGATACAGCAGGTGGTTTCCAATTAGTGGATACCGAGGTCATTGCGGTTAGGTCAATGGTGATGCAGAATCGCCTTGCCCTAGATATACTCCTAGCAAAAGAGGGAGGAGTCTGTGGCATTTTACATGTCCAGCACTGCTGTACATATATCCCAGATGAAAGCAAGAATATTGAAATGTACATTAGAAACATGACAGAAATACATTCAGAAATAGTTCCCTTAGAAGATGCTGATTTTACAGAACGTCTTTCAGAAAGATTTCAAACTATCAAAACCTGGTTTCAAGAAATTGGTAGTTCAGTTCTTGGCAAGATTCTAACACCTTTGTTTGTTATAATTTTTGTGAAAATTTTGACAAAGATCAGTTGCATTTTACACAAGAGAAAGAAGGACATGAAGGAAAAGAAAAGAATTTACAAAATCAGAAAAGAACAAGAAAGGGAAATTGAGTTAGAAGAATTACATAGAGCTCAATATGATAGTTGCAAAGATTTTGCTGAAACAAATCTTTAGAAATACTAACACAGTGAAATCGAATCATATTCTTTTAGATAAAATTTGTTAAATTTTTGGGTTTGGTGTAGTGATTTGTTAATCACCAGATGAGGGAGTTGATGGTGCGTGATTCAGAAATGTTTTCATTTCAACTCGTGAATTCACACTTCCATAACAAGAGTTAATAAAATTAATAAAATTGTGTGTGTGTATTAATTCAACCTAGTTTAAAGTTACATTCACGTTTATACACAAGGGTTATTAACATGTGTGCTCATAAATGTGCTCTATGTTGCTTTCCCATGTACGTGGAAAATAATAAAATTAATTTTGTCTATCGTTGTGTCATAACTAATAGCAGCAGTTTTAAATAATGGCATGTGCTTATTTTGCTTTCTTGTCTATGTGGTGTCACTTTATTATTTACAGGTGCATAAAGAATCTTATGGATTACTTGAAGAATGGTAGATATAAATGCTGCTTTAATTGTACGCTACAGCTAGGTAATTTAGACTAATGTATTAATCATTAGCTATGGTGGGTGGCAACAGAACAAATTATATTTCTCACATTAATTATTGTTCTTGTGTTTGTTTATATAATAGCTCACTAAAAGTGGTTTTGGGCCTAGTGCATTAGTGTTTACCAAAATTCTGCTCGGAGCAAGAGAGAGTCCATGATGGAAAACTTCCTTCTGCTAAAAACATTTTTTCATGATGCAAATTGAAACTCGATGAGCTGACTGTTCTTTCAGTCAAGCAAGGCCAAGGCCAGGAACCGGCAAGAGAACGTGCGACAAATTTCATATCCGAGGAAGCTGATGACTTTACTTGGTTAAATGTTGCAAACTGGAGGAAGCCTCGTTGTTCGAAAACTAGAGACAATGGACTCTAAGAAAGTGACGGAACTGATGTTCTAAAAAGTGGAATGACACGATGGCATCACTTTTTAGCCAATGGGACTCCGATTTCAGCAGAAAAGTTATACTTTTGCTTAGATTAGCTTAGTGTAGAAGGTATAAAAACTCTTCCCCGTGGAATAGGAGGGTTGCTTCTTGCTGACCTTTGATGAAGGCGTTATACTGATGAACTTTCCTTGGAGCACGTAAGAGCCTTCAAAGACTTTATTCTTTTAATTTTATTATAGTTAGCTATGTTAGGGACTTAGATTTTGAAAAATGCTAAACTGATAACTTTCATTTACAAATAATAATTTGATTTCATAAAACTGTCTTAACCATTTACAATGATTCTAATAAAAATACTTTAATAAAATTTCTGATGCAAATTCTAAATAAGTAGCTAATAAAAATCTTACTTTGGAAAACAAGCTGGTCTTGTTATTTCATGAGTTTAGGTTACCATTAGAAAGATTTTATCGCCACAGTGGCTTAATTAATTTGTAGGGTTTTGTAAAATATAATGAATTCATTTACCGCGGTTGTATATATATGTATATAATTTGTGAATAGGTTAATTAGGTCACATGATTCAGTTGGTCAAAATATATCATGCTAGTTCATGGGCCTTGTGATTGATTTATGTTTAATAGTGAATATAGTGAAGTTGGATAGCGTAGTTTATGATATATTTCCTATAGGCCGCTGGATCACAGCCACCACTGCATTCACTGAAGGCTTGCCAGCCGAAGGCATAAAGCAGATTGGGAGGTGGCAATCCAACTGTTTCAAAAGATACATTAGACCATGATACAGAGGGGAGGCGCAGGCATGACTGCCGACCACGCAGTGGGTGAACTGTCACCGTGTGTTAATGTAAAGTTTATTGGTGACATTTGCCCAATTTTATTTTGCAGTGTTGTGTTAAGTGAAGTGCAGTGTGGTGTGTTGTTGTGTTTAATAAACAAGTTTGATACAAACACATCTCTTTATTTACCATGAAAGAGAGTCTGTGTGATGGGCCACTCGGTGTCACCAGAATAGCACAGTGGGCCGAAAACCGGAAATGGAAACATGGGTTTTGCAACACCGAAATCTCTTGGCTGGGAGTCCCAAGCATGCGTTGGAATGGGTTGTTGGGCACCCTGCAGCGGGAATTGGACAGGACCTCCCTTCCTCCAGACGTGCTAGTTATTCACCTTGGAGGAAACGACTTACCGGCTTTAGGCAAAAGAATTTTGCTGAGGGCCATGAAGGATACCATGTGCAAGATAAGCATCATTTTAGGGCCCTGTGAACTATGGTGGTCAGAAATCACACCACTCCAAGTTTGGCACGGGGCGCGATCAGGGCTAGCATTGGAGGTTGCGCGCAGGAGAGTTAACTGCGCTATGCGCAAATTCACTGACCAACTGGGTTTTGGCTTCATAAGACATGGGGAGTTAAACGCCAAATCCACAGGCTGCTTCGACGACGATGGACCTGTTCCTTTTAGACCTGGAAGAAGCACTAGGCATAGCAGGATGTAAATAGATAAGTGAGCGCAGGTGGGGGGCCCTGGTTGTGTCGGTCACCTCAACCAGGGCTGTGGCGGAGTTACAGGATGATCCAGAGGCGAAAGGGACGCAGGAGTACCCTATTCTGGAGCACAAAGGGTGCTGAGGCCTAATATCCCCGGGAGATCTGTGCGGTGGACCCTGGAGTGCGACGGCGCCCCATTATCCTACGGGCGGTTGGAAACCTGGAAAACCGGGGGTCGCTTGAATGCCCCGCCCCTCGTAGGGGGGGGGGTGAGCAAAATGGTGGACAAAGAGTTCACCGGAATTGGGAGGGTCTATTCCTCTCACCACAACCGCGAAGCACCGTCTGGCCAAGGCGCGATGCTACAAGGCCCATCAGGTGGTAGGCTGCGAGGGGCAGCTTGCCTTTGGATCATCTGTAAGATAACCCACCTTGTTGGCATTGTTTATGCTAATAAACCTGCAGCTACGTTTTCCCATCAACAATCAATCTGGTCTATTTATTTCAGGCTATGTTTGTTGCTGGGGGGCTGGTTTGCGGGCCGATATGGGCACTATGGTTAGGCACAGGGCAAGGGGCTGGACCAGGAGTCGCATCAGTCATGTTGGGAATTCGGCAGGGAGGTGGGGGTATTTAAGCAGAGGCGCCCTAGAAGAGAAGAGAGGTGCTGCTACAGAGGTTGGGGGCAGCAGGAAGTGCAGGGAGAAAGGGATGCCTGGTAGTGCTGAGGGCAGGGCACGCAGGGAGGGTAACAGAGCGAATGGCAGTACCAGCGGATGGGTGGCCTCACACGGGCATAGGAAGTGACAGGAGGGGGGGGTTGACAGACAGGTGATGGTTGTCGGTCCTCTGCCCAAAAAAGTGGTTGCCGGTCTGGCTCCAAGAGGATTCGGTGAGACACTTACGTCCGTGGATGGTGGTTCGAGGCCTGGTCTTTGTGCCTCAGCCTTCATCCTTCTAAGGTCGGTGGAATGGGTTAAAGTTCCCTTTCAGCTGCGGTGCCGGCGGGTGCTCGGGAGGCATGGGCAGGAGGTGGGGGTCGGGCGATGGCTGGGGAGGGGGGAAAGGGTGTGAGAGTGTGCAGGGGGGGGCCTAGGGTTGTTTGCACAGACCCAGGAAGGTTGGGGGCAGGTGTGACGATTGGGAACAGAGACAGGTTCTCAAGTGACTGGAGGCTCACAGGCTTACTTGAGGGGTTGCGAAAGTGGGCTCGGGAGCACAAGGTTATTAAAGCGGGCAACAGCAGGCAATATGGGGGAGGCGACGGGCCTGTATGTGTGTTGCGGCCATCATGTGGTGAGCATTTGGGTGAATGGGACAGGAGGTGTGGAGAGCGTGTGGCTGCGCCAGGTGCCGGACAATGAATGGTCAGACAGTACACGCGGCTGTGGGATGGGCAGGCTTTGACACGGATGCTGAACGGAGGGCGGGCATAGGGTGTGCGAAGAGACAGGCATGGTGAGCGAGCCAGAAGGACCCCTTTTGTGTGGGGCTCGGTGGCCCACTTTGCACCATACTGTTTCCGAGTATGTCGCGGTAAGAGAGTTTGACGTTGTGGGGGTCTGTCTATGGTGGAGTGAGGGGGAAGGGTGTCGGCCCTCTGACCAAGAAGTGATTGCCGTTTTGGCTCCAACCCATATGGTAGGGGGGGTTTGAGGTCCGGTCTTCATGCCTAAGCCTTTCATCCTTCTGAGGCAGGTGGTTCCTTCGATCCCGACAGGGGGGAGGTGCACGATCGGGTGGTGTTTGGAGTGTGCTGGGGAGGGCGTTATCAATGCGGCTCAGGTGTGCGCGGTGCTGGGAAATGGAGCTATTCACAAGAGGAAGGGTGGGATTGGGGTTTGGGCAGAGACAGAGGTGCGCGGGGATCAGGGGGCATTGGTTTGGGCAAAGATAGGTGCTGGGGCAGGGGGCACTGGTTTGGGCAGAGACAGAGGTGCAGGGGGGCACTGGTTTGGGCAGAGACAGAGGTGCTCAGGGGCAGGGGGGCACTGTTTTGGGCCGAGACAGGTGCGCGGTAGGCAGGGGGCACTGGTTTGGGCAGAGACCGAGGTGCACAGGGGGGCACTGGTTTGGGCAGCTGGAGAAGAGGCAGTGACGGCTCTGCTTACAGGGTTAATGGGGGAGGAGGTAATTCAAAGGAAGGAATGTTACAGATAAGGAGAACTGAGTGAGGGCTGGCTGTGATCATTGGGGGCGGTCCCTCACATCTGGTCGGTAGGGGGGGTTGATTTGCCAGACATGACAGGGTGAGCCGCCCAAAGACGGGGGCTTTAGTGCCATTCCGACAATAGACCAAAGCTGTTGTTTTTGAGACAATAACGGTTTAGTATAGAACAGAGTGAGGGCATAATCCTGGGACAGGTGCCCTCGCACAGGGCATATTTGAGGGGTTCGCAGCGGCCTCAGGGTGGTGCTTGGCTGGTTGTTGCCACCTCTGGGGTCCCCCGCTCAGGGACATCTCCATTGATGAGACCGCGGTCGGGCACTTTGTGAGGCCCGTTCCTGTTGTGTGCCTTTGAGTGACACTTCTTTGGTGCTGAGTGACCGCCTGATGACAGTGCTCGGCATAGAACACAAGTAGGCCGGGGTGGAAGCAGTCAATACAGCGGACAACAGCTCAGGCCCACTCCGGCGGGCCACGCAGTGCTCCCTGGCTGCTGTAGAAAGGTAGCGGCCATCATGCTTCAAAGAAGATGATGTATTCCAGGAAAAGAAGGACAGTTTTTACAAACACCAACCGTAGCAACCTCCCGGTACCTGCCAGTACAACAACCGTCTCCGACTCCCCACACCATCCTGGCATGCCACACTGACAGCTAAGAACACTGCAGCTGCAGAGTGCGGACATGAACCTGTGACCTGGCTGAGAGCCTCAGTCTCTATGTGCCGGCTGGCGACGGTACTAGCCCTGCCCAAAGCAAGCTGCCAACTGCAGCATGCACTGCCTGCTAATACAAAACAGGACTACTTAAGCGGCGGCGGGCAGTGAAGGGTGTGGCTGATATAATAACGGGCGTGGCTGAAATCACATAAACCCAAAATTCGGGCTTAGCATAGCGTTATATTGTTCTGTTGCTGTCGTTGCATCCAGATCTATGAGACAACAAGTGACATCATAGTTACTACAAGTCAGGACAATTGGCTTTGTCCGTGGTTGTTAGGGCGTATGATAAATAAGCAGCAACTATGGCTTATTTATAAAGTACAGGCGCTACACAGGGTTTAGCGAGGGAAGTCACCGGATTTTGGGCGCACACTTAGATACACACAATGCGGTGTTGCCTCCAGGCCACACACTAAGGGCCTGATTACGCACCGCCGGCCCGGAGGATGCGGGAAAACCGCTGCGGACTGAAAAAGACCCCCCCCCCCCGCCAGATTAGGATGGCTGGGGGATCGTTTTTCAGTCCGCAGCTTTTCCGCCGCGGACGCCTTCCGTCTGCGGCGGAAAAGCTTCAACATGGCTGGCGGTGTCTATCAGACACCGCCAGCCATATTAGGATTGCAGCAGAAAGATGCATTTACACGGCGGCATTTCCGCCGTGTAAAGGCATACGAATTTGTGTTTGGGGGCCCGTTGCGGGCCCCCAGGGGTGAAGGAGGGGTGGGGGTGCACATGGGGGGTAGGTACCCCTTGCATTTGCCTGCACAAAGCGGCAGGCACCGCGAGGTGCCTGTCGCTTTGTGCATGCAAATGCACAACATGCAATTTTATCATTGCGGCGGGTGCTGCTTCAAGCAGCACCCGCCGCAATGATAAATATACAGGATGTGACCGCCAGGGTGGCGGTCACATCCTAATTAGCACGGAGAGACCGCCGCTGCCCCTGCGGACGGTCCCTCCTTCTCTATGGTGGCGGACGGACTCAGGTCCGTCCGCCATCATAATCGGCCCCATAGTCTGCGGTGATTGGGGGATGGAAGCGCAGCCACATAGATGGTTATAGTCCTAGGCTCCCATGCCTAGTCCCAGTTCATAGACTACGGTACAGCAGTGCCCTTGGGAAAGGAGGTCCATTCTGGCCCCACTGGCCTCGGGGAGGGTGTGCAGGTCTCATCGCCGGGGGTTTGGGGTGGAGGGGGTTGGGAGAGTAGTGAGCTCCTAGGCCCTTCTTCCCCCTTCCCCAACGCTCCTCCACCAAGTCCAATGCCGCACAATCAGCCCCTGGGGGCTTGGCGCCAAGCTCCTGGCGGCCCATTGAAAGAAAGTTTTGCGATTAACCCCTTTAGTGCTGCCGTCGGCCGTTGGACGTTGCGAGCACTACCTCCATAGTGCCGCGCATGTCCAATGGCCGACGCGGCCCCACCCGTTTCTTAGAACGTTCAGCACTGGCGCTGGACACGAACCGCACCAAAAACGTAATCAGGTGTCTTCGGGCTGATGGAATACAAAAGGATTCACGTCTGAAAATCTACAACAACATATCCCTTAAACAACGGCTCTCAGTCTTTGACCGGCAGCCGCAATAAATGTTTGTTCTGCAGGCTGTTGAAATATTGTGAAGCAACTAAGCTTTTTGGTCCTGAGGAGAACCCCATATCTGGAGGGGTTCAAAACACGTTGACCTTTTTGTGGCCAACCAAGTGTACAAATCGTTGTCAAAAATTGGAAAATCTTGCAATTTGTGAATGTTTTCTTGTTTGGCTTTTTGTTTACTTGTTATCTCTTTTTTTGTTGTGTACAAATATGAAATATTTAAAGGTAGGCAGGGTGTGGGTCTGCTTGAATGTGTGTAGAGTGTAACTAGTGGATGATTGAGAAAAATGGTGGATATGGGTGGATTGATCGGGTTCGGAAGAGAGGGTGTTGTGGTTCTAAGGATGTAATAAAAGATGTAATTTGTGGTTTGCTGTAGCTTGGTGCTTGTCAAAAATGTTTTCATGGATTAAATTGTCTTCACCTGATTCATTCATGTGACTTTTTTGAGTAAATGTTGATTAATTCATACGGAAACAGAGGTTTCATGGTGACATTGTATCAACTCAATGCGCGGGTAGAAATGAGAGAATTGTGCATCAGTATTGGCATCTTGTTGTTTCCTGTTTGAATAGGGCTCAGCCTTACTGATTGGAGCCTAGACCCTTTTTTGCTTCTTGGTTGTTTTTCATAGTGGCAACTCTGAGCTCACAAACAGCTGATGTTGATGATTGGTCACCTCAGTGACCAGTATCTTGTTTTCCTCATCACTGAAGTTTGACTTCCTCTTCCTCTTTCCCTGGCTGTCTGCGTGTGCAACAGGACCGGTGTTGGGGTTGGTTGGTTGGGTCTCCTCAGTACTGCAGTGTGCTCCCTGCTCCATTGCAGACTCCTCTATGGTCCCCAAAATGGTTTTTGGGGCAATGCATAATTTTTTCTAATATTTTTCCTGCATGACGCAGTTGAGACAGTCACGGCGGGGTGTTTGTACTTGCATTACATGATGCATATCTGCATATCACAATTTTCTCTTTGTTTGCAGATGCTGAGGGGGTATGGGCCGCAGAATGGCTCAATCAATCAATCATGACACTTGTAAAGCGCACTATATACCTGTGAGGGTCTCAAGGCGCTGGGGAGGGGGGGGGTGCTGCTAAGGATCGAAGAGCCAGGTCTTGAGGAGTCTTCTGAAGGGCAGTAGGTCTTGGGTCTGCCGTAGATTGGTGGGGAGGTTGTTCCAAGTCTTGGTGGCAAGATGGGAGAAGATTCTGCTGCCGGTGGCCGTTCTTCGGATGCGGGGGCCTGTGGCGAGACTGGCGGGGCGGAGCTGGCGGGTGGGTTGTAGAAGCTGAGTCGTCTGTTGAGGTATGCTGGGCTGGTCTAGTGGAGAGCTATGTCTGCGTGGATGAGGAGCTTGAAGGTTATCCTCTTCATGAAGGGGAGCCAGTGCAGGTCTCTCAGGTGGGGTGTGATGTGGCTGTGGCGGGGGATGTCGAGGATCAGACGCGCTGAGGCGTTCTGGATGCGTTGCATTCGTCTCCGGAGCTTGGCCGACGTTCCTGCGTAGAGGATGTTTCCGTAGTCTAGCCTGCTGGTGACGAGGGCCTGGGTGACTGTTCTTCTCCGCTCTGTGGGGATCCACTTGAACATCCTGCAGAGCATGCAGAGGGTGTTGAAACTAGGGGTGGGTGGAATTTGCGTAGTCGCACTACGCAAAGTTCCGCGAAACTGTAAAAATCTCCACGAACACACATATATTCCGCAAACACGTGGAATTGCTTGTTCGCAAAGCTTTTTTCCTGTTCGCGATCGCTGTTTGGTGCTCGAGAAGAAACATCTTGCGAACACGCATTTTGAGAACACAAACAAGTAAAAAATTCTGCGAAGCCGCGGAACGCAGAATTTTGGACAATTTTGCATTCTCTGCGGAATGAGAAATTACACAAATTACGCAAATTCGGAATTTACCGCCCAGGCCTAGTTAAACCAGGATGAGGAGATGGCGTTTACCTGCTTAGTCATGGAGAGGGTGGAGTCGAGGATGGCCCCTAGGTTGCGTGCGTGGTCGGTGGGTGTCGGGACTGTTCCTAGTGTTGACCACCAGAAGTCATCAACAGGCTGAAGGGGTGGAGCCGAGGATGAGGACCTCCATCTTGTCCGAGTTCAGCTTCAGTCGGCTGTTCCTCATCCATTCGGCGACGGCCTTCATTCCTTCGTGGAGGTTGGTTTTGGCGGTGTGAGGGTCTTTGGTGAGGAAGATGATCAGCTGGGTATCATCGGCATAGGAGATGATGTTGAGGTCGTGCTGTCGGGCCACGTGGGCGAGGGGTGCCATGTAGATGTTGAACAGTGTCGGGCTGAGGTAAGAGCCCTGGGGTACGCCGCAGATGATTTCAGTGGCAATGGAGCGGAAGGGGGGTAGGCGGACGCTCTGAGTTCCACCGGAGAGGAAAGATGTGGTCCAGTCCAGGGCCTTCTCTTGGATCCCGGCGTCGTGTAGGCATGTTCGTAGTGTGCTGTGGCAGACCGCGTCGAAGGCGGCTGACAGGTCCAGGAGGATGAGGGCCGCTGTTTCTTCGTTGTCAAGCAGGGTTCTGGTGTCATCGGTGGCGGCGATGAGGGCGGTTTCAGTGCTGTGGTTGCTGCAGGCCACGGACTGAGACGGGTCCAGGATGCTGTTCTCCTCGAGGAAGTGGGTCAGTTGTTTTTTATGATTTTCTCGGTGACCTTCACCAGGAACGGGAGCAGGGAGATGGGTCGGAAGTTCTTGAGGTCCTTGGGGTCAGCCTTGGGTTTCTTGAGTAAGGCGTTGATCTCGGCATGCTTCCAGCTTTCCGGGAAGGTTGCTGTCTAGAAGGAGATGTTGTTTACTTTCTGGAGATGGTGTGCGATGGCTGCGCTGGCTTTGTTGAAGATGTGGTGAGGCCATGGGTCTAACGGTGATCCGGAGTGGATGGTGTTCATGATCTCGCTGGTGTCCTCCTCGTTGATGCTGTTCCACGAGAGCAGGCAGTTGGTGAGGGTGGTGGTCATGGGGGCGGTGGTTGTCGGGGCATTGAAGCTGTCATGGATGTCGGCGATCTTGCGGTGGAAGAAGGTGGTCAGCGAGTCGCACAGGCCTTGCGAAGGCGGGATGTCGTTGGTGTTGGAGCTGGGGTTGGAGAGTTCCTTCACGATGTTGAAGAGCTCTTTGCTGTTGTGTGAGTTGTTATCTAGGCGGTCTTTGAAAGAAGCCATCTTGGAAGCTCTGATGAGTTGATGGTGTCTGCAGGGAACGTTCTTGGGCTGCGTAGCTGTCCGGTGTTGGTTCGCGGAGCCAGTTCTTCTCCAGTTTTCGGCATGTTCGTTTGGAGGCCTGGAGGTCTTCGGTAAACCAGGTGGCTTTCTTGCTGGTGTGGCTGTTGGAGGGTGTCTTGAGCGGGGCGAGGGTGTTGGCGCAGTCGTTGATCCATTGTCTGAGGTTGCAGGCGGCTGTGTCGGGGTCAGTGGAGTCGGCGGGTGGGCTCTGGGCGAGGGTGGTGGTTAGCTGGTCTTCTGTGACCTTGCTCAAGCAGCGCCGAGCCATCTGTTGGGTGCGGTGGTGTGGTAGTGCGTGGTGGGCTTCCTGAAGGTGAAGTGGATGCAGTGGTGGTCGGTCCAGTGGTGTTCGGTGGTGTGGTTGAAGGAGACGCGGAGGCTTTGTGTTCGGCGGTGCTGAGGGTGTCCTCGGTGTTGGTCGAGACTCTGAGGGTGTTCCTGTGGACGATTCCTCCTCCTACGCCATTGGTGCGACCCCTGCGGGTGATCTTGTAGCCTTCCGGGATGGCTATGGTGATGTAGGGAGCTGAGGTGGCGTGGGGGAGCAGTAGTATGGAGCAGGCGGGAGCCACGGCGTGGGGGAGCAACCTGCCTGCCAAACAGGGTCAAGGGTCGCGTAGGGGCGGGGGGAGAGGGAGGAGCAGGCGGGAGCGGCATGGGTGGGAAGCAGAGGGCGGAATGGACGTGGGGACACCGGGGCAGATTTACAATAACTGGCGCATCCCTGCATATCAGCAGGGATGCATGAGTTATTGTACGTCACGGCTGCGCCACCATGGATGCGCTGCATTTACAATGCGGCGCACCATGGGGCAAAAATGGACAGATGTGTGAATCATCTGTGCCGTAAAGGCGGCGCATTGGTGGAGTTGCATCGCAAGCGCTACGCAGTTCCAGCAAGGCTACGGGGTGCCCTATCTTTAAAATGCGTCAATCCTCACGCCTGCTTCAAGCAGGCGCAGGGTTTTGACGCAGCATGGGCTTAAAAGTGACTGAGTGAAATCTTGCAGATTTCACTCAGCCACTTTTAGGAGGCGTTCCTGTGCCGGAACGCCCCCCCCCCCCCTGCGCCGGAACTCCTACATGTGGCGCAGGGCTTTACAACGTGACGCATCTCCCAGATGCGTCGCGTTGTAAATACCCCGCAGCATGGCGCTGGCATTGCGCCGCCACTGCGTCACAAAACTGACGCAACAGCCGCGTAAAAGAGGCGCAAGGGGCTTGTAAATCTGCCCCACAGTGAGGAGTCAGCGGGGGCAAGAACCAATACAACCAGGACAAAACAAGAAATACAATCCAGACAAGGCAAAACAATGTCACAATAATAGCAGAAAAAACAGTACCAGCAACAGGCACCAGCAAGGTGCAGACTCGAACCCTGCCAGGGAGGTCCGTAGTCAGAGGACAGCACGGAGGAGCTGCGGGGAAGGAGCTGATCCCTGGCTGATCGTGGCTCTATTTTTTTTTATCAATGCTTGGTGTGGTTTGGATATCACAATTGCTCTTTGTTTGCAGATGCCTGTGTGGGTATGGGCTCCAGAATGGCTGTATATTTTTTTTATCAATGCTTGGTGTGGTTTGGATATCACAGTTTCTCTGTTTGCAGATGCTAGAGGGGGTATGGCTCCAGAATGGCTGTATTTTTACAATGCTTGGTGTAGTTTGCATATCACAATTGCTCTTTGTATGCAGATGCCTGGGTGGGTATGGGCTCCAGAATGGCTGTATATTGTTTTACCAATGCTTGTTGTGGTTTGGATATCACAGTTTCTCTATTTGCAGATGCTAGAGGGGGTATGGGCTCCAGAATGGCTGTATTTTTAACAATGCTTGGTGTTTTTTGAATATCACAATTCCTCTTTGTTTGCAGATGCTGGGGTGGGTGTGGGCTCCAGAATAGCTGTATTTTCAACAATGCTTGGTGTTGTTTGAATATCACAACTCCTCTTTGTTTGCAGATGCTGTGGTGAGTATGGGCTCCAGAATGGTTGTATTTGTTTTATCAATGCTTAGTGTGGTTTGGATATCACAGTTTCTCTGTTTGCAGATGCTAGAGGGGGTATGGGCCCCAGAATGGCTGTATTTTTAACAATGCTTGGTGTGGTTTGGATATCACAGTTTCTTCTTTGTTTGCAGATGCTGGTGTGGGTATGGGCTCCAGAATGGCTGTATTTTTAACAATGCTTGGTGTTGTTTAAATATCACAGTTCCTCTTTTTTTGCAGATGCTGGGGTCGGTATGGGTTCCAGAATGGCTGTATTTTTTTTTATCAATGCTTGGTGTGGTTTGGATATTACCGTTTCTCTGTTTGCAGATGCTAGAGGGGGTATGGGCTCCAGAATGGCTGTATTGTTAACAATGCTTGGTATGGTTTGCATATCACAATTGCTCTTTGTTTGCAAATGCCTGGGTGGGTATGGTCTCCAGAATGGCTGTATTTTTAACAATGCTTGGTGTTGTTTGAATATCTCAATTGCTCTTTGTTTGCAGATGCTGGGGTGGGTATGGGCTCCAGAATGGCTGTATTTTAACAATGCTTGGTGTAGTTTGCGGATCAATAACAGAATATAGAATGCCAAAATATCGACCAACCAAAATATAGTGGACAAAATATAGAATGCAAAAATATTGAATTCCTATCTGCAAACAGGTAAGTACAAAAATATTGAATCAAAAATATAGTTGTAAAAAATATAGTTAGTCAAAATATCAAATGTTATCAAATGTCTTAAAAGTTATTTAAAATTAATTAAATAATAAATCTAATTAACGAAAACATACTTAAAATACTTAAATAACCTTAAAATTAATAAATAATTAATGTAAGTTAAAAAATAAACATAACATTTTATTTTTGAATACGTATATATATATATATATATATATATATATATATATATATATATATATAAATATTAACGTAATATTAATAAAAAATATACAATATTTTTACCGTAGGATAGCGGGAGGGTAACATTTACTATTACCACTCCAGTGAGTGCAACAGTAGGGAAAGCCTTGGATAGCGTAGAGGTAAAAATCACTATTCCCACTCCAGAGAGTGCAACAGTAGGGAAAGCGTTGGATAGCGTAAGGGTAAAAATGACTATTCCCACTCCAGAGAGTGCAACTGTAGAGAAAGCGTTGGATAGCGTAGAGGTAAAAATTACTATTCCCACTCCAAAGAGTGCAACAGTATGGAAAGTGTTGGATAGCGTAGGGGTCAAAAATAATATTCCCACTCCAGAGAGTGCAACAGTAGGGAAAGCGTTGGCTAGCGTAGAGGTAAAAAATTACTATTCCCACTCTAGAGAGAGCAACAGTAGGGAAAGCGTTGGCTAGCGTAGGGGTAAATATTACTATTCCCACTCCAGAGAGTGCAAAAGTAGGGAAAGCATTGTATAGCGTAGGGCTAAAAAATACTATTCCCACTCCAGAGAGTGCAACAGTAGGGAAAGCGTTGGATAGTGTAGGGGTAAAAATTACTATTTACACTCCAGTGAGTGCAACAGTAGGGAAAGCGTTGGATAGCGGAGGGTAAAAATTACTATTCCCACTTCAGAGAGTGCAACAGTAGGGAAAGCGTTGGATAGCGTAGGGGTAAAATTACTATTCCCACTCCAGTGAGTGCAACAGTAGGGAAAGTGATGGATAGCATAGGGGTAAAAATTACTATTTCCACTCCAGTGAGTTTTACACCAGAGAAAGTAATGATTTAATATATTAATTAAAATAAATTAAATATTAATACCAATAAAAAATGAATTAAAATTAATTACCAATTTAATATTATGTAATAATTATTTAGAAATGCAAATCAATATTAGTTATTAAAATTAATTACTTATTCATAATTAATTAACGACGAATTAATTTTCAATAACAAACGAATTATTAATAAAAATGAATACCAATTAATAATTAACGGGTAAGTTAATTATCAATACGCAAAACATATTTTTAATATGTAATTAATTACAATTAAATTACTTCCCACCCTATTCCCCTATAAACCCACAATCCGCTACGGAAAATAAATTAATACAATTATCATAATTATCAATTAATCATGTATTATTAACAATGGTTGGCGTGTTTTGCATATTACAATTGTTCTTTGTTTGCAGATACTGAGGTGGTTATGGACTCCAGAATAGCTGTCTTTTTAACAATATTTGGTGTGGTTTGGATATCACAATTCTTCTTTGTTTGCAGATGTAGAGGGGGTATGGGCTCCAGAAGGGCTGTATTTTTACAATGCTTGGCGTGGTTTGCATTTCACAATTGCTCTTTGTTTGCAGATTCTAGGGTGGGTATGGGCTCCAGAATGGCTGTATTTTTATCAATGCTTGGTGTGGTTTGCATATCACAATTCATCTTTGTTTGCAGATGCCTGGGTGGGTATGGGCTCCAGAATGGCTGTATTTTTAACAATGCTTCTTGGTGTTTGAATATCACAATTGTTCTTTGTTTGCGGATGCTGAGGTGGATATGGGCTCCAGAATGGCTGTATTTTTAACAATGCTTGTTGTGGTTTGGATATCACAATTATTCTTCATTTGCAGATGCTAGAGGGTGTATTGGCTCCAGAATGGCTGTATTTTTAACAACGCTTGGTGTGATTTGCATATCACAATTCTTCTTTGTTTGCAGATGCCTGGGTGGGTATGGGCTCCAGAATGGCTGTATTTTTAACAATGCTTGGCGTTGTTTGCATATCACAATTGCTCTTTGTTTGCAGATGCTGAAATGGGTATGGGCTCCAGAATGGCTGTATTTTTAACAATGCTTGGTGTGGTTTGGATATCAAAATTCTTCTTTGTTTGCAGATGCTGGGGTGGGTAAGGGCTCCATAATGGCTGTATTTTTAAAAATTCTTGGTGGTGTTGTTTGGATATCACAATTCCTCTTAGTTTGCAGATGCTGGGGTGGGTGTGGGCTCCAGAATGGCTGTATTTTTAACAATGCTTGGTGAGGTTTGGATATCACAATTGCCCTTTGTTTGCAGACGCTGAGGTGGTTTTGAGCTCCAGATTGGCTGTCTTTTTAACAATGCTTGGCATGGTTTGGATATCACAGTTTCCCTTTGTTTGCAGGTACTGAGGTGGGAATGCCTCTTGAAGCATTCGGTCCACCATAAGATATGTCTGGGGTTTGAGTCATACTTTGACACTGTTGACCCCATGTCTCCTTTGGAGAACCTGACCTTATGGGCCAGGCGGCGCAGGGCACGCCTAAGATCTCCGAGTTCACCTGCCTTGACCAACAGAGACAACAGACACTCTGTTAGGCGTAGAAAAGTAGATTTATTAGCTGCAGCTAAGTACAGTTATCTAAGAAGTACCACACAGGTAGGTTCTCAAGAGACTGCCACTTCAATCTGTGGCGCACAGTCTATTATACAGAACAAGTTTACAATGACAACTCTCAATATACACAAAACTGAAAAATACGAATAGTTTGAAAACAAGCTAGCGGATGTCAAAAACACACCCTCCTTTCAGACCCTGTGTGCTCTCCTCCCCTCAGGTTAATCAACACTAGTGCCCGTAATTCAATTTGCAGGTGGCAAAACATGTGTAGAATGCTTCAAAAGAAGGGCTATGTAACAAGAGAACACACGGAGAGAATAGTGAAGGCCAGTTAAACAAGATAAAGATGAGAATAATGGTGGGACCCAAACAGTGGAGTAAGACATGGATTAATCAGTCTAGACATGGCTTTGCGAACTCGGCCAGACCCTGACATCAATGCCGTACACAAGGACAAAGGTTGTTCTTTAACGGAAAAGACATGGTGTAGCAGAAAAGGCAGAAAAGACCACTTTACCGCGTTAGCCGTGCTGCCTGAATGAGGCAACATAAAATGGCGGCTAAACACAAAATGGCGGCTGTAGCGAAACGGAGCCGAAAACTACGTAACCTCAGACCCTCCTTTTGTCATACTCAGGCAATGCACAAAGAGACCCATGTTAGTCTGAGTCGATATCAATGGTCATGAGGTCATTGAGGTGTTGTTGCACCATCATCTTAATATTTTCTGTCTGCTGTGCTACTGGTTTGGAGACACAAATCGTGGCACAAAGTCCACAAATGGCTGGACCACACTGTAGACAGAGTCAACAGGAAAAGATGATTGCTAAAACCATTCCAAGGAAAGTTAGCACTTTCCATCCCCAAGTGGACAGTAGTCCCCAAAACCATCCCATCACAGACCAATCTCCAGTATCTTGGTGAATGGACTCAGAGATGACATGTAGCTTAGAGATGGCTTGGTATACTGTAGGGGCATTGTCAGGAATATAAATGCAACAACTGGATCCAATTAGTTTACAGACTCCACCTTTATCTGCAAGAACTATGTCTAACACCATTCTATTCTGTAAAGTCATAAGTCGATCCGCCTGAAGCTCGGCGGTCAAATTTTTTAATGCTTCGGAAGTTACATTGATTGTGGCATCAACCACTCAAACTAACTGTCTGATATTTCTGCTGTTGACCATCGGACCCCAAAAGGGAAGAAACCCTTTTAGAAAGACTCCTCCTTCTTGTCCTGCTGTATCTTCCGAATCTACAACTCCTCTACGAACTCTTGTCCTATGATAATCAGCAGGAGCAGTATATGTAGGAGGGAGGAGAAAAGCTACATAAAACGTTCCCGAGAAGTATGTGGGAAGCCATGTATAAGCTTTGTCATGACAGATAAAATATGTACCTTGGGATGCCACTAGTGGTGCAGGAGTAGAAGGAGTATAAACATAAGTATGGGAGCAATTACTCCTCTCTTGCTTAGTTTTGGTATTCTGGCCATTTATTTGCAAACACAAATGACCTCTTTGGGGTAGGACCCAAATCGGTGTAAAACTCTGCTGCTTAACCTTGTCAGTGAGGCTGAGAGTATAACGAGTTATATTCCACCCATCGTATGATTTCTTCTCATCTTTGGGAATCTTACTGATGTCAGCAATCTTTGCCATCATTACAATACCCTTTATCAAAGGACTGTGACTGAAATACACTCCACCATTATGGGATCCACCAGGAGGATATCGAAGTAAGTTCTGGTATGCATTGGAGAACATAGCCAGATAGGCCCAAGCGGAACCTTCATATGAAAATGGGAGGACTAGACACGGCATTCTGTAAAAACCTGTGGCGGGTCGGGGGCAATCGATATTTGCCCGGCGGAATTGCCTCTGTGACCCTCTAGTTATTTAATCAATGAAGAGGCAGGCGCTGGAGACTGGAAAGCAGGAAACAAGGTTTTTTTATTCTCTCCGGAGGAGAACACAACGAAACGGACAGAAGGTATCGTTCTGAGGTGCTCTAACTGCATCCCTGAGGCCTGGCCTCTTATACACAAGTTTATGACTTTATTGTACATTACACATTCATGTTAAAGCTTTGATGTATGAAAAGGACATTCCCGGAACTCCCTTTGAGCCCGTTCCCACACACATTTACAGTCGAAGTCCCCACCCTAGTCACAACAGGTGATGAGTATCACGCAGCTGGATATTCCGCCGATTCACGGAATGTGGGGGTTTGATCGGATCTCATGGAGTGGGGGCTTTGATCAACCCGGGGATCCTTTGATGGGGGAAGCTTTCTATTGTACGGGGAGGGGCAAGGGATGGTATCGGCAGAGCTGGGTGTCGGCCTGGGAACGGGGAAGACAAAACGGGCACACGGGGAAAAGGGGGTTTGCATCTAAGGGCCGGAGATCATGAAAGGGAAGCAGGGAGGTGTCGCGCTGGGAACAGGATGAGGGCCTGGGGCAGAGCAGCGCCGAAGAGGGGTTTATGACTCAAGGCAGGTGCAAGCAGGGGGTGGTCAGCGTGCAGGCTTAGTGAAGGCGAAAGGCTATGTCAGGGGCCAGCGGCATGCAAAAGGGTTCGTTCTGATCGGGGCATCTAACAAAATGGCGGGCGCGCACGACAAAAGTGTGGCATCAGGGGAAGAGGCAAGATGGCGCAGATAATGTTCACCAAAACGTACTAATTTTCAACAGTCCTCCCTTTAACATATTCAAGACATCTTGCTGGCTCATTTTCTACTCGGTTCTATTGTGGTGGTCATGAGAAAGAAAACGGTAGGAACCCTAGATGAAAAGAGTCGTAAACAATACATTTTAACATTTCTAGTTTTTAGGAGGTGGGCCTATTTGATAAACTTTGATCAATTTGTCTAGCAGGAAAGTCATAGAAATGCAATACAAAAACGATTCTGTAGCGTGAGCAGCAAGTACCTTTCATACTGGCAGGTGATTACATACATATCAGGTTCGGATTGGAGCATGATCAATACAAGGGCGGCTGGGAGAGAAATGAAGTCTAGCAGAAACGGCGATTGGGGATGTCAAATGTTCTTTGCTGCCTTTCGTTGGCGCTGTTGAGCACCGGCGGTGGAGCTACGAGTCCAGCTCGGTTCTAAGTTCTGCGTTGCAGGGCACGACCCTTTCCTCGCGTTCCTGGTCGGAAAGGTCCCTTTCGCCCTGTGTCCTTTGAGGTGATTGTCAGAAAGTTCAGATGGAAGAAGAGCGTTCAAAACAGTCCATAGGGTAGGTCAGAGGAAAAGGGGGATGGAGCAAGGCCAAATTAGGAACAAACTAGGGGAACGAGAGACTTCCAATAGGCGAGCGTGTGACCGAATTCAGAGAGCGGGGACTTGTCGACAGACACTGGACATCGAGCAGGGGCATCAGGTCGACCCTTTCTTCTCATGTTGTCGAAAACAGTGCCTCGTCCTGCAGCTCTTTTCTGTCGTGGTCTCGCCTTGGCTAATGTCGCAGGTGTTCCTTAGTCTGCAGTCAGGCCTCGTGCTCCCACATCCGGTCCTTCTCTCCTCCAACAGCAGTACCCTTAAACAAGTTTGAAAAGACAGTCTTTAGAGAATTTGCAGATGAAGATAATCAAAAAAGTCTATTTCTCTCCCAGCTCCAGGCAAAGAATGAAAATGCCCGTTATATTGGTGTTCCCAACTGGCATATGAATGACCGGAGACGGGCTTGTTGGATTTACTATGACTTTCTTTTACAATTATTTACTACGCAGGTATTTTGCCGGGAGACGAACATGGCTAAACATTTTCGTTCTATTGATGCATCCTGCTTTTCAACTACTACGGGGTTCATTTTGATGATTTCTTTACCTTGGACTAGTCTGTTAACCTTGTAAAACATCATTCTGGATCCTACGTAACCTTTTACAGCCCGATTACTTAATTAGGAAGGACAGGGGTTTTATGGGAAACAACCAGGGGCATAGGAAACTTGTGGTAAGGGCATAAATCGACCCATCTCTCACAACCGGAAATGAGGGGTAGTTTCATAATTCCAGTTTTTGGGCGGCTGATACAGGGGAGGTAACAGGGGTGATCATTTTTCCGGTTTTGGGTATTGCGACATTTCGGGGAGGGGAGGGTCGCGTATTCTGAGGTCCTTGTTTTATACCATAGGAGCCGTTGACCTGTAGTTCCCTTATTTCGGGCCAGATTAGGGAACCTCTGTCGCCTTACCTGTCCTTTCCCTTACGGCCCAACCTCGGTTCATTGGCTTCTAGCGGAAAAGGAGAGGTAATGACGCGGTCTCAGGGTGATTGTATTAAAGACAAGTTTTTGTGCAAATACTGACGGTATTTGAAGCCAATTAGGTGGTGTGCTAGGGGTGGCAGTCTGCCAATTTCGGGGCTAATCACTCGGAAGAGTGGGAGTAAAAAAAAAAAAATAGAGGAGAGAGAGAGAGAGAGAGAGAGAGAGAGAGAGAGAGAGAGAGAGAGAGAGAGAGAGAGAGAGAGAGAGAGAGAGAGAGAGAGAGAGAGAGAGAGAGAGAGAGCGTAATGGCAGGCTAAATAGTACACGTGCAACAGAGAGGGTGGCAGTGTATTCAAGAAAGGCTATTTAGTGCATTACGCAGTAAAGGGCATTCACGGGTCTGCGTTAGGATCTTGTAATCATGCAGTTTGAGCATTAGACAGGGTAGAGGGGACGTGCTTTGAGAAAAAGGAAAGAAGAAAGGAGGTACCATGTTGTCGCACTTCTCGCATTCTCGGTCCTTCGACCAGTTGGGTCGACGCCTCAGTCACACACACACAGTCCCTCACAGTTTCGCATCATACGTGACATGGGTTCATTCGTCCAGTCTGGTTTAAGGGTGATCACTTTTTATCAGGTTGCGCTAATTTTCCGGGTTTGTTCGATACGTGAGTAGTTTGCAGGCGTGCTTAGACACCACCTTGCGGCGCTAGTCCGCTTCGTGTATTAGACATGGCAAGGCTTCGGATCTTCGCCACACCTCGGCTGTAATTTCTGATGTAACCTGCAGAGGGAGGGAAAAAGGGGGGTGGGGGAGACAGCGTTCGCGCACATTCAAATACATGGATTCATAAGTCCTTTACTTACCTCTTACTCGTCTTTCCTCCTCGGGACAGGGTCCCCGGGGATATGGTTTCTGGAGTCGGGGGGGGTAGTGTGTCCATATAGGTCGTGGGCGGGGAAACGTAAAAAGGAAACCAGAGGTGCTTAGTGCGAGGTATCTAGTCAAAGGGTGTATCTCACTATCGGGATCCTTAAACCTCTTTCAACGCTGTGGTTCTTCGGTTCTTGGGTCAGCTCCGTTCCCTGGTACTTTGGAACGTTGTACTTTATAACATTTACATTATTTCATTTCACCCTCCCTTTACATTCCTTCATTTACACCGTTCGTTTTACCCATCCTTGGAAGTCGAGGTCTTCCCCTACGCGAGAGTTCATGGGTCAGTCGCGTACTTTGAAGGCGGAGTGTCGTGTTGTCGATCCGATCCGTCCTCCAGGGCTGGGCAACCATCTTCTTTTAACCTTAAAGAGAGAGCAGAGTAGGGTGCACAGAAAAGAACTTTCCCACCGATCCCACATTTTAAAAATAAAGCATGCAATACCCGTCCATAGTTTCAAAAACTTTATTTTGCAAAATTATTTCAGCATGTGGATTATGAGGGTGCGGTCGTATTTGGCCGGTCGTGGCAATGGCTAAAGTGCGTACAGTGGGGGGTGTTGTTTGCGGCAATAAAAACATCGGAAAGTTTGACTCATTCATTTGTAAGAAACTAAAACGTCTATTAATTGGCTGGGGGTTCGGGGGCACTTATTTTCATAATTTAGAAGCATAATCATAATGGTTGTAATCAGATTTCCTATATGCATACCGTACGTGTACGTCGTAAATGAGGTTTACATCAGTTATAAAAAAATATAATACATTTGTACATTTGTAATCAACATTTGTAACGGGGATCCTTTCATACTGTTCGTCGAGTGAGTTCTCCTTGTCTTTTCTAGCCAAGTGTACAAAGGATCATATAAAATCTCAGAACATCAAGTTTATATCAGTGCGAAGGAACACCACGAGGTGTTCGTAAGTTCCGATTGATACCAGCGCCATTTTGGGCGGGGCCGGCTCAGTCCGGAAGCAGCATCAGGGGGAAATGTTTCTCATTACTGGCAGTTTGGACCAGAGTCCTTTTCGGCAGTTCTAGAATTCATGCTAACAGAAGGAGTGGCAATGTCATGTTTGTTTCGTTGGCGATCAAGGCAGCCGTCCCTTACCGGAAGCCTGCAAAGGCCGAAGGTTCCGCCGGGGACCTTTGTAGGATCTTCAAGGCTGCGGAGATGCTGTCGGAGATGGGGGCTCGTGCTCCAGGGGGCAAATGTTCGAGTTATGTTGCTGGTCAAAGTTACTCTAGTGGCCGGGGCCCGCCTTCCAGCGGACCCAGACGCCATTTTGAGGCCCTACAGGGGCCACTCTCGTCGAGTTTGCAAGAGTGGGAGAGATCCTTCGGAGTGAAAGGAAGAGGTCTCTGTTTTGTGAAAGCGGGACGTTCGGCTGGGGTGCAGCTGTGATGCCCCCACCTGGGGGCGAGGGAGACTGGTTCGCATCGTCTCCTTCTCCCGGTGCACTCCAGGCCGCTCCTTTTCATCGCCCCGCATGAAGGTTTCTCCACATCCGGTGTTCCCCAAGACCTGTGTTCGGTGCTGTGGGAGTATGGCCACCATTGCACGTTCGGTGCTGCGCAAGTACTGGGGTGCCACCATGGTGTGTTCGGTGCTGTGGAAGTATTGGCACCATCGCCTGACTGGGGGTGTTCGGCGTCGGGCCGGGGGCTGGGAAACCTCCTATCGGTGGAGGTGGGAGAGGCTCGTCCGCGTCGCCTCTCCCTCCCAGCCCAACTTGGACAAATTGTTGTGGAGGTACGTGCAGGACATCCCGCCGTCCAGGGCTGCTGCGGCTGTTACGGAAGAGAAAAGGAAAAAAGGTGCCTCGTTCTTCTCTGGACATGTGGCGGGACTGCTTAAGTCTATCCAGGCCCGTTGCGGCTGGCCGAGGAGACATGTAGCGGAACTACCTACAACTGCCCAGGCTGCTGGCTCCTGCCTCTCCTCCGGCTCCCCCATACGTTAAGATTTCCTGACCAAGAGTTGGCGGCCGGGCCCGCCTTATATGGGTTGCCGTTGGTTGGGCGTAGCCGTAACCCTGCCCTACTTTGGAAGGTTCCAGAATGGGGGGGGGCGAATGTTCTGTTTGACTTTCATTTTCTACAGTTTACCGTTATTATTCCTTGTTTGTTGTGTTAAATTAAAAGTTCAAGTTCATTAATGGTCTACGGATTTTGTTTTACCATTTCTTTCTTTTCAGGTTGCTTTTATGCTAAGTTTCTGCTAACAGAGGTTGAGTAACACGGAAACACGCGTAGAGGGATGACGCAGATTTGTACATTACATACACACAAACTCAGACGGGGGATAGTACAAGTACGACATACAAAGACCCAAGACGAATATAAAACAGTTATTGGTCATAATTATCTCTTTCCGTCAGTGAATTTGAAACGAGGCTGGGTTCCCGTCTTGACGTTGCCCGACCTAGGAGAACTTGAGCATGCCGCTGAAATTGTCCTGGCGAAATCTGTGCCATCGGGCATAATCAAACGTGGTGGTTCTGTCTGGTCTGTCTATGTAAGTCGGGTTCTTCTTTGTCTCGCGCTTTTTCTTGTACTGCCGGTCTGTCGTTCCTGTCGGCCCTTTGCCTTTACTCACGCTCAGTAGAGTCGGGCATTGGGCTTTCCAGTGTCCGACATACCTACAAAAAGCGCATTGGTTTTGCCCTAAGTCTGGTCGTCTTTTGCATAGTGTCGGGGGATAAGTTGTGGGTAGCGATGTCCTGGGGTTGTCCTGTCGGTATATTTCTCTATTTGGTTTGTCCTCGTCTTTTCTCTGTCGTTGCATAGCCTCTCTGCGCCACATACCGAGACTGTCGAGCATAATTGGCGTTGTCTTATTATTTCGAAGGGCTATTTCTAACGTTTCTATTTTATCGAGGTCAAAGGATCCTGCCAGTGGCCACTGTTTGTCTTGACTATCTTTGGTATACCTGTGCCACAATTTATTATAGGCTATGGTGACTAATCCATAGTTTATGAACATGTCCTTATTAGGGGTGCCTTCTAGTGGGGCTGGATGGTCCATCTCTAATAAGCGGTCCGGGCTAAACAGGCTACTAATCAGTGGGGAGAAGACAGACATGACGGCTCGTAACGAGGGACTAAAAAGTCAGCACTGCCTATCTTATCACTAGGTGCAAAGACGGGACAGAATATTTCTATTCTACGTTGTTTGCAGGCAGTGAATACCTCATGGATCAAAATAACAAAAGACCAATAAATAACAATGGGGAGAATGAGTAGGTCCGCAAAGATCTGCGTTACCTACCCTTTTCACTATCTGCAAAAAGGGTGGTCTCTTCCCTGTTTGCAGACAGGGAATCTCCAGGAAACAATAGTTTGCGAACAACAGTTCAGTTTCAAGTGATTATTGAGTGGGGGAGAAAAATAAGCACGGCTGCTGCCCTACCTATCCTCCACTGCTTGCAAAGAGAGAGCCCGTTGTTTCTCCGTTTGCAGACAGTGAATCTCCAAATAAATAAAAAGAGCAATACTAGTATTTTTAAACAAACAAGCAATCAAGCAAATATTTCGCGACTTGTCGTGGTTACACGACCTTACCCGGACCGCATGGACAGTTTCCTGTCTTCCGAATCCAGCGCCCGATCGTCCTCTTTTTCTCGTATTTCTCACGGCACTCCTGATGGTCCCTAGTCAGGACCGTAGATCACTCGAGAGAGGTCTGTTCGGAACTAGTGAAGTTCGGATGATCGGCTGCCAGACGAGGGTCTATTGGGCAAGAGCTCTCCCGATCGTTGCAGTCGTTCACTCTGTCGTCGGGACCTCTCCCACTGGATCCACGAGTCGCTCATGGGCCCCACGCTTGGGACGCCAATTGTAAAAACCTGTGGCGGGTCGGGGGCAATCGATATTTGCCCGGCGGAATTGCCTCTGTGACCCTCTAGTTATTTAATCAATGAAGAGGCAGGCGCTGGAGACTGGAAAGCAGGAAACAAGGTTTTTTTATTCTCTCCGGAGGAGAACACAACGAAACGGACAGAAGGTATCGTTCTGAGGTGCTCTAACTGCATCCCTGAGGCCTGGCCTCTTATACACAAGTTTATGACTTTATTGTACATTACACATTCATGTTAAAGCTTTGATGTATGAAAAGGACATTCCCGGAACTCCCTTTGAGCCCGTTCCCACACACATTTACAGTCGAAGTCCCCACCCTAGTCACAACAGGTGATGAGTATCACGCAGCTGGATATTCCGCCGATTCACGGAATGTGGGGGTTTGATCGGATCTCATGGAGTGGGGGCTTTGATCAACCCGGGGATCCTTTGATGGGGGAAGCTTTCTATTGTACGGGGAGGGGCAAGGGATGGTATCGGCAGAGCTGGGTGTCGGCCTGGGAACGGGGAAGACAAAACGGGCACACGGGGAAAAGGGGGTTTGCATCTAAGGGCCGGAGATCATGAAAGGGAAGCAGGGAGGTGTCGCGCTGGGAACAGGATGAGGGCCTGGGGCAGAGCAGCGCCGAAGAGGGGTTTATGACTCAAGGCAGGTGCAAGCAGGGGGTGGTCAGCGTGCAGGCTTAGTGAAGGCGAAAGGCTATGTCAGGGGCCAGCGGCATGCAAAAGGGTTCGTTCTGATCGGGGCATCTAACAAAATGGCGGGCGCGCACGACAAAAGTGTGGCATCAGGGGAAGAGGCAAGATGGCGCAGATAATGTTCACCAAAACGTACTAATTTTCAACATTCCTCTTTGTGTATTATGTGGTATGAGACCACAGACCCAACAATCAGCAACATTTACTATCAATTGATGCTGGTGTAGTAATTGAATGAACGAATTGTTAAGATATTCCATTCTTCTCATTTGCTCATGGTCTGAGAGTGATTAAAATTTATGCGGAGAAACAGTAGTAGAGGGAGTTAGAGAGACAGAAGGGGGAACAGGTACCAAATGTAGGACGTGAATACGCCATCCTATGCATGCTAATAAACTACGTAAACATACTAAAATACACAATGCTACGCCACAACGACTGAATAATAATTTCTTATAATGAGCTCTTTTCATTGTTCTAATATCACTTCCTTTCCCTGTACTATCCATTACTCTAAAGGCGTTGCTCACGATAATCTTCCTTAATCACTTGGCTGTGATTGTTAGCCGTCCTATGACACTGCAAGTCCTGTTGACCTAGTCACTATTCAGGTCACAGCTCAAGACTCCTACCGTGACCCTGCAACTTGATGGATAAAGGAAAAAGGGAACATTTCTTTTTGAAATACAAACAGGGTTTATAAAAGAAAAACAAAATTAATTGTCTTTAGGCAACCTCCTTCTCAGGTTGTATCGTCTCTTTCCAGGTATCGTCTGGTCCTTGAATAAATGTTCGGGATCTGTTGTGTCAATTCCCAAATGTACAGGTACAGCTTCCTGTAAGACGTCATCGTCTTCCTTCTCTGAGCTAGTCCAATCCAGGCGTGCACTGCTGAACGGTACGAACCTGGGTACCTTCTCACACTCACTGTCACCGACACCTTCTCGGACCCACTGGTCATAAGGTAAAGGCAATGGTACCCTTTTGCAGTGCACGCCGTGGATCCAGTTCTTCTTTCCGACGACTTTGACAGCTGTACGAGTTGTGAGTAACACTTGTCTAGGCGGCCCCCAGCGAGGTTCCAAGTTCTTTTTCCTCTGAAAGTTCTTCAGACACACCCAATCCCCAGGCTGGATGGAGTGTCCGGGATCTGAGGAGGCCTCCGGCAAAGCGTTTTGGACCTGTTGACGAATAACATGCAATTTAGTGGTGAGATCATGCAAGTAGTCAACCAACAACGGGTACGGAATATCTGAGTACTTTTTGGGTCTGGGGACTCCCCAAACATTAGCTGGGCGTCTGAAAACAATCTCGTATGGGTTAAGCCCCAAACGAGAATGGACAGTCGTTCTAGTTGAAAGGAGTGCTAAAGGCAAGGCATCAGGCCAAGAAAGACCTGTGCTGGCCTGAATCTTTGCTAATTTAAGTTTGAGAGTGCCATTATAGCACTCTACCAGACCTGCTGACTGAGGATGGTTTGCCGCATGAAATTTCTGCCTAATCCCTAGGCCCACACACACCTTCTGCATAATTTGACCTACAAATTCACTTCCATTGTCACTCCAGACAATGAGCGGCAAACCAAACCTCGGGAAAAATTCTTTCAAAAGTATTTTTGCAGTAGACAAGGCAGTGTTGTCCTTTAGGGGGTAGGCCTCTATCCATCTGGAAAAGGCACAAACCACCACCAGGACATACTTGAGATTGTTAAAGCGTTCCATATAGATAACGTCTATTTGCAGTACCTCGAATGGGTATGTAGGGGGTGCAAAGTGACCTGCTGGAGTTGGAGTTCCCTTTCCTGGATTGTGCATCAAACAAACAATGCAGTGTTTCACCATATTTTCTGCACATTTAGGAATACCTTCATTTTGCCATACTGGAGCTAAAAGCTTGCATATACCCCTGGCATTAATATGGGCTGGTCCATGAGCCATAGTAACTACAGGCAGTACATACCCATCTGGTAACAACCATCGTTGATGTTCTGACAATTCCGTCCAACATCCCATACTATCCAACATTCCCGTACTCTCTCTCCACATACTCAATTCTTTCTCTGTGGCTTCCTTCTGAATTGCTTTCACGCTTTCCACTGTGTCTTCACACATACCACCTTCTGCGACCTATCTTGCAGGGCCTGCAACATACATGCGACTTTCAACATTCCTCCCTGTTTCCCTTGCTATCTCATCTGCAAATGCATTTCCTTGACCTACGTCATCAGTAATCTTTTTATGTGCACTGCACTTCACAATCGCTAGTCACTCTCTTCCCTTTCGCCAACACACATGCTCTTGTCAACGCAATCAACTCTGCAGCTTGCGCTGAATTTTGCGAAATGCGTGCAGTTTCTACCACTGTGTGCAAAGTTGTTACTGCATAAGCAGCTGTGGTTTCGCCATTAGGACGTTTGAAACAAGACCCATCTACCCATAGGATCCCATCCGGATCCACAAGTGGTGTATCCTTCAGATCTATTCGACCCTTTGTTTCTTCTTCAGTGCGAAGAAAACAATCATGCTCATCTTGTACATGGTTCGCATCCAAAATAGGCAACAATGTTGCTGGATTCAGAACATTACATATTTTTATGTGTATATGGCTGGCTAGAAGTGTCAACTCATATCCAGACAAACGGGCACTCGTTAAGTGCTGGGTTTTCGTCCTGTTAAGAAGAGTATCTACTGCATGTGGCACCATAACATTAAGAGTATGATCTAACACTAGTCCAGCAGATTGACGAATCGAGATTGCTGCTGCTGCTGTTGCTCTGAGGCAACTAGGCAATGCCTTAGCTACTGGATCTAATGTTGCTTAAAAATAGGCACACGGCCTTTGTTTGTCGCCGAATTGTTGCGTCAGAACTGATAATGCGCAACCTTCTCTTTCGTGGACATAAAGCGTGAAAGGTTTACTGTAATTTGGAGTACCCAACACAGGAGCAGAACACAAAGCCGTACGTAAATCAGAAAACTCCTTTGACACTCATCGGTCCAAGGAAGAGGCTGGGGCGTATCTTTAGTGTAAGTGCCAACAGAGGTTTAGCAAGTAGGGAAAAGTTTGGAATCCACTGTCTACAGTAAGAGGTAATGCCCAAGAAAGCACGTACTTCTCTTTGTGTGGACGGTACAGGCATCCGTGCAATTTCATGAATACGTTCTGGGGTCAATCGCCGTCCCTCCTTCGACAAGAGATGACCTAAATAGGTAACTACTTGTCGGCAATATTGCAACTTAGAAGATGATACTTTATGATGTAGATCAGACAAATGTTGTAAGAGCGACACAGTTGCAGTTTTACAGACTTTTTCGGAATCAGCAGCCACCAACAAATCATCCACGTATTGGATAAGAGTAGCACCCGAGGGCAAAGAAAATGTATCAAGCTGAGACTTCAAAGCTTGGCTGTATATCGAAGGACTTTCACAATAGCCCTGAGGTGCACGCTTAAACCGGAAGCTTCGGCCTCTGAGAGAGAAGCCAAAGAGATCCCTACTTTCCTCAGCAATAGGAATGCTAAAGAAAGCATTCTTGAGATCAATAACCGAAAACCAAACCGCTGAAGCAGGAATCATAGTAAGCAAGGCAGTTATATCTGGCACAACAGGGAACTGAGGGACAATAATTTTGTTGACCTCTCGAAGATCAATTACTAAGCGGTACACAGGTGGCTGGGAGGGATCAGTACGTTTAAGGATAGGTAAAACAGGTCTATTGCAAACATTCCCTCTAGTCTCTCCAACCACACCCTTTTGAACCAAATCATGAACAATGGCCAACAAGGCTCTCTCACCATCACTAGATATTTTATATTGAGGAACACGTGGCATCTTAACATTGGGTTTAACTGTAATCACATATGGCGGAATTTGCAATAAGCCAACATCATTCGGACCCGTAGCGCAAAGTGTAGCAGGAAGTGAACACAATTCAGGTGGTAGCTGTTCTTTAGACACATACATCGGAGAAGTCAATTTATCACCCAAAGTGAGGTGCACACCAGAGGGTGAACAATACAGCGTAGCATGTAAACGTTTCAATAAGTCCAAACCCAATAAATTCTCTCTGCAACCTGTCGTTAAAAGAAGCGGAGCTTCCAAATCGTATGGGCCAATAGAAATGGGCAAAGGACAAGAAACCGGATTTGAAACTGGGGCGCCAGAGAATCCTACAGAATCATTTGTTAAGCCAGACGAAGGTGCCCCAGGGAGTTTAGAATGCATTATAGAACTTCTCATTGCACCAGTATCCAAGAGAAATGGTTCTGTAACACCTAATGCCATAACATTAACATAAGGTCCTTCCTGATCCACTGGAACTGATACGACTCCCTTACTTTGCCTGTGGCTGTCCTAGCTAGTATGAAAATCAACGTCCCCATTATCGAGACAATAGTCATCATTATAATATTGTGCAGATTGTGAAGTCTGCTGATCAAAGTAATTTGTAGAATCCTGAGGGGGAGAGGGACGTCGTTCCTGAGTCGACGTACCACGTCCCCTACCTCTGGATATGGACCGAGAATCACCACGACCCCGTGGTGCTAATGGTCCACCATACCGCTGCA
Organism: Lissotriton helveticus; assembly: GCF_964261635.1. Lineage (NCBI taxonomy): Eukaryota > Metazoa > Chordata > Amphibia > Caudata > Salamandridae > Lissotriton > Lissotriton helveticus. The sequence continues at coordinate 69,109,604 of NC_136061.1, forward strand.
ATAAAATCGGACAAGTATTCTTAAAATGACCATCTTCCTTACAGTAGGCACACTGATTAGGACCCAATGGAACTCGTGGAACTGAGGGTACCGGTTACTGCAACAACCTCTGAAACTGCGGGGGCTGTTGAAATTGGGGCTGAACAGAACGAGGGGGATAAGCCTGTTGCAGAAGAACCTTCGTTTTTAATTCTTTAGTCTTTTTCTCCGCTTTCTCCTTATCTTCCTTATCCCTATTCTCATAATATTGAGCAGTAGCCAATATCTGGGCAGTGGAAGAAACAGCCCACGAACTCTCTGATTGTTTCAATGTATGTGATAATTCTGGAAGTACATTAAAAACAAATTTGTCGACGAACAATCGCTGTCCACCCTCAGTACTCATGTCTTGACCACTATGGTCGATGAAAGTCTCCTCGAAACGAGTAAAGAAGTCGGAGACACTTTCATCGGGCTTTTGCTTACACGCCGCTAACTTATCCCAGTTAACGCGCACCGCAGGCATCATGGTTTTCATCAAATCTATTATTCTTCCAGGTAGTTCCGTAATTAAGCCATATACGCTGAAAATGAGCGGGAACACCAGGAACATTACCTGCCTGTGCAACCGCATCTCTCCATATTGGAGGAACTTCTCGCATTGGATATTGTGCTATCTTACGACGAACCACGGGATCAGGCTCAAGAGAATTTTGAGAGAGAAAAGCAGATCGAAAAGTAACAAGCTTCTGAACAGCACACTCTACAGCAGGACCCACAATTAGTCCCTTATCAAATTGATCCTGTATGTCGAATAAACCCTGAGGAGGTGAATCTAGATCCACATCTCCCCATTCTTTAATCAAAGTATTGCACATAACATTAAACACGTATCTCTGTGTGGGCGCGTTCCATTGAAGGAAAGTATCTAAAATATCACACACACACTGTACTGTACACTACTCATAATCCAATTACGAGCAAGAGAATCGAATTTAGTACGTTCTTCTAAATCTGGAAACTGACTACGGGATTGTCTCCTAGACAACGCAGGAGAAAAGTAGAGAGGCCCAAGAAAGGGCGACAAAAGACCTGAAACAGTGTCGACTAAGCGTTGTCGAGCTGTAGGGGAATCTGACACTAAAACAGGAGACATCGTATTCTGTAGAACAGAAGAAGAATCTGTAGCAAAGGAAACGACGGATGGCGGAGGCTGAGGCACAGGAGATTGGGGTACAGAAGTCGCTGGCAAAGGGGGCGGAGCTGGAGTCACAGGAATAGGCAATTGTGCATGAATCAAAACAGCTGGATTAACAGCGGGTTGTAATGGTGGTGCATTAGCACCTAACACATAAGGTGGAGGTAATGTCAACAAATGGGACATAAAAGAGTCGTCATCGGGAGTTTTACTCTTTGATACAGTAGGTAACACAGGATAACATCTATCTATTGCCATACGATGTTGTCTTTCCGACACCTCAATCACCTGATCAGCTTCGTCATTTTTAAATTGTTGGGCAGCCTGTAGAATCGACATACTCTGCTCTTTCTTATCTTTCTTCATTTGCTTAATTTCTTTCTGTTTGGCTTCCTTACGCCAGAGGCGAAAAGAGTCAAACATCGCCGGCCGGGCTTTTCTCTTGAATAGAATTGTTTCCAAATTATCTAATATATCGGGCTCAAAAGAACCGTTTTGTGGCCACTGCAAAACACCATCTTTTTTAGTATACCGGATCCATGTTTCATTAAAAACAATAGGACCCAGACCATGTTTTGAGTAAAGCTCGTAAGTAGGAGTTCCAACTGGAGGAATCGGACAAGAATCCTCTTGTCGGGAATCCCTAGAACAACCAAAACAGCAAAATTTCTTAAACGTACTAAATCCAGGCATTTCGTAACGAACCGGACTTTCTTACAGACGTCAAGGGATTTTTAGACAATAGAGTCACAGCACAAACGTACATACCCCTTGGCTTAGGTTAGCGCGCTAATCGAATAACAAAAACAAAAACAAAGAGTGGGCACTACCCACAAATACTTAACTAAATGTTTTTCTTACGCCAACAGATGTCCGTCTAACGTCTCGCGATACCAATCATCACCAAAGGGGCTAAGGCACGGCGACAGTCAGGGCAGTAGTCGTCAGCAGCCGTCGGGAAGGAGTAGCCACGCTTCAAAAGACCTTCGGTCCACTTCTACATGCAGGGGTCGCTCACGTGGTTCGCGAAATACTCCGGAATTTTCTTGCGAAGCTCCTCACGACTCTCGGGCAAAACTACTACCGCTGAAGTCGCCCACACGTTGGGCCGCCAATTAGAGAATCTGACCTTATGGGCCAGGCGGCGCAGGGCACGCCTAAGATCTCCGAGTTCACCTGCCTTGACCAACAGAGACAACAGACACTCTGTTAGGCGTAGAAAAGTAGATTTATTAGCTGCAGCTAAGTACAGTTATCTAAGAAGTACCACACAGGTAGTTTCTCAAGAGACTGCCACTTCAATCTGTGGCGCACAGTCTATTATACAGAACAAGTTTACAATGACAACTCCCAATATACACAAAACTGACAAATAGGAATAGTTCGAAAACAAGCTATCGGATGTCAAAAACACACCCTCCTTTCAGAACCCGTGTGCTCTCCTCCACTCAGGTTAATCAACACTACTGCCCGTAATTCAATTTGCAGGTTGCAAAACATGTGTAGAATGCTTCAAAAGAAGGGCTATGTAACAAGAGAACACACGGAGAGAATAGTGAAGGCCAGTTAAACAAGATAAAGATGAGAATAATGGTGGGACCCAAACAGTGGAGTAAGACATGGATTAATCAGTCTAGACATGGCTTTGCGAACTCGGCCAGACCCTGACATCAGTGCCGTACACAAGGACAAAGGTTGTTCTTTAACGGAAAAGACATGGAGTAGCAGAAAAGGCAGAAAAGACCACTTTACCGCGTTAGCCGTGCTGCCTGAGTGAGGCAACATAAAATGGCGGCTAAACACAAAATGGCGGCTGTAGCGAAACGGAGCCGAAAACTACGTAACCTCAGACCCTCCTTTTGTCATACTCAGGCAATGCACAAAGAGACCCATGTTAGTCTGAGTCGATATCAATAGTCATGAGGTCATTGAGGTGTTGTTGCACCATCATCCTAATATTTTCTGTCTGCTGTGCTACTGGTTTGGAGACACAAATCGTGGCACAAAGTCCACAAATGGCTGGACCACACTGTATACAGAGACAACAGGAAAAGATGATTGCTAAAACCATTCCAAGGAAAGTTAGCACTTTCCATCCCCAAGTGGACAGTAGTCCCCAAAACCATCCCATCACAGACCAATCTCCAGTATCTTGGTGAATAGACTCAGAGATGACATGTAGCTTAGAGATGGCTTGGTATACTGTAGGGGCATTGTCAGGAATATAAATGCAACAACTGGATCCAATTAGTTTACAGACTCCACCTTTATCTGCAAGAACTATGTCTAACACCATTCTATTCTGTAAAGTCATAAGTCGATCCGCCTGAAATCACCTGTTACTCTGGGAAAGGTTAGGAGCTCATGCGAGGCACTGTGAGTGTGCCGGATTTGGGCCTACAGGTACTGACATGGTAGAGAGATCAGTCCCTGCACTCTGATGTCCTGTTACCCCAAGGCGCAGTTCTTCTTTCCTAGCGGAATCCCTGCTACAGTGGTTCTTCTGTGGACCCCCATTTAAGCATTATTCATATCCGTAGACCCCACTGAATCATTACTCTGATCCAGAGAACCCCATTGAGTCATTACTGGCATCTGGAGACCCCACTGAATAATTTCTGGCTTCCGGAGACCCTCATAGGGCCATTACTGGAATCAAGGACTCCAGTCTAAGCAATTTTGATGACTTGAACCTCAAAACAAAAAATAGAAATATAGACATAAGCATTCATCAAGTACACAGAATATGAAATATTTTATTTAACAAACAAATAAACAAAATGTAAAATTGTATTTTGATGGGCAGGTTGAAGCTTTGCTAAATTTAATTGAGCCTACATATTCTCTATATTATGTTCTGTTTGATGCATCTGCACTGCTCACACGAAAAATCTGGAGATACTAATTTAATTATTAGCCTCCAATTCCAAATTCCTTCACATTCACAGAATTTTTGACGTTTCTACTTTAATTATATTCAATTTGTTAATGCATTAATGTTATGTAATATTTTAAGCAATCACTGACTCCTGAGAAGGCTTTGGGGACTGGCAGGGGTCCACAGATATCAGGTTAAGAACCAATGAAGCACAGGATATCACTCAAGATGTATTGAAGCCAAACTAGTAAGATATTGAAAGCTCTTCCAAGTACACTTGAACATAAAGAAACCACATACCCCAGATGTGGACAAACACAGCCAGAGAGCTAGTCAAGATCATCACTTCGTCAGGGAGTTTGGAGAGTCGGGGCCCAGTGTACCAGCTGCCTGCAGAGCACAAGGGACACACATCACACACTAACCAGGAGGCCTCTCTCAGCAGCAAATCACACACTGACCAGGTACCCTTTCTGAGCAGCAAATCAAACAAGCATTGGAAATGCATTAGGTCTCGCATTTTTTGTAAGTTAGAGCGGTTGGCATTGTAAATGGCAATGTCTTTTACCTACCATGGGGAAATGGAGGGAGCAGTGGGGGTCGTACTGCTGAAATGCTCTCTTGGAGAGTGAGTGGCCAAAAGTAAGCCAAGCAGCACTGTGCATCAGATCCAGATCACATGGTTGGTTTCTGGAGCGAAGACTCCGCATTTCATCCATAAGTGAATATTGTTTTTACTGCTAAGGCAATGGAGCACCAATAGCACACTGTAGACAATTATAAATACATTAACAAGTCATAAGCTCCCGAGTTCTTAATGCAACGTCTTCTTGTGACTCTAATTGCCCCTCACCACAGATGGAGGCAATTAAGTTAGACACCTTTGCATGTGTGAAGACTGTCGAACTTTGATGACTAAATAGACAAAAACATGCGGTGAAATTGAAAAAAACAATTTCCATGCAGCGTTTACACCGCAAAAACAAGATCTGCTAGCAGGATGGTTCAGTCTAGTAATCTGTGCCACTAAAACACGTGTACAGCTCACGAGTGTGAATGCTTGCAAAGCCCAATCAGCCTTCCACCATTCTGATATAAGTAAAATAAATACCATTAAATTGGTAAACAGCAACACCCTTAATTTAGAGCGAATATAAAATGTATACGTACAGCAAAATTAAAAATGTAAATCCAGCTGTTTCTTTTGGACAAGGGGGTGGTCCTCAAAGACCAGATTGGGGCGGATGCGCAGCAGCGCACCCGGTTCCATTCCGTCTGCATGCCCAGCGTCCCCGGGGTTCAATGCCCAATAAGACTGAGCCGTTCCACCCTCTTATCCCCAAGCCAGTGGGTGGAGGGAAAGAATGAACAGCGAACAATGAAGGAGAATTGTTATGCCAACACTCCCGCTCAACATAACCAACACTGTTTAAACTCAAAACAAGACAAAAGATATGACTGTCGACAGAGCAATGCCAACCACCATCACAAAAGCAGGGAACAAGTTTACAGCAAAAACATGACTGAAACATACAGCCTGCCTGTTGAAAACCCCCCAGTAATAATGCTCCTGAAAGTATGCAAAGTCCAAGTGTACTATTCATTAAAGGGAAGGGGCATTGTTGACAGAACCCATTGTCTGCCTGGAGACCACTCCTCTAGTTCACAGCAGCTACTAGCCGTCTGAGCTGCCCTTTTCGGCCATGTTCCCTCGATCTCTGAAGGTCCATCCGCAGCAGCCTCGCTGCCCCTCGAGAGACTGAGGTATCGCTGGTCAGTCTGTGCTCGTCTCTATGAGGCGCACACCTATCACTCCAGCCAGCTTCAACGCATACTAGTCCTACAGCCTGCTTCTCTTTAGAATCACCAGCCCTTTAACTCACACACTGTTTGGCACTGTGGCCTCACGATTCACTCCCCTGCCTCAGCCACTTCTGCGGCATCGCTGATGGAGACAAATGTGCAGAGTACAGCTGGATGCCGTGTGATTCTAGGCATAAAGGTGAAGCTGCAAAAAAACAAGCCAATGACAGCCGTGCTGAGCCATTAAAATGGAACATGGGAGCGTTCGGCCTCCTGAAGTGGCCGCCATGATTAAAGATGTAGTGTGCACCATGCTCATGAAGAGGAACGTGTTTAGAGCTCTTAACAGCTGCTAGCATTTAAATGCGAGCCCTATGGCACTGGAAAGAATTAGCCGCCATTGTTTCAGCTACTTGAAAAGAGAGCGCGTGCATTGGCACGCTGAATGTAAGGAAAGCATGTTGTGCCGTGGTAAGGGAAACTCAATAAAGAAAATAGTGCATACAGACTAATTATCACGTACAGTGTAAGAACCAAAGTAAAAGGGTCAGTAGCCATGGGAGATTACAAATGAACCCACGGCGGTACAAAGGAAGGACTAACAAGCCAATTACTGAATCAGAAGCCTGCAATTATGAAGGAGGAGAGTGGGCGGGGCTTCTATTCCATGCATGCTGGCTCTAGGCTCGACCTAAAATGCAGGGTCGAAAAAGCATGTGAACGAGTGAGATAAAGAGGCAGGGAGTGTCTGATTGTGAATTAAAGATGCATGAGGTAGAAACAAGACTATCAAGCCGTGGTATTTATCACCGGCATCGGGGGGGATAGAGCTAGCCGGCAACCGAAATGGCTGCCTGAGGCCGGAGCTCCTCCGTCCCAGTAAACGATCCTGCATTATCCTGCGACGTTGCGCTGATCCTTACCCTGACTGCGCCACCGGAGCGAGTGCTAAGAACGAGGGCACGATTCCTTGACACCTGGCTCGTGTTTGCTGCCGGTCGAGCCGAGATCGGAGGGCACCGTGCGGTGCGAGAGGTGGGCCTGTGAAGCCGCGACCTCGAGTTTCGTGATCCCCGAGGCGCGCGACGAGAACTTACACGCCGCGGGTCCTGAGGAAGCTGGGCTGAGATCGGAGGCCGCCGCCCCTCGAGAGAACTGTGAGTGGGGGCGTCTGGATCGCGGGGGGGCATTGACAGGCTGCTGTGAGGACCCCTGTCTATCGGGTCTCCCCCTCCACCCCCAGTGCTTCGAACATTGCTGCGAGGCCTGTCGCACTGCTGTGGGGCTAGTGGAAGAGCCCACTGAGAGAAGACCCGGCCATAGGTTGCTACTCGGGGCTGGCTAGGGGCCTCCTCTGCCCTTCGGGACTGCTGTGCTGAATCGCCCTCTGCCGGGGGTGCCCTGGGGGTCGTGCCCATCTGGGCTGTCATTCCCCCCCCGCTGTCTCTACCATTAAACCATCCTACATAAGGGGAAGTGGCCGCCATCTTTTCTTCCCTATAGCAACGCTGGGGGCGCTTGCTGTTTTTGGGCGAGGAGCAAGCAGCGGCTGGCTTAGCCCAGGTGTGAAGGTGACAGTGAGGGACTGAGGCCAGCTAGATCTGACCACAGCTGCCTCTCTCTTTCATTCTCGAGGCGCAGTCACTTACTTTGGAACTACCTGGACGGAGGCAAGCCCTGTCCATTGACGATCCACTGGGCTACTATCCTGCAGTCTGTTCTGGGAGCTTTATCCCTGTTGCGAGGGGAGCACCGACTGTTGTTATAAGGCGCTCAGATAAAACACAGTCTAAGCTCTCCTTTGGCCCCAGAGGGACTAAGGCGATGGAGGACGCGGGAAATGGCGGAGCGACAGACCGGGACGCCGCAGACGAGTCGCAGCACCAAGACTTGCGCGGGATACTCCTTGCCATGGAGAAAAACCTGCAGGGAGGAATGGCTACCCTGGGCACGAAAATGGATGCACTTACATACAGCATGGACCGCATGGCCGAACGGCTTGACAAACACGCGGAGCGGATAGATATGTCGGAGCGCCGACTTACCGAGGTGGAGGAAGCTCAGACCTCACTTGATTCGGAGAACAAGCAAATTGGCAGAGCAGTGCAATCCCTCCTAGACAAAACGGAGGATTTGGAGGCCCGTTCGCGTCGATGTAACCTGAGCATCACGGGCCTGCCGGAAACTACACAGACTGGCAACATGGAGCTCTTCGTCGAGGGTTTGCTGAAGAAACTGCTTGGCGACACTGCGTTTTCAGCCATGTTTGTGGTGGAGAGGGCGCATTGCTCGTTGGGCCCGCGGCCTAAGCCAGGGGCTCCCCCTCGACCCATCATTGCCAAGCTGTTAAATTACCGAGATCGTGATGTGGCACTGAAACTTGCCAGAGAAAAGCAGCCATTACAGTTTGAGGGCTCTGTGCTATCCATATACCCGGACTTTACGGCTCGAGTCCAGGAGGCTAGAAAGCAGTTTGCTCCTATGAAACGCCAACTAAGAGAACTGGGAGCGGACTACGCAATGCTATACCCAGCAAAATTACGCATCAACAGAGAGGGGAAGTCTATGATCTTCACCGACCCCAAAGCATTACAAAAGGCTTTAAGAGACTGGCAGAAGGAGAAACGTTCGCCAAGGAGGGAAGCTGACGCTTCGGCGGAGGGGTCCCTGGAGGAACAGGATTGAAGGTGCACTATGCACTAGCTGAGAGACCCCTGATACATGCTGTTGGACTGTTTTGATGGACATGAGGGGGGTGGGGGCGAGTGTCCTTTACTTTTCTTTGCAGACATGTTCCATGTTGTAAAGGCCCGCTTTTGCCCTAGCTGCAAAGGCTGGAGGTGTCGATGATTATGCTGCAGGTATCCTTTATTGTATCCTCAGGACCTGATTGGGGGGTTTTACTGTTGATCCTTGTTCTGATTGCGGGTCTTATTAGACTCGTCCCTTGTTTCTTTAGTAATGCCTCTGCTTGAGAGACCTTGCTTCTTATGTGTAACACGCTCTACTAGCACAAGGAGTGCTTGGCTTCTGAGTATTTTCGCAGTTTGAGACATCTGTCACGAGGACGAGCTCCCTGTCCTGGACGGACGGGGCGTACCTGCTAACTACTGTCCGTTTCCGCCCCGTCCGCAGGATTCCTTTGATGTGGCATGGAGTGATTCAGCGCTGCCTTCGCTGACTCCGCTGTTGGCCCTTCCTTCAGTGACGTCAGGGGGGAGTCCCCTGACGATTCCGACGTTCCGCCTATCAGGAGAGGCCTCGTCATCGACAACGGCCCTATCAGCGGATCTGGAGGCGGTTAAGGAAGTGCCGGGTGTTCCTACAGGCGCGGTACCTGACGGGAAGACGCCGACCCGCGAGGAGAACGCCGACACCGAGGAAGACGGAAGGGGAGAAGCGCCATCGCTGGGATTGCCGGAGGAGAGGCGCGACAAGCCAGGAGGCCCACGGACACACGAGCCGCCCTGCCACACTTCCAGGGGAGAAGTGTGGCTAACCAAGATACGAGGGCGTCTACAAGGGTTATTCACCACACGGGGCGGGACGGGGTAGGACGAGGGTGGCCACGGAACTCCTCACGTTCCCCCGAGCACATGGTCAAAGCGACGCTAAGGTACAAGGTGGTGGAACCCTGGTGATCCCTCACTTCCCCTTCCCCCCTCTCATGCCTTCCCCTTCGTTCCGCCACTAACGAGGCTCTCCTGTGTCTCTTTTCTCCCTGACTGCACCCGGAGCCGAGAAGCCCCGAGAAAAGGGAAGACGGGGACCCTGGTGAATACGGCCCAGAACAAGACGAACCAACGGCAGGAGGAACTCTTAGAGTGGAACAAGACTCTGCCCACGGGCAAGCCCCTTATACTGACAATAAAGTACTTGTATGGACTTCACTGTCTGTAGAGTCCTTCCTTCCCCGGCCCATCTGTCACAATTGGCAAGCCAGATAGGAGCTACAAAGGAGCCACGCCATTCGAAACAGAATGGAGAACTTACTGTCCCAAATGGAAGCGGACCGGAACGCATTCACACTGGCCATCCAAAGTCAGTCTGAGAACATACTGAAACTTGCTGAGGGTCAAACCCAGTTAATGACTGTTCTAGGCCAAGGGAGGGCTACCGCCCCACCCCCAGGCACGGTGGTGCCATTACAGAAGTTCGCCCCTGGAGAGGACCCCCTGGCTTTCTTCTTGAACTTCGAAAGGGCAGCGAGAGCCAGCGCCTGGCCTGGGGATAGATGGCCGTTCTACCTGGCACCCCTGTTGATAGGGGAAGCACAGGCGGCTTATCAAACGGTGAACCGGGATGGCACCACCGCTTACGCTGTAGTCAAACAGTACATCCTTGACAGGTTGGGGGTGGACGAGGAAACCCATCGCACACGTTTTCGACAAGAGAAAGGGGCACAAGGGGATTTACCCAAGACACTGTTCTTTAAGTTAAAAGAGGCCGCCGATCTTTGGCTCAAACCCCAGGACGGTAACGTAGATGCCATCATGAATAAAATATACCTTGAACTGTTCATTGAGGCACTCCCTTATAGCACCCAGCGTTGGCTCAAACAACATGCGGGACTAACGTTAGACCATGCCATAGAGATGGCCACTTGTTACGCTCGGGCTCAAGGTAGACCGTATGTGAGGGAGCCCGAGAGACCTCTTAAATCCCTGCCTCCCGTTAAACCGGAAAAGAAACCACAAAAACCCGTGTCAGAGCCACCTCGGTTGCGTGTCCAACGACCAGAACTGCCAAACACGGGACCTCAATGTTATGAATGTGGGGAGTGGGGACATATAGCCCGGTACTGTCGGAGAAAAAAGGACAAAGAAGATGAACCTATGGACGTGAGCTATGCCCCCAGATCCATCCTTTATGCGCAAGAAACCGGAACTACGTTCTAAGTAAGGGTTTCCCTTAATAGTACTGTTGTAAGGGCACTGTTGGATTCCGGTTGTAAACACTCAGTAATTCGAGAGGAGTTAGTGGACCCAGCAGCCCTAATCCCGGGGAAGCAGGTTCACATACGTTGCGTCCATGGTGACGTGAAGGAGTACCCTGTAGCCACAGTCACTTTACACACTCCTTCAGGGAAAGGACAAGAAGTTACCTTGGGGGTTATGTCCGGATTACCTGAGCCCATTATAATAGGAACAGACAATCCCTCCTTTACTGCTCTGTTACTTGAGGCCCTGAAGGACTGGACTTTTAACAGAACCAGCGGTGCCAGGGAACAACACCTATAACCTTCATGGGATACCTGTTTCGGCGCACAAGTGACAGAGACACGGGACACTTCCTTCGGCGTCAAAGATCAGCGTTTATTTACTGCAGGGAAACAAGAGTCATTAGAAGTACATCGGCATGTAGGTTCTGCGAGTCTGCTTCAAATTGCATATGTAGGTCGCTCTCTTTTATACAAAATGTTGCCATTGCACAACATGCGAACAAAAGATTACAATTCAGTTCCCACAGTAAAGTTCAAAAGGGTCGCTTTCATGTGTTCAGAATCCCGGAACATAATTACAGTAGCAATGCCGGTTCCCAACTGTGAAAGTACATCTTCCCACCATTAGGCACACCCATTAGAGTTGTAAATGACCAAGAAAAAGAGACAAGAGCAGCTGCAAGGAAGTCAGACACGTGTAGAGAAAAGAGTGTGGGGGTAATATCGGAAACATGATCGTAGGATCAAAGAGCTGGATCCCAACGCATGCACGGCTGAAACAATAGGCCGGTACGGCATGATTACCCTCAAGCTGAGCCATTTGCCTCTGCAGTGTCGTTCCTCCGGTCATAAAGGAGCATGAAAGGAAAATGCGTCTTCCGTATGTCTTGGGAACTAAAAGTTCATGGCGCGGACACTTGCCTGTTCACTGACTACGTGAGGGCAAGAAACAAAAATGGGTGCCGTATCTAAAATGGAACCCGAGGGTTCAGATGAAGAACACGTAATATTAGGCGAACCCTATCAGGTAGTGTAGCGAAAATGCGTACACTTACCGAACTCACCAGTTACGGTTCGTAGATACCAAACTCGTCCATATTCGGTAATGTAATAATTTTTACGGAACCTCAGACGCTCCTTTTGCCCTCATGTAGGCAAGCACTAGTCGGAATCATAATCGATTTCGATATTCATCAGATCATTTATGTACTGCCGATACATTATTCTATCCATCAATGCCTCTTTGGTGACAACTGGCTGTCTTACACACGTTGCAGCACAAAGGCCACATAAGGCAGGACCACATTGCACACAAAGACAACATGTGAATAGAAACGTCACAACAATTCCTATGATCATCAGAATCTTCCAACCCCAGGTCGATATCAGGCCCCAAAACCATCCCAGAAGCGTCCAATTTCCTTCGTCCACGTGTATGGACTCTGAAATTTTGTGCAACTTAGAGATGGCTTGATAAACCGTTGGAGCGTTGTCAGGTATGAATATGCAACAGCTCGAATGGATGACCTTACACACACCACCTCTATCTGCTAGAACAACGTCGAGAACCATACGGTTCTGTAACGTCATAAGTCTATCCGCCTGAAGCTCGGCTGTCAAATTACCAAGGGCACTTGCAGTTATGTTGGCAGTTGATTCTACTACACAAGTTAACTGCCTCAGGTTCCTGCTATTGACCATAGGGCCCCAGAACGGTAGGAAACCCTTAAAGAAGTCTCCTGCTTCTTGACCGGCAGTATCTTCTTTGTTGACAACACCTCTCACAACTCTAGTTCTGTGATAATCTGAGGCCACAGTGAAAGTCGGAGGCAAAAGATTTGCAATGTAGCAGGTACCCGAGAAGTCATGAGGTAACCACGTATAGGCTCGATCATAACATACAAAATAGGTACCCTTGGCAGTTAGGAAGACAGGGGATGAGAGCGTTGGTAAGACATATGTCTCAGTACACGCACTCTCTCCAAACTGAGCTCTCGGATTTTGACCAAGACCTTTCAGGCAGAAGTTACCAAGGTGAGGTACAATCCATATCGGTGATGAGCTTTTAAACTGCCTATCACCCACTGATACACTATACTCAGCCTCACTTAGTTCCTTATATGCTCGCAGCTCCTCCTCTGGGATAAGCGATGCGTCAAAAATATCTTTATCTAAATCAGCGATAGCTCTCGCCAGAGTCTTGTGGTACGGGCCAGGACCAAAGTTTGCTGAGCGTGGTTCTCGATGGGGGTAGGAATCTAGTGCGCTACGGAACATAGTTTGCAATGCTCGAGCTGACCCTTGGGAACTATAAGGCAGCACCAAGTAAGGAATACCCTTATCCATGGTATGCGGCATTAACCCACACACCCAACAATTGGTAGTGTTTACCACTAACTGATGCTGATGCAAGAGTTGAATAAAGGAGTTGTTTCTAAATTCTGCACGTCTGGCTTGTTCGTGTTGAGGCAGAAGATGAAAGGAATGTGGAGAGACAGTTGAAATGAAATTTAGCACATGAGATGGAAGAGTAGGTATAGTAGAAGGCAGTAAGAATTGGGACCCAAAATATACTCCCCCCACCAGTAACATAGATACAGTCAGGAACAATATGAAAACCTGTAGAAAAAACCATTTTGTACGAAACATTTTACCTAATGCAGATCTTTGCGCCAACATTTTCTCTCTTTTCGACAGCTCAGACAATAACGATTCCATCCCCTAACGACCGTCCGCGACGTTCTTGACGCACTTCGTTCTGAGTAGCGATTATCAATTCCCAGGAGTTCCCAGAAATCGACAAAAGAAATCGACCTAGTGTCGATAGCTGCTGAACAGAAGGAAGTACCCGCACGGCCCTACGGCCAACCTGGATGATAGGTTTTAGCTAAATTGAACATTCAATTTATTATAATGTTCTTGGCTGTACAAAAAGGGAAGAAAAAAAAATACACAATATACAATGTCCACTATGTTCAGGGCAGGTGTGAAACCTAAAAACAAACAAAACAAAAAAAATCTTTTTATTTAGTGTCTTGTGCGTGGACGAAGAAAGTATCAGCTGCTCCCAGGGCGAGTTTGATCTTCAAATAGTGGATTGGATGGCAAACGAGTGTTCGATTGTTCAGGTGATTGTTCAGTACTCGAATTTTCCAGAGTTGACGGAGAGGAAATTGTTTGAGGGGAATCAACAAGGGCGTCAGATACAAGCTGAGCTTCGCTGAATGGGACAAAATGCTGTGGAACGTCGGTTTCAGATGAAGAAAGACCTCTTCTCATCCAGGTGTCCGACGGCAAAGGAAGCGGGACTCTTTTGGTGTGGGTAGCGTGTACCCAGTGCTTCCGTCCTTCCAGTCGAACTGCCGTCCTCGTTGCTAGTTGCACCTGGTATGGTCCCACGTACCTCGGCTCAAGGTTCCGTTTTCGCCCGAAATTGCGGACAAGGAGCCAGTCCCCTGGTTGGAGCCGATGACCAGGACCCTCTGTTCGTGACGGCAGAGCCTCAAAGACCTGTTGATGAATCAAACTCAATTTAGCAGTCAGATCATGAAGATAATCAATCAACATTGGATATTCGATTCTATCAAACTCCTTAGGCCTTGGGACTCCCCATATATTAGCAGGACGGCCAAACACAATCTCGTAGGGACTAAGCCCTACTCGTGAGTGTACAGTTGCCCTGGTCGATAGGAGAGCTAGGGGCAAAGCATCGGGCCATGATAAACCAGTTGTTGCCTGAATTTTTTGCAAGTTTCAGTTTCAGGGTGCCATTGTATCCTTCCACCAAACCCGCTGAGGATGATTAGCACTATGAAATTTCTGCACTATACCTAAACCCCGACACACACTCTTCATCACACTTCCCACAAACTCACTTCCGTTGTCCGACCATACAATCCGAGGCATGCCGTATCTGGGGAAATACTCTTTGAGCAGAATTTTTGCTGTGGATAGGGCAGTATTATCCTTAAGGGGGTAAGCCTCAATCCATCTGGAGAAAGCACATACTACAACCAAAACATATTTCAAATTGTTGCATCTCTCCATATGGATGAAGTCCAACTGGATGATTTCGAAAGGGTAAGTAGGAGGGGCAAAATGGCCAGGTGGAGTGGGAGTGCCCTTACCAGGATTGTGCATCAAACACACCATACAATTCTTAACCACTCTCTCTGCACATTTAGTGATACCATCATTCTTCCATACAGGAGACAACAACTTGCATATGCCTTTTGCGCTTATGTGTGCTGGACCATGGGCCATTGTAACAACAGCGAGCACATATGCATCCGGTAACATCCATCTCTGCTTTTCTGACAAATCAACCCAACATCCATTTTCATCCAACTTCCCCGTGCTCTCTTTCCATTTAGTCTTTTCCGTCTCAGTGGCTTCATTCTGTATTCCCTTCACACTCTCAACTGTGTTTTCACACATACTAGTCTCCGTTGGCCATCTCACTGAACTCGTAACATACATTCGATTCGTCAAATCTTTAGCTGTCTCCTTAGCCGTCTCATCCGCAAACGCATTACCACGACCTACGTCATCTGTCACTTTCTGATGTGCACTACATTTGATTACGGCCACCTGTTTAGGCAGTGTGAGTGCATCTAAAAGGTCATTCACAAGCTGTCCATGCTGAATCTTCGTGCCATGCGACGTAAGGAACCCTCTTTCTCTCCACAAGCGCCCAAAACTATGGGCCACACCAAACGCATACTGGCTATCTGTAAACACATTCACCCGTTTATCTTTAGACAACACATACGCTCTTGTCAATGCGATCAGCTCAGCAGCCTGAGCCGAATTCTGACTCAATCTTGCGCTTTCTACAACCGTACTCAATGTTACTACAGCATAGGCGGTCGTCACATCACCATTCGGCAACTTAAAACAGGAACCATCCACATACAAAGTACCATCGGGATCTACCAATGGAGTATCTTTTAGGTCAATACGACCCTTTGTTTCCTCTTCAGCTTTTAGATAACAGTCATGTAGTGCTTCACCACTTGACTCCGTGTCGATCGGCAGCAATGTTGCCGGATTCAACACATTACATCGTTTTATCCGTATATGACTGGCCAGTAACGTTAACTCATATCCAGACAATCTTGCGCTCGTCAAATGTTGAGTCTTCGTTCGGTTCAAAAGAGTGTCAACTGCATGCGGGACCATCACCGTAAGCATATTATCCATGACCAGACCTGCGGACTGTCGAATGGACGCCGCAGCTGCCGCTGTTGCTCTTAAACAACTCGGCAAGGCTCTAGCTACTGGGTCTAAAGTCGAGGAAAAATAGGCGCATGGACGTTGTTTGCCGCCAAAAGGTTGTGTCAGAACACTCAACGCACAGCCATCTCTCTCGTGGACGTATAATGTAAATGGCTTACTGTAATCAGGAGTACCCAACACAGGAGCCGCACACAACGCATCACGCAATTCAGAAAAACCTTTCTGACACTCTTCAGTCCAAGGCAAAGGAAATGAAACATCCTTGCATGTAAGGGCTATCAATGGTTTCGCCAACAATGAAAAATTTGGAATCCATTGTCTGCAGTAGGACGTAATACCTAAAAAGGCACGTACATCTTTCTGGGTTTTTGGCACAGTCATCCGGGAAATTGCTGCGATTCTCTCTGGGGTCAACCTTCTCCCTTCTTTTGACAATAAGTGACCCAAATAGGTAACTTCTTGACAACAATATTGTAGTTTAGAAGGTGATACCTTGTGATGTAAGTCATGTAGATAATGCAATAATGATACTGTAGCCGTTTTGCAAATAGCTTCTGTATCAGCTGCTACTAGCAGGTCGTCAACGTATTGAATCAAAGCCGCACCCGTCGGTAAAACAAAGGCATCAAGCTGACTTTTAAGTGCTTGACTGTAGATTGACGGACTCTCACAGTAGCCCTGTGGAGCGCGTTTTAGCCTAAAACTGCGACCACCTAATGCGAATCCGAATAGGTCTCTGCTTTCCTCAGCAATCGGGATACTAAAGAAAGCATTCTTTAGATCGATCACCGTGAACCAGGAGGCAGAGGCCGGAATCATTGTTAGCAAGGCCATGATATCAGGGACCACGGGAAATTGTGGAATCACTATTTTATTTACTTCTCTCAAATCTATTACGAAACGATACACCGGGGGTTTGGATGGGTCAGTTCGTTTCAAAATAGGCGATACAGGGCTATTACACACGTTTCCACGAGTTTCTTCAACAACACCTTTCTTAATTAGATCGTGAACGTTTGCTAACAGCGCTCGCTCACCATCAAGAGAGATACGATACTGAGGTAAACGTGGTAATCGCACATTTGGTTTCAATTGGATCACATAAGGTGGAATGTCTAACAGACCCACATCATTGGGACCTGTGGCCCATAGAGACGCAGGAAGGGAACTCAGTTCTGGTGGGAATTTATCGATCGACAGGTACATAGGAGAGATCACTCTCCGACCTAATGTGAGCTCCACTCCTTCAGGAGAACAATACAAAGTCGCATATAGTCGTTTCAACAAATCCAGACCCAACAGATTCTCACCACAGCCGGTAGATAGAATCAGTGGAGCCTCCAGCTCACGAGGGCCAATGGTAAGGGACAAAGGGCTAGAGACGGGATTGCTAACAGGGGCGCCAGAGAATCCAACGGAAACGTTCGTTAAGCCAGACAAAGGTGCGTCAGGGAGTTTCGAATGCATGATGGAACTTTTCGTCGCACCAGTGTCTAACAGAAAAGGCTCAACTACGCCCGATGTAGCCACTGCAACGTAGGGTCCACTCTGATCAACCGGAACTGATACTACTCCCTCTCTTTGTCGGTGGCTGTCCTAGTAATGATCGTTTGCAACAGTCTCATGTTCAACGTAGTAATCGTCCACATGATATTGTGTAGATCTAACTGGCCCCGCATTTCGCTGGTCAAAACAATTATTCGTATCTGGTGAATTCAGGGGGTGACCATTCTGGTTGTGAATAGTACCGCGGCCTCTACCTCGAGATGCCTGCTGAGGACCACCACGGTTTCCTCGTGGCGATACACCATTAAGACGGTCACGCAAAGCGGGACAGTCGTATTTTATGTGACCTTCCCTTCTACAATACGCACACTGATTATACCCAAGTGTAGATCTATAGTCAAAGGAGTCAGAACGAGGCTGTGTTCTGGAGGACTGTGATTGTGGTCTATATTGTTGTTGCAACTCATTTTGATTCGAACGTGGAGGATATGCTTGCTGTAACAAAACCTTCGTTTTGAGCTCTTTCGTTTTCTTATCCACACGATCACTTTCTTCTTTCTCCCTATTCTCATAATATTGAGCCGTTGCTAATATTTGTGCAGTGGTTGAGACCGCCCATGCACTTTCTGAGTTCTTCAATTTGTTGCTTAGCTCAGGCAACAAATTCGACACGAACTTGTCGACAAATAACCGCTGACCTCCCTCAGCGCCCATGTCCTGACCGCTGTGGTCGACGAACGCTTCCTCAAACCTTGTGAAGAAATCCGAGACACTCTCGTCTTTCTTTTGTTTACAAGCTGATAACTTATCCCAGTTCACCTTCATCGCTGGCATGAGAGTTTTCATGAGCGTAATGATTTTCTGAGGTAAATCCAAGATCAACTGCTCAGGCTTAGCCCCACCGACTTGCAATGCATCAGCCGCTATCAGTGCAGCCCAATCACCACCTAACTCATTTGCGTGGTTTGCTTGACGTATTTTCGCCCAAACTGGTTGTGGTACAACATTACCAAACAACATGTCGATGTCGGCAAGGTTCATAACAGAAGCTTCCACCAATTGGGATAGTTCCTTATAATAACCAGCCGGATTCTTACGCGGATCAGGCAAGGATTGCTTCACTTGCAAAACTTCCGATCGTTTCCATGGGAGGTGTATCCACACTCTTTGAAAATGCGGTAAAACCGCAGGGTTAGCTTGCGGATCACCAGGCACCCAAAGTGGCGGAACCTCTCTCATAGGATACTGACCAGGAGCCGCTTTCCAATTCTCAGTGGCATCATCAAATGACACTCGAGAATGCACTGTGGATCTGAACGCTAACAAACGTTCCAAGGCACGTCGTACATCTCCACCTACAATCATACCGTTCGAAAAGTGACTCTGGAGTTCAGTTATATCGGGCGGTACGTTATCTAGATCATCGTTATACCATTCTTCCCTCAAAAAGTTACACATTTCTTCGAACACGAATCTCTGCGTAGGCTCATTAAACTGAGAAAACGTGTCGAAGACCACACGTGGAGTGTAGTTAGCAGGGTGTCTTATCCATCTATGTGCCATAGTCACTAACGTCTCTTTCTCCCTTCCACTAGGGATCTGACTCCGTCTCTGAGGAGTTTCGGAAAGATCAGACGGGAATAACTGACCAGAAAGCGGTGAATAAAGGGTAGCAACAGTGTTAGGGATACGATTACGAACAGAAGGAGAAGAAGAAAGAAGAGCAGGAGCAACAACATTAGAGGCGAAGGAAGGCATAGTAGAAACAGACAAGGTAGTCGGGGTAACAGAAATAACAGATTGAGGAGGTACAGGTACAGGGGCAGTAGGAACAAGGACAGGTGGTCGGACAAACGTAGGATTAACAACGGGCTGACCCGCAGCCGTTGGAACAACAGGAGGAACTACAGGAGGAGCTACAGGAGCCGTAGCACCCTGTGCATAAGGAGGTGGTGATTTCATTAAATACGCTAACAAGGAATCCTCCTTCGAATCTTCTTCTTTCTTATCTAGACCAGTCGGTAAAACCGGATAACATTTATCTACACTCATATGATGTAATCTAGTGGAAACTTCCATTTCTTTTTCTTCTTTTTCTCGCTTACATTGTTGTACAACTTGCATTATCGGAACAAACCCTTCTCTTCGATCATTTTTAAGTTGTTTGATTTCTTTCTGCTTGGCCTCTTTACGCCACAGCCGGAAAGAATCAAACATAGCTGGCCTAGGTTTTTTTTAAAAATAATTTTGCTTCAAGATTATCTAAAATCGTAAGATCAAAACTTCCATGCGGTGGCCAACTAAGGACACCGTCTTTTTTCGTGTAACGGATCCAATATTCATTATATATAATAGGACCCACACCATGTCGACTGTAGAGCTCATATATCGGAGTTCCAACTGGAGGTATCGGACACGAGTCCTCCAACCGGGAATCCATTGCGCAACATTTGAAGATACCAAACAAACCACTATGGCTAGGCATCGTGCACACTAACCTAGTATCAAACTTCAAGGGTTACCGAAGTGCTACTTCTTTGTGAAAAACAAAACCCTCGGTTTTTGGCAATTGCAACTGTCAAATAAATACTAAGAACCACAACTAAGAACCACCAATGCAATGGAACCATGCAATACAACAAAGCCTTAAAAGGCTACAACAAAGCTTCAATGAGCTACAACAACAAAGCTTTAATAAGCTACAACAAAGCTTCAAGAAGCTAGAACAACCACTAAGGACTGGGAGTGACCCACAAATACTTAACTCAGAACTTCAATGGCGTCACCAGGAAGGCCCGTCTATCGTCTCGCTTGTACGTAAGGTCTACGCCGGGCGTCGAAGACAGGTCGACAGTCAGGGCATCGGTCCGTCGCAGCCGTCAGGAGGCGGGAATCTTCGCAGGGAAAATCTTCGGGCCACTTATTTCGACAACAAGATCGATGAAGCGGGGTGCACCTTCCCTCGGAGATTTCACACGAAGTTCCTCACGATCGTCAGGCTTTGGACCGGTACCGCTGATGTCGCCCAACGTTGGGCGCCAACTGAAGGACTGGACTTTTAACAGAACCAGCGGTGCCAGGGAACAACACCTATAACCTTCATGGGATACCTGTTTCGGCGCACAAGTGACAGAGACACGGGACACTTCCTTCGGCGTCAAAGATCAGCGTTTATTTACTGCAGGGAAACAAGAGTCATTAGAAGTACATCGGCATGTAGGTTCTGCGAGTCTGCTTCAAATTGCATATGTAGGTCGCTCTCTTTTATACAAAATGTTGCCATTGCACAACATGCGAACAAAAGATTACAATTCAGTTCCCACAGTAAAGTTCAAAAGGGTCGCTTTCATGTGTTCAGAATCCCGGAACATAATTACAGTAGCAATGCCGGGTCCCAACTGTGAAAGTACATCTTCCCACCATTAGGCACACCCATTAGAGTTGTAAATGACCAAGAAAAAGAGACAAGAGCAGCTGCAAGGAAGTCAGACACGTGTAGAGAAAAGAGTGTGGGGGTAATATCGGAAACATGATCGTAGGATCAAAGAGCTGGATCCCAACGCATGCACGGCTGAAACAATAGGCCGGTACGGCATGATTACCCTCAAGCTGAGCCATTTGCCTCTGCAGTGTCGTTCCTCCGGTCATAAAGGAGCATGAAAGGAAAATGCGTCTTCCGTATGTCTTGGGAACTAAAAGTTCATGGCGCGGACATTTGCCTGTTCACTGACTACGTGAGGGCAAGAAACAAAAATGGGTGCCGTATCTAAAATGGAACCCGAGGGTTCAGATGAAGAACACGTAATATTAGGCGAACCCTATCAGGTAGTGTAGCGAAAATGCGTACACTTACCGAACTCACCAGTTACGGTTCGTAGATACCAAACTCGTCCATATTCGGTAATGTAATAATTTTTACGGAACCTCAGCCCTCCAACATTTGTCTCTTCCCCATGATACCCTACTAGCCTCAGAACCTTGGGCTAGGGACACGCATTTCCGGACAGCCCAGTTAAATGATGCAAGTCTCACAAACGCGTGGCAGGTAGCACGAGACGGGAAAGATCCATCCACCAAAGGTTTTCCTACTTTTGTGGAGAAAAACGGTCTGCTCTATAGAATCGCCAAGGCTGATGCGGAACCTCAACTATTGGTTCCGAACGACTTTCGCGATCAAATTCTGTTTTTTGGACATGCCCATCTTTTGGCTGGTCATTCGGGGGCAGAAAAAACGGGTCAGGCCATTTTGCGTCATTTCTTTTGGCCCGGTATTTACGCCCAAGTCCAAAAATATTGTCAGGAGTGCAGGATATGCCAAAAACGAAATCCCTACACCCCTCCTCCGGTACCTCTGGTTCCTATGCCCATCATAGGAGTGCCATTCGATCGCATAGGAATGGACCTAATCGGCCCTTTACCCAAATCTTCCAGAGGTCATCAGTATGCCCTTGTACTAGTTGACTATGCTACTCGTTATCCAGAGGCCTTTCCTCTAAAAGCAGCCACTTCAGCCGCCATAGCCCAGAGGCTAGTGGAGGTATTTTCCCGCATGGGTTTTCCCAGGGAAATCGTTATGGACCAGGGCACCCCTTTTGTTTCCCATCTGATGCAACAAGTGTGTGGGCAGTTAAACATCACCCACATTAAAACATCTGTGTACCACTCCCAGACAGACGGATTGGTTGAGCGATACAACGGCTCCCTGAAACTTACCCTAAAAAAACTTCTGTCTGGGGACGGGAAGAACTGGGATCAGTTGCTACCTCTTGCCCTCTTTGTACTCCGTAGTCAGAAACAGTCCAGCCAGGGACTTCCCCATTCGAGATGTTGTTCGGAAGAGCACCAAGAACTCTTCTGGAAATAACAAAAGATAGTTGGGAAGCTGAGGGAGCCCAGGAAGCTGAGGCTCTACTGGACTAAACCCGCCAGCTACAGACCAGGTTACACAAGCTCAGAACGCTTGCACACGAACATTTGGCCATAGCGCAAACCAAACAGAAGGCCTTTTACGATAGAGGCAAGAAGTGGAGGATACTTGACGTTGGTGATTGGGTTCTTATTTTGTTACCCTCCTCGTCACACAAAATGAGAAAAGAATGGCAAGGACCCTTCAAAATCATCCGAAAAATAGGGCGGACTACGTACCTTGTACAGTTGGGAAGAGGCAAAACTCAAATGTACCACATAAATATTCTCAAGAAGTGGTTGGGTAAACCTCCACAAAACGTCAATGTCGTATCTCCGGTGCCAGACATCGTCCATACGGTCGGAGATACCCCTATAAACCAGGATCTTTCCCCTGAACAACGGGAAGATGTCATGTCTCTTCTGTTGTCTTTTTCTGGAGTATTCTCTGACCGACCGGGGTGTACGCATTTGGCAGAACACCACATACCGACTCTCCCTAACACAGTCGTAAAACAAAAACCCTATTGGATCCCGGAAGCAAGACGTCTTGCCTTCCAGAAAGAGGTGCAGGACATGCTGGACGCCGGAATCATTGTGCCCTCCCATAGCAACTGGTGCTCGCCGGTAGTGTTGGTCCCAAAACCGGACGGAAGCATCCGTTTTTGCATTGATTTTAGGGCCGTTAATAGGGTGTCTAAACAGGATGCGTACCCTTTACCCCGGGTTGATGAACTGCTGGAGCGCCTTGGTGAGGCCCGTTATATCACCACCATAGACCTCACCAAGGGCTATTGGCAGATACCTCTTGCAGAGAAAGACAGGGAAAAAACAGCCTTCTCTACCCCTTCGGTACATTACCACTTCACGGTTCTGCCTTTCGGGTTGCATGGGGCGCCAGCCACGTTTCAAAGGGCTATGGATACCCTACTGGCTCCGCACTTGTCTTATGCATCTGCCTACCTAGACGATATTGTCGTGTTTATTTGCTGGTTTTTATAGCGCTTGAATCGACTCCAGATGGAGTATCTCTGCGCTTTTGGTGCCGGTTAAACAGGAGGTGTAATTAGAGCAGAAGCTAGATCTCATTTTTAAACAGAACAGTTTTCAATTGCCTTCTGAATTTTAAATGTACAGTACACTGTCTCAGGGACAGAGGGAGTTTGTTCCATAATGTGGGTCCTGCAATTGATAACGCTTTATTCCCATGCCTCGCTTTCCTGGCACGGGGCACCACTAGGAGCAGATTATTGCTTGATCTTAGTGGTCGGGTTGGAATGTAGGGAATAAATTTGTTTTCAAGATATGCGGGCCCTTGTCCATGAAGACATTTGTGGATCAGGCAACATATTTTAAATTTCGTTCTTTGCCGTATTGAGAGCTAGTGCAGTTGCTCAAGGAGGGGTTTAGATGGAGTTCTTGGCGGAGCATTAAGAACTAGGCGGGCCGCCGTGTTCTGAATGACCTGGAGCTTAGCCAACACGCCTTCATTGGCAGAGAGCAGCAGGCCATTGCAGTAGTCGATCCGACTTAGAACAAGTGCCTGAACTAGCGTTCTCCTAAAGGAATCCGGCAACAGAGGGAAAACCTTACGCAACAGGCTGATGGTGTGGAAACAAGAACCCGAGATGTAATTAATGTGTCGTTTTAGTGATAGTTCTTGATCCAAACGGACTCCTAGGTTTTTCACTATCTGTTTGGGTTCGGGGGCTGCTCCCAGGTCCTGTGGCCACCAATGCGGGGCCCATAGCATCCTGGCTTCTCCAAACAGCATAACTTCAGTCTTGCTGACGTTGCACTGAAGGCAGTTGTGGGACATCCAGTGTGCCACTGCCTTCATACCTGATGAGAAGGAGTTTCTTACTTCAGCGGAGAGGGTTTTGAAGGGGAAGAGGAGCTGTGTATCATCAGCATAAGATACTGGGATGAAACCATACTTGCGCATCACTCTAGCCAGGGGTGCCACATAAATGTTAAAAAGGGTCGGGCTTAGACAGGAGCCCTGTGGCACCCCTTTTGATATCTCCACCTCCGCTGAACGATATGCACCCATGGTGACACTCTGGGTGCGATCGGATAAGAAACTCCTTAACCAGGCAAGGGCTTTGTTCTTGATACCAGCGTTCGACAACCGCTCAGTCAGGATGGAATCTGACACGGTGTCGAACGCTGCTGACAGGTCTAAAAGAACCAAGATCACTGAGAAGCCCTTGTCCTGGTACATGTGCAAGTCATCAGTGACTGCCAGAAGGGTGGACTCAGTGCTATGTTTAGGTCTGAAACCTGACTGAGAGTAGTCCAGGCCCCCAGCAAGTTCGATATAGCTGGACAGATGGTGGTTGACATGCTTCTCAGTCAGTTTCCCTAGAAAAGGTAATAGGGAAATGGGCTTAAGATTTGCTAATTCGGTCCACGGGGTCGCAGTGTTTTTCCTAATTGGTCTAACAATGGCTCGTTTCCATTCTCTAGGGACATTGCCTGTGCTAAGAGAGAGATTTACCAGTTCTTCAATCATGGGGCAGAGCTGTTCAGCTAGGGCGGGCATTATTCTAGCCGGGATAGTATCATCTGGGCTACCACTTTTGATCTGCGATATCAAGGAGAGGATGTTTCCAGAAGAAATAGGAGGGAAGATATCAAGTGAATGAGTATCCTGCTTCAGTTCAGCATCTATCTGGGGAAGCGCTATATCTGTAGTGGTAGTCTTGTTAGCGCTAATTATTTTCTCATAGATTTTGTCTATTTTGTCGGTAAAAAAATGGGATATTTCATTACATAGCTGTTGTGATGCTAACTCAGATGATTCACATGCTGTTGGTTTAACAAAAGTTTGAAGAATTTGATATAGGACCCTGGGTGAGTTCCCTGCAGCTGTGATTTGTGAAGCAATATGGGTTTTTCGTGCTACACGGATGGCTTTATGGTAGATGGATAGTGAATCCCAATATTTATTCTTGTCCTCTGCCAGATGAGAGGTTCTCCACTTCTTCTCTAACTTCCTGGCGGTTAGTTTTAATGTCCTTAGATGGTTCAAGAACCAGATTTCCTGTTTCTTTGCAGGTCGGGGTTTGAATAGCTTCATAGGGGCAATTTTGTCTATCGCATCCCTAGTTGCACTTTCAAATTTTTCAAGTGCGACTTCAACATTTTCAATGGGGAGGATGGGGAGGGGTTTAAACTTTCCCTTGAAGGAGTTAGCAGTAACTTTGTGCCATTGTCTACGTACACTAGGTAGGGAGATCGTGCCTGCGGGGGTAGGGTTAAAATAAGGAGTGTAGAATTCAATAATAAAATGATCAGTCCAGTTAGCCTGAATTGCAGGTAGGCATGAAACTGACAAGAAATTAGATAAGATCAGGTCTAGGGTGTGTCCTGCCTGATGGGTGGGCCCAGAGTTACATTTTGTGAGTCCTAATAAGGATAGATCTGTTAATAGAGTTTGCGCTTCACTACAATCCAGCCTTTCGCTGTGTACATTAAAATCCCCTACTAGTATGAAGTTGCTCTCATTATTTATATGAGGGGCAAGTAACTCAATCAACATATTGGAAAAGTTTGTGCAGGGCCCTGGAGGACGGTATACTAGGGCACCTTTTTGACTTTCTTTGGGGGACAATATAATTTTGAAAACTAGTAATTCAATTTCTGGGGTACTCAGCTCATCTAGAATTGAGATGTTAATATCTTGTTTATGCACAATAGCTATCCCACCACCTGTTTTTATGGGGCGGTCCAGTCTGACTATTTTGTAGTCATCTGGGATTCCTAGGGTTATAGCAGGGGTAGAATGTGGTTTTAACCATGTTTCTGTGAAATAGCACAGATCGGGTTGTTTTGAGGAAATTAGGTCCCAAACTTCGGCAGTGTGTTTAGAGAGTGACCTAATATTACAGAGGATGTTTTTCCTCCCCGAAGGAGTATGGTTAGAATCAGTAGCAGTATTGCCAGGCGGTTGATATAGTTTATGATATTTAGTATTGATATTGTCTCTCGTTTGAGTATAAAACTGATTGTGGCAGTGAAAGCAGGAAAAAGGCCCTTCTACCTCAGGGAAAACATCCCTTCTGCAGCCCAGTAGCGGCGCAGATTTAAGTTGCAGCAGAACCTGAGGCATGTATGTAAGCCCTGGTGGAGGATGCCTTGGTAAATCGGTTGATGCAGCCCCCATGGCCCCTGTGCCCCGTCCTGTCGCGGACGGGCGCAGACGGGCAGGTCTTTGGCTTGTCTTAGGCGCCGTCCAGGGCGCCCCGCTGCGCGCAACCGCTGCGCGCTCGTACCGACGAGGGGCTAAATAGCCCTCAGAATTGAGCAGCTAGAGCTCTAACCGCTCGACTTCCTGTGGGCGTCTGGCTCTTGCCTGCCCCGCCCTCCGCACTACGGTATTGGCTACAGAGTCGGACCGGGGCGGGCAAGCTGGAATATTGAGCACAGACGGCTGGGAAATGTTATGTGAGCCCTTAGCGGCACCGGCGAAGTGCAATGTGCAAATGGCAATACAAAGTGCAAAGGTACAGTTAAAATTATTATTCAACTTTAGCTGCTATCCGCCGCTAGTGCTAAAGTGCTAGGCTCAATTAAAAGTGTATTTTTAAAATTAGTAATCAATTTAAAATCAAGCAATTTTCAGAGGGTTAAAACAGTTTCCCTGCAGAGCATCCGCTCTAAGTATGTTTCAGGCGCCAAGCGGGGTCAGGAGATGCTGCCACCGTCGTCCCTTACCGCAATGGGTTGTGCCTCCTCGCAGCCTAAATAGCCCTCAGAATTGAGCAGCTAGAGCGCTAACCGCTCGACTTCCTGTGGGCGTCTGGCTCTTGCCTGCCCCGCCCTCCGCACTACGGTATTGGCTACCGAGTCGGACCGGGGCGGGCAAGCTGGAATATTGAGCACAGACGGCTGGGAAATGTTATGTGAGCCCTTAGCGGCACCGGCGAAGTGCAATGTGCAAATGGAAATACAAAGTGCAAAGGTACAGTTAAAATTATTATTCAACTTTAGCTGCTATCCGCCGCTAGTGCTAAAGTGCTAGGCTCAATTAAAAGTGTATTTTTAAAATTAGTAATCAATTTAAAATCAAGCAATTTTCAGAGGGTTAAAACAGTTTCCCTGCAGAGCATCCGCTCTAAGTATGTTTCAGGCGCCAAGCGGGGTCAGGAGATGCTGCCACCGTCGTCCCTTACCGCAATGGGTTGTGCCTCCTCGCAGCCTAAATAGCCCTCAGAATTGAGCAGCTAGAGCGCTAACCGCTCGACTTCCTGTGGGCGTCTGGCTCTTGCCTGCCCCGCCCTCCGCACTACGGTATTGGCTACCGAGTCGGACCGGGGCGGGCAAGCTGGAATATTGAGCACAGATGGCTGGGAAATGTTATGTGAGCCCTTAGCGGTACCGGCGAAGTGCAATGTGCAAATGGCAATACAAAGTGCAAAGGTACAGTTAAAATTATTATTCAACTTTAGCTGCTATCCGCCGCTAGTGCTAAAGTGCTAGGCTCAATTAAAAGTGTATTTTTAAAATTAGTAATCAATTTAAAATAAAGCAATTTTCAGAGGGTTAAAACAGTTTCCCTGCAGAGCATCCGCTCTAAGTATGTTTCAGGCGCCAAGCGGGGTCAGGAGATGCTGCCACCGTCGTCCCTTACCGCAATGGGTTGTGCCTCCTCGCAGCCTAAATAGCCCTCAGAATTGAGCAGCTAGAGCGCTAACCGCTCGACTTCCTGTGGGCGTCTGGCTCTTGCCTGCCCCGCCCTCCGCACTACGGTATTGGCTACCGAGTCGGACCGGGGCGGGCAAGCTGGAATATTGAGCACAGACGGCTGGGAAATGTTATGTGAGCCCTTAGCGGCACCGGCGAAGTGCAATGTGCAAATGGCAATACAAAGTGCAAAGGTACAGTTAAAATTATTATTCAACTTTAGCTGCTATCCGCCGCTAGTGCTAAAGTGCTAGGCTCAATTAAAAGTGTATTTTTAAAATTAGTAATCAATTTAAAATCAAGCAATTTTCAGAGGGTTAAAACAGTTTCCCTGCAGAGCATCCGCTCTAAGTATGTTTCAGGCGCCAAGCGGGGTCAGGAGATGCTGCCACCGTCGTCCCTTACCGCAATGGGTTGTGCCTCCTCGCAGCCTAAATAGCCCTCAGAATTGAGCAGCTAGAGCGCTAACCGCTCGACTTCCTGTGGGCGTCTGGCTCTTGCCTGCCCCGCCCTCCGCACTACGGTATTGGCTACCGAGTCGGACCGGGGCGGGCAAGCTGGAATATTGAGCACAGACGGCTGGGAAATGTTATGTGAGCCCTTAGCGGCACCGGCGAAGTGCAATGTGCAAATGGCAATACAAAGTGCAAAGGTGTTCAGTAAGACCTGGGACGAACACATGAACCATCTAGGGAACATTTTGTCTAGCTTAAAGGCAGCCAATCTACATATCAATGCGAAGAAATCCAGAGTTGCTTTTCAGCAAGTCAAGTACCTGGGTTATCTTCTAGGGGATGGTCGTATCATGCCTCAGACCGAGAAACTTGAAGCTATCAAGGCATTGCCGTACCCATCCACGAAAAAGGAACTCAGGGCTTTCCTAGGGTTGGTGGGGTATTACCCCCGTTTCATTTCCCAATTTGCACACTTGGCCGGTCCCCTCACTGACCTCCTCGGAAAAACTGTTAGATCCTCCTCTCTACCGACTCCTTCTTCCACCCACATTTCCGCCTTCCAAGCCTTGAAGGACGCTCTGACTTCCTCCTCTGTTCTAGTGTCCCCTGACTTCAGTAAACCTTTCATTCTTCAGACAGATGCTTCTGGGGTTGGCATCGGGGCCGTTCTCTCCCAGGAAGACGAGCAGGGTATGGAAAGGCCTGTCCTCTTCATTAGTCGGAAACTGTTTCCTCGAGAACAGGCTTATTCTACTATCGAGAAGGAATGCCCGGCCGTCAGGTGGGGGGTCGAAAAGTTGAAGTACTATCTCGAGGGGAGGCCATTTGTTTTGTACACCGATCATGCCCCCTTGACTTGGCTCCACCGTAACAGGGGGAATAATGATCGGATCCTTCGTTGGTTCCTGGCTTTGCAGCCGTTTCAGATCGATGTTAGGCATCGGAAGGGTTCTCTGCAGGGGAACGTTGACTTTCTGTCCCGCTTTCCTGTTTCCCCCGATCGGGTCAATCCTGGGGGTGGGATGTGTCACGAGGACGAGCTCCCTGTCCTGGACGGACAGGGCGTACCTGCTAACTACTGTCCGTTTCCGCCCCGTCCCCAGGATTCCTTTGATGTGGCATGGAGTGATTCAGCGCTGCCTTCGCTGACTCCGCTGTTGGCCCTTCCTTCAGTGACGTCAGGGGGGAGTCCCCTGACGATTCCGACGTTTCGCCTATCAGGAGAGGCCTCGTCATCGACAACGGCCCTATCAGCGGATCTGGAGGCGGTTAAGGAAGTGCCGGGTGTTCCTACAGGCGCGGTACCTGGCGGGAAGACGCCGACCCGCGAGGAGAACGCAGACACCGAGGAAGACGGAAGGGGAGAAGCGCCATCGCTGGGATTGCCGGAGGAGAGACGCGACAAGCCAGGAGGCCCACGGACACACGAGCCGCCCTGCCACACTTCCAGGGGAGAAGTGTGGCTAACCAAGGTACGAGGGCGTCTACAAGGGTTATTCACCACACGGGGCGGGACGGGGTAGGACGAGGGTGTCCACGGAACTCCTCACGTTCCCCCGAGCACATGGTCAAAGCGACGCTAAGGTACAAGGTGGTGGAACCCTGGTGATCCCTCACTTCCCCTTCCCCCCTCTCATGCCTTCCCCTTCGTTCCGCCACTAACGAGGCTCTCCTGCGTCTCTTTTCTCCCTGACTGCACCCGGAGCCGAGAAGCCCCGAGAAAAGGGAAGACGGGGACCCTGGTGAATACGGCCCAGAGCAAGACGAACCAACGGCAGTGTGGTATATAAATAAATAATACCGGATCTAGGTTTGACTGGACATAGCAATAACAGATAGCTCAATAAATAAGAGTCAAGATTCGAGGTAGTAGGAGTTTGCAGGTTTAATACAGCATAAAGGACAGGAACAGGACAACCTGCACGGGAACAGGATGGCAGGGCCCTGCAGGGGGGACAGGGAATGAGCGCGCTAACTTTAATAACAATGTACAACATATATATACTAAAACAATTGCATTATAGTGAATACAGTAGGCGGAGCAGTGGGTGTGGTCAATAGCAGTCGCGAAAGATAAGGGTGAAAGTGGGTGTAACAGGAGGCGTATACATGGACATGTGATGTAAACGTAACAGAATATGTCATAAATGGGGCGGAAACATGGAGGGGGCTACCTAAGGAGCCAGGACCTCTAACCTAATGGTGCGCGCAAACTGACAATGACGTGTTACTAGGAGAAGCTGGGGGCTATGAACTCTGCGCTAGGAGTAGAGACTGAAGTCTGGAGAGTCAGGGCGACATGTACCTAAATCCTATCTAGTATCTAATGTTTAGAGGACATGTTGATATAAACTAAGAGTCAGGAGGGGAGAGGCTAACAGACTCTAAGACTGGAGCATGCATTATTCTACATGTAGTGCGTGATGAAGAATATTAAATGGCCATTAATACAGTATTTCTCTTACATGGAGACGTAAAGGCTAGACGATGACTGAAACTATTGATGCGATTCAGTAGCTTAGGAATGCAGAGAAGGAGGGCTGGACTGATAACTAGAATCATAACATACTCTTGGCAGACTCATAGGCAGAGCCAGGCCGAGCCGGGCACTGCGAGGCAGGAAGTAAGTGAAGGGTCGAGGATACAGGTGGGGGCTGTATCGCTCCTCAGCGAGGGTTCAGGAGACAGGAGCTGAATCTGGTGTCCGGGCCCTTTTGAGGCCTAGAAACGGGGACTTTACAATGAAATAACGTGCACACTGAGAAACGTGGCAACGTATCTTTACATAGGCCTAATATTCGTAGTATTCACGAGAACTGGAAACTAGCATACTAGGGATGGACACAACTGTAATTGCGTCTTTAATCAAACATGGGGGATACATATGCATATTAATCATGCACACATAGCATAAGATGGGGAACACGTAGGGACACAGAACATGGCAAAATTTACTTTTCCACATTCCCTCCTTGTCACTACGTTTCCATCAGGAAACATCAATATTCATGATACCATCTATTATTTCATACAGTATCATTTGCTCGTCTCGAATTTTCTTGGAACTGGATTTAGAACGGGACTTGGGGCTAGGAATACAAGAGGTAGCACAAATGCCGCAAATCGCAGGGCCACATTGTAAACAGAGGCAGCAACTGAATATGATCGCTACTGCAATACCCAGAAATGACAATACTTTCCATCCCCAGGTGGAAATTATATTCCAGAACCAACCGGACCATGTCCAGGTGCCTGGATTTTGGTGTAACATATGGGCAATATTATGGAGTCTGGTAATAGCTGAATAAACAGACGGTGCGTTATTAGGAATGAAAATGCAGCAACTAGATCCGATGACTCTACATGCCCTGCCCCTATCGGCCAGTATGACGTCAAGGACGAGACGATTCTGGAGCACGACAATTCTCATAAAGGATTGCTCTTCGGTTAAGTTACCTAGAGCAGAGGTAGTCTCAATCACTACTGCTTCAAGGGTTCTCGTTAATCTTCGTATCAGTTTACTATTCACGACAGTACCTAAATAGGGGAAGACACCTTTATTGATATCTATGTATTGTTCTAGAGCAGTTTCAGTATAATCGACAATCGGGAGGTCTCTCTTGTGTCTAGTATGTACTAGGTGGGAATTCCTATGATAGTCAGGTGGGGCTAGAAAAACTGGTGGCAGTAGGAAGGCAATATAACAGGTTCCCTCCCAATCGAGGGGCAGACGAACATATGCGGTCTGACCACAAACAAAATAAGAATGACGTGAAGCTTTGAAAATAGATTTCCTACTGTCACTATACTTGACAATAGTAGTACAATCACTATGTCCTACATGTACGGAACCATTCTTTCGGACACATAATTCGCCTTTGACTGGTAGTACTGATATAGCAGGTAAGTCTGGAGTAGTATCAGACTGAACATTCAGGACCATAAAATTCGAAGAATAATTACCCAAATTGTAAACTTCATTTTCTAGATCTAACCCTGTTCTGTGGGGAAGACCTTGCTTGTCTGGAAAACATGTACTGTTAAGAAAAGACATATCTGTTGAGGATGACGTTAACGTGGACCATGCTCCACACGAACCATTATGTGAAAATGGATAAGGAAAGAGTGGCAGAACTCCCTTCGGTGTCTGGAAAGGGGGGAGTCGACCACACACCCAACAATTAGTGGCATTGCTGGTCTGGTGTGAATAATGTAACATGCGGATAAAGGAATTATTTCGCATGGCGAGACGATAAGATAGTTCATGAGGAGGCAGTTCACTAAACGTGTGCTCTACTGTAGCATTAGCAGACTTATTTACATGAGAAACTGGAAAACACAAATAAAATGCATAACATGTGCAGGTAAACATAAGGCTGAAAAACAATATGAAGCTTAGAAAAACGATACATCGGATTGAGTTTTGACTAACTCTCTCACTATGGGGGTCTATTTTATACATGTCAGAAACCGGTCTAACCGTTTCACCTAGGGGAGGACTTAGACAATCAAACTGGCTGACTTATTTTACTAGACCTTAATTTTTTCTTATACTCCTGCTGCGGAGTTTTCTCTAACAGGGAGGAATCTGTATCATTGTCTTTTGCGGGACAGTCCTTAAGAATAGTACTTTGGCAATCCTTAAAATCCTCGGAAATGTTTTTTGAAACAGTCTTTAGTCCGTAAAATCTTTTCACATGAGACAGGTGGACCCAGCCCTTCCTGCCTTCCAGCTTGACGGCAGTACGGGTGGCCAGGAGGACCTGCTTTGGCTCCTTCCAGCGGGGCTCCAGCGGACTTGAACGATCAAAGTTCCTCACAAGGACCAAACTTCCAGGAACGATTTCATGCGGTGCCATCTCGGTATTGTCTGGAAATGCGGCGGCAACCTGTGAACGACAAGAGTGTAGGGCAGACATCAAGGAAGCTAGGTAATCTGTCAGCATATTACTTGAAACATCTGTAATACTTCGAGGTCTAGGTGTACCCCACATGTTAGGGGGGCGGCCGAATACGACCTCATACGGGGACAGACCTGATCTGGAATGTGCGACCATGCGCATATAAAACAAAGCGACTGGCAGAGCTACCAACCAGTCTACACCTTTCTCTTTACATACTTTGGCGATGCGGATTTTCAGGGTCTGATTATGTCTCTCTACGAGACCGGCTGCTTCAGGATGGCGTACACAATGGAACTTCCACTGGTACCCTAACAAAAGGGAAACATGTTTCATGAGCTCAGATGAGAATGGCTGGCCGTTGTCAGAATATACGACCCTAGGGAGTCCGTAGCGGGGGAAGAATTCACGAACCAACTGCTTGGCAGTGGTCGCGGCTGTGTAATCTGGGACTGGATATGCTTCTGTCCACCTGGACAAAGCGCATACAATTACAAGGACATACTTGAAACCTCGACATCGCTCCATCTGAATATAATCCATTTGGAGGACTTCAAAAGGGTGGTCAGGGGGCTGGAATCCACCTTGTTCCACCGGGACACTTTTACCTGGATTAAACTGGCAACATATCATACAGGTACGGACCTTCTGCTTGGCTGCAGCTCGTAAATGCTTGTTAAACCAAATGTTCTGGATACTGTCTAACATAGCTTTTTCTCCTAAATGTGCTGGACTATGTGCGGTATTGATAATGACTTGAACCATAGAGTCGGGGAGAAACCATGTGGCTTTACCCTTCGTTACCCATCCCTGATCTGTCTGGACCCCTCCTTGTTCGGACCATTTCTTGATTTCATCGGGAGTAGCATGTAACTGGATATCTATGACATCTTGAGTGGGGTCCTTAACTGTCATACAAGTAGTCGGATCTGGAGTATGTGTCTGTGTCGGATTAACTAGAATGTCTGGAGTCTGTGCTGTAAGCTTGGCTGTGCGATCTGCTAGATCGTTACCTTGAGAAATGGTGTCAGTAACTTTCGTATGTGCTTTGCACTTCATGATAGCAATAGATGTCGGTAAGTGTATGGCATCTAACAGAGCTTGAATAAGGAGACCATGCTGAATCTTGGTTCCATGAGAAGTCATGAAACCTCTCTCCTGCCAGAGCACTCCAAAGTCGTGTACGACTCCAAATGCGTAACGTGAATCTGTGTAAACATTGACTTTCAGGTTCTTGGCGTGTATGCAGGCTTGTGTCAGAGCAACTAGCTCTGCTGCTTGAGCGGACAGAGTGTCAATACGGTGTGTTTCTATAACTTCAGTGTCAGTAGTCACTGCATACGCGGCTACTAGTTCTCCTGCACTTGTTCTCATACATGAACCATCCACATAAAGTGTCAGGTCGGGATCTGGTAATGGAATATCTGTCAGATCTTGTCTTGGCTTAGTCATAGTGTTAACTACTTCCACACAGTCGTGTGTGGCAGGATTCGAATTAACTGACGGTAACAGTGTAGCAGGATTTAGAACGTTGCAGCGTCTGATTTCTATGTGTGGCTGGAACAGTGTCAGTTCATAACCTGTTAAACGTGCAATTGTCAAGTGCTGAGTCTGTGTTCGGTTTAAAAGAACTTCCACGGAGTGTGGAACTTGTACTGTCAAGGAATGTCCTAATACTATGGAATCACTTTGTCTGATAGCTAGTGCTGTGGCTGCAACTGACTTGAGGCACGCAGGCAGAGCCTGGGCTACAGGATCTAGTGTGCTCGAAAAATAAGCACAGGGCTTGTATTGTCCTGCTTGATCTTGTGTGAGAACAGATAATGCTGTACCTTCCCGTTCTGTGACGAAAAGTGTAAAAGGCTTACTGTAGTTCGGTGTAGCTAGAACAGGAGCTTGGCATAAAGCTTTCTTTAACTCATTGAAACTAAGTGTATGTTCAGATGTCCAAGGGAGGACAGTCGATACGGCTGCCTCCTGTGTCGTTAACTGTATCAGTGGTTTGGCTAGGAATGCATACTGAGGAATCCATTGTCTGCAGTAAGAAGTAAGGCCGATAAAAGCACGTACCTCCTTCTGGGTCTTGGGCTGAGGAAGACTCGCTATTAACTGGATACGGTCAGGTGTCAACTGCCTACCCCTCTTGGACAGTAAGTGGCCTAAGTAGATCACTTGCTGGACACAGAATTGAAGCTTCGAAGGGGACACCTTGTGCCCCATCTCTGCTAAAAAATACAAGACTGTAAGTGATGCTCGCTCACAAGTACGTTCAGAACGGGCTGTGATCAGTAGATCATCGACATACTGGAGCAGGGCAGTGTCAGTTGGCATGTGAATGTTGTCTAGTTGTCTCTTAAGTGCTTGACTGTAAATACTAGGACTTTCTGTGAATCCTTGAGGAGCTCGTGTGAACATATAGCTCCTTCCATTTAAACAAAATCCGAAAAGAAACTGGCTGTCTGGATGAATGGGGACACTGAAAAACGCGTTCTTGAGGTCTATGACTGTAAAAAATGAAGCTTCGGAATCAATGGCTGTCAATAGGGAAGAGATATCTGGGACAACTGGGTACTGAGGAATAATACATTTATTGAGTTCTCGAAGGTCAATCACTAATCGATATACTGGGGGTGCATTTGGATCAGTACGTTTCATGACTGGAATGATCGGAGAATTACATACATTGGAGTCAGTTTCTACAACTACTCCTTGAACGATGAGCTCGTCAATAATTTTGGATAAGGCTGTTACAGCCTCAGGTGGCAATCTGTACTGTCTGATTCGTGGTAACACTACACCTGGTTTGAGAGTCACACGATGGGGTGTGATTTGCATATAACCAACATCAGTTGGACCTTGCGCCCATAAATGCTGCGGAACATTGGACAATCTCGGATCAAAATCTCGTAATACATAGTGACCCTTGAAGTCACGTAGAAACAGGCGTATTCCTTCTGGGGAGCAGCAAATAACTGCACCTAATTCTTTCAGTGTTTTAATACCTAACAGATTTTCTGGACATGACTTCGTAAGTAACAGATCGGTAGTGCGGGACAATGGACCTACTTCTAGAGTAACTGGCTTAGATATCTCGTTTACAATAGGCTTTCCTGAAAATCCAAGGGAAACATTTCTAGAGCCTGAGAGCGGAGCCCCTGGAACTTCGGCGTGCCTAATGGTGGTCCTACTTGCCCCTGTATCAATCAGAAACTTTCTGTCTTTCCCTAATACTTGACTATGAACATAGGGACCCTCTGGATCTACAGGTATCTCGATGAGAGGCAAGCCTACCTCCCTCTCTAGGCTGTTTCATGAATATGGCTGATACTCTGGATACTCTGTCTGAGCATACTGGTACATCTGCTGTGTAACGTGCTGTGTTGCAGCAATAGGCTGCGGTGCTGAAACTGTCTGTTGTGCATTCTGTGGCTGAGAAGTCTGTGAAACTTGTTCTTGTCTAGGCGGACGTGGTCTTTCTTTAGTCTTACCAGTAGCTATATTGTGTTTCAGAACTGCACACTCGTTTATATAATGACCTGGCTGTTTACAATAATTGCAGGTCCCTTTAACGGGAGCTGCAGGATGACTGGCTTGATTCGGACCCCTCTTCTGACTGTCTTGAGGAACAGATTGTGCAACTAGTACTTTCATTTTCGTGTCTTTCATACGTTTCCTTTCATGATCTTGCTCTTCTCTGATTCTATTCTGGTGATACTGAAGCATCTGTAACATTTGGGACGGGGTACTAGCTTGCCAGGTACTTTCGACTTTCAAAACTCGGTTCTTAACTTGTGGACTTGAATTCTCGACTAGTTTAGTAACAAAAAGATGAGGGTACGACTCACTACTTGTCTTGAGGCCACTGTTAATAATAAAGCATTTCTCAAATCTAGAATAAAAATCACTAGTATCTTCGTCTTGTTTCTGTTTACAGGCTGAGATTGCATCCCAGTCTTCCTTTTTAGTTGCTAATAATCTTGGCAAAACTTGTATTAACAGTTCTGGTAATTCTTTACATTTCTCTCCAAGACCGGTACCTGGTACTCGTATCTTATCTTCAGCTTCTAGAACTGCCCAATCGATCTTTTTCTCTCCCACCTCCCATTCTTTTTCCTTGAGTTTTTCATATACCCCTGCGGGCAACAGGACCTTTAGCATTTTAATAATATCTGGATACGTATATTCTCCCATACGGAGCATGTCTTTTAATTCTCGGTGGAACCCTGCTGGATCTTTGTCATGGGAAAAAGAAGGAAGGCTGGGTCCTGTCTCTGACCGGCCGGACCACTCTTATAGAATAAACAAACCAAATTGCCGGGCAGTGTTAGTTGATTGACACAAGTACGCACCTAGTATAATAAATTGCTAGGCTGACAAACCATCTGTGTTTAGTCACTTGTATTTTTATAAAGAAAGATTATGAGAAGATGTCATGGCATCAAAAAGGATTCACATCACATTTACAAAGGTTCACAAGTACATTGAAAAAACCATAAACAATACATTAAATCAAAACATACACATATAACAATTGTGATAACATTAAATAAAGACAACTGTAGAATGCCTCAAAAAAAATTCCTTTGTAGAGGCACCAATCCTGAATGCAATTAAACAAGTGGACAGCTAAGATGACAAACTAGCCTACTTGTTATGACCACCACTAGATACACATAAATCAATTCAACATATGGTGCACAACATAGGAAGACACAAAACTATGCAACAATGTAGAGTTGTGTATAAGTTATATTCCTATTGTGCCCTAACAATTCAGTATCTGGGTGGAACAGGACGCCGACGCGTTTCGAACCCGTTGAGTAGTTCTAAGGGTTCTCCTCAGGACAAGGATTGGGGAGGTCGTTGTCGCTGTGAATTAAGTTAAAAACATGGTGTCAATGGAAAGCTGACTACTACCTCACTTCAACTCAAACACTGTAAATTAATAGATAAATACCTTATTCTGGGAATATCAGGATGCTACCTGTGAAAAAGGTGATATAAACCCTAGTTAGTCCCTGTTGTGTAGGATATACTCTGAGCCACTGTGTAACGATAAAAATAAAGGTGATCCCGCTTAGAGGCACATACCTTGATGTTTAATGTGCAAGCACACGAATGAGGGATGCTGATGTAACTAAGGTCGGGAGGTGCGCCTAAAGAAGATAAATGACACGAAGTATTCAAAATTTATATCTTGACACAAAACTGTTCGTGATTTAAATTGCTCGTGACTGGGAAGCCAACTAAGTCCTACCTTTGTGTGCAGATAGTTGATTCACAGCACGAACACAAGCGGCAGCCGCCGCGGGTTCGGCAACTAGAAATCAAAGGGGATGCGGGGATTAGCACGATTCTTGAAACGCACTCGCACTAGCTGTCAAAATGTGTTAAGAAATGTTTAAAGCAAACTCACATTTTAAGACGAATGAATCGGCGATGTGCTTCGGGCTCCAGACGGCAAAGGACTGACAACGCGAGTACAGAAGGGGGCGTGTCCAAATGTATTTAATGCGCAAGGCGTGTAAAGGGCCTGATGGAACATGTAGTCCAGTTGCACAAGTGCCCGCTAGGTACAGTGGAATGGCGCACTCAATGGGAGTAATACATTTTACAAAGGAGGGTCGAATACAATATTAAGGAATTCAAGTTGGAATGTCTGGTCTCTATTAAAAGATCAGGCGCATATTTACTCAGGTGTTACCGGGGGCTCAGAGACTGAGGGGACACCTCGAGGGGGACCCCTATAGGGGGTTTAGCAATTAGCAGACATACTGAGTAGTGATTCTAGCACTTGACTTAGAATTACTACGTGGTTAAACAGACACATGAGCAGCAAGCAGCGCAGACAAGCAATCGCTGTGGACAGGCTATCTAGAGATTACTGAGTTCATTAAGGTCATTGAGTCCCACCATGGCAGTGTTGAACCTCAGAATAAGGTAGGCCTCTTTTTGGGCAAGGCGTACGTCTGGGTCTCCGCCTGCTCCTGGAGTGTTCTTAATGTTTGCCAAGATCGTCCATGTCAGATCATTGGATGAATGTTCTTTTCGCAAAAAGTGGGATACCAAGGGTGCTGTCAAAACCTTGTTGTTTATCCTTGATCGATGCTGGATGATGCGTTGGCGCGCTTCTTGGGTTGTTTTGCCGATGTAGACCTTTCCGCACGGGCAAGTGATGGCGTATACTGCATACTTGGTCTTACAGTTTGTAAAGTTATTATGACGCCAGTGTTTTTTGCCGTCCGTGAACAAGGTCCCTTCTGTTGTCAGGTTGCACACTGAGCAAGTCCCACATTTGCGGTGGCCCATTACCGGGCCCATGTTGAAGAGGGTTCCCTGTTTGTCTTTTTTCGGGACACCCCTTGTGGACGAGATCTGTTGTCCGATGCTTCTGTTTTTTTTCAGTGCGAAAAGGGGTTTGCCAATGTCTGGTAGAATTTCTTCGACGAGATGCCAATTGTTTCTGATTATTTTCTGTACCGGGTTAGTGTGAGGCCCAAACGTGGAGACACAAACCATTCTCTCGACATTAGGTTTCTCACGTTTTTGTAAAAGGTGTTCCCGCGGTGTCCATCGTGCCCTCTTCATGGACTGTTTCAGCAGTTTTGCCGGGTAGCCACGTGCCTTCAACTTATTGGTCAGATTTTCTCCGTGGATGGTGAAGTCTTCCGTTCTCGAACAGTTTCTTCTCACCCGTAGATATTGGCCATACGGCAGATTGTTCTTCAGGCTTTTCGGGTGGAAGCTGGCATAGTGGAGCGCGTTATTCCTATCCGTTTTTTTCTGGAATAATGTAGATTGCAGGCCTTCCGGGCAACAGGACCTTTAGCATTTTAATAATATCTGGATACGTATATTCTCCCATACGGAGCATGTCTTTTAATTCTCGGTGGAACCCTGCTGGATCTTTGTCATGACAGGGAATTATTTTCTTCATCTCTAAGAGTTCCATCTTTGTAATCGGAGTGTAAACAAATACTCGTTGCATTTCACCATCTGCTGTCCTGACTGGGTGTACTTCTCGTAACGGATTCTGTCTATCTATGTAAAAGGGTTTACTTTCTGGGGGTGAGACATGAACAAAATGCGGGTTCAAGAACATACTATATTTATGGCGCTGTTCTAGAATGACACTAATTAAATCGGTACCTAGACCTTTCCATCTATACTGGAGTAACTCGTTCAGGACATCGTGTAACGGACCTGGATCAGAGTGCTGACCCTCATACAGAGTAATGAGGTGCTGGATCATATACATACCCATCAGTCGTTGCTCGGCTGGGGGCAGTTTCAGAAACATTTGTGCCACTATTTCGTCTGGAAAAGTGGTAGAATCAGTAGTCCATCGGACTGCTGATCGGGCTAGTTCTTGTTCATGCATAGTACTTAATTCACTGTAACCGATTCGTGATTTCAGAATGTGATCGGTAGCTTGAAATACTTGTTCCAGAGAACCTTGTTCTGGTGCTGGATGATGAAAGATTTTCTTGTGTTCTAGGCGTAAATGGCGGTCTGGAAATCTCGATTTTCCTACATACGCTATTCTGGCGGGATTCTCGTCGTCTACCTCTTCTGTAGAAGAGTCATTTTCTTTCTCGCTTACTTGTGCTGCTTTACGTTGTTCGTGTAACTTTATTATTTCCTTACGAATTTTCTTGTACATACTCTCTATACTACTGATGGTTCTGTGCTTACCCTCGGCTATATTATCACTCCACCTTGTCAGGATTCTCATTTCGGCCGGATCTTTGGTCGGATAATCTTGTTCTCTTATTAAACAATTAATCAGAAACTTTAATAGCATGAGCTGGATCTCAGCTTTCCTTTGAGACATGGCTTCGCCAATACTTTCTGGATCATCCCCTGTACGGATGAAACGATATATTCTGTCTAGATCTTCTTTCATATTCGGTAGGGTGTCCAAATACCCGGTCACCCGTCTTACACGGATGGAATATATAACCGTACTATCATCACCTGCAACTGGATCATAGCGGCATTCAGTAAGAGCTCGTCGGATATCTGCAACGGACTTATATTTGGGCGTACGCTGTAACGCACTTTCATGTAACTCGACTAACGTTACTCGTTGGTGTGGTGGCGGGGTACCAGGAGGACCTCCTCCTGCGGCCCCTAAACTAGAATCGTCGACTGATACTCTTCGTATTGGCGCGGCGGGAAATTGTAATGTGGGCTGGACCGGGGGTACCGTAACAGGTACTCCGGTGACTGGAGGAGCAGGATTTACATTATTTACAGGAGCTGGCGGAACAGGATTTGTATATTCTGGGACTGTGTCGTCCAAATAGGACGAAATAAAAATATCAGCTGCGGTCGGTTTGTGACGTAGCTTGGTCGGAACTAATGGTGGCGGAAAATTACTGGATGCCTCCGGGGTCGCTTTTGGCAAGCCCTCGGCAAGAAGAGGATACATACCCTTAATGAGGGCATGCCTCTGTCTGTCTGACTGTTCGGTTTTAACTCGTTCACCTATCTCGATTAATTCCCTTTCTTGGGCTCGTTCTGAGGATTCTCTACTTAATTCTGACTTTCTGATTTCTTTTTCGGTTCTTTTATGAGATTCGTTGCGCCATAACTCGATGGCATCTTTCTGTGACTGTCTGGCTTTCTTTTTCCATAATGCTTCTTCTACTCGCATGATGCACTCGGCATCCCATGTACCTGATACGGGCCATCTATACTTTTCTTCTAACTGTTTGGTATACTCTACCTATAAATCTAGATATAATATGGCACTTATGCCATGCTTCTGATACATAAAATGACCTGGACTGTCCCTAGGCGGGACAGGAACTGCTGCTTCTAACAGACCTTTTGTAGTTTTCAACTGACGTAGTTTGGAAAATAGCGGCATGACTGAACTGTAATCTAGACACAATACAATACACAATGAACACGATAATTACACCACTTTCGTACCACGACATTAAAAATACATGAAGAACATTTAAAATAACAGTTCGAACAGAATACTACCTGGAATACTGAAAACAGAATACATGAATCTTCTCGAGAACAGAACTGACTAGAACAGAAACTAGATGCACTGCTAAAACAGTACGAAACTTACCGGTCTCATAAAGAGACACGTCAGGACCCGCATCCACCGAAGTGGACACTTCGTTTTGGGTCTGTGTACCACCAAAACCCACGGACCAGAGTCAATTAGATTGACCCTGTCTAGATACTACCCCAGCAACGGTACTCACCGGGCAGCAAGAACGGAAGGCCTCGGACTGGACTGGACTGCTTCGACGCCGGACGGACGAACTTCGGACTTCAGTTACGGGTGGGCCTCCGGATACCTCGGACCTTGGACTCTCGGCTTGGGCTCTGGTCGGGACTCGCCGCGTTCCTCCACCGCCTCGTCTGGATGCTGGACCGCCACCTCCGTCTCCTCCGTGGGCCTGAGGGATACTTGAAGCAGAAATATCTGCACGTGCACGGTATGGTTCCGTCACGGCTGCAGAGGGTCAGGGGGCCGGCGTGGCTTCACCGGCGCGTGGGGAAAGGGCAAGTCCCTGTTCGGGCGCCATTATGTGGTATATAAATAAATAATACCGGATCTAGGTTTGACTGGACATAGCAATAACAGATAGCTCAAAAAATAAGAGTCAAGATTCGAGGTAGTAGGAGTTTGCAGGTTTAATACAGCATAAAGGACAGGAACAGGACAACCTGCACGGGAACAGGATGGCAGGGCCCTGCAGGGGGGACAGGGAATGAGCGCGCTAACTTTAATAACAATGTACAACATATATATACTAAAACAATTGCATTATAGTGAATACAGTAGGCGGAGCAGTGGGTGTGGTCAATAGCAGTCGCGAAAGATAAGGGTGAAAGTGGGTGTAACAGGAGGCGTATACATGGACATGTGATGTAAACGTAACAGAATATGTCATAAATGGGGTGGAAACATGGAGGGGGCTACCTAAGGAGCCGGGACCTCTAACCTAATGGTGCGCGCAAACTGACAATGACGTGTTACTAGGAGAAGCTGGGGGCTATGAACTCTGCGCTAGGAGTAGAGACTGAAGTCTGGAGAGTCAGGGCGACATGTACCTAAATCCTATCTAGTATCTAATGTTTAGAGGACATGTTGATATAAACTAAGAGTCAGGAGGGGAGAGGCTAACAGACTCTAAGACTGGAGCATGCATTATTCTACATGTAGTGCGTGATGAAGAATATTAAATGACCATTAATACAGTATTTCTCTTACATGGAGACGTAAAGGCTAGACGATGACTGAAACTATTGATGCGATTCAGTAGCTTAGGAATGCAGAGAAGGAGGGCTGGACTGATAACTAGAATCATAGCATACTCTTGGCAGACTCATAGGCAGAGCCAGGCCGAGCCGGGCACTGCGAGGCAGGAAGTAAGTGAAGGGTCGAGGATACAGGTGGGGGCTGTATCGCTCCTCAGCGAGGGTTCAGGAGACAGGAGCTGAATCTGGTGTCCGGGCCCTTTTGAGGCCTAGAAACGGGGACTTTACAATGAAATAACGTGCACACTGAGAAACGTGGCAACGTATCTTTACATAGGCCTAATATTCGTAGTATTCACGAGAACTGGAAACTAGCATACTAGGGATGGACACAACTGTAATTGCGTCTTTAATCAAACATGGGGGATACATATGCATATTAATCATGCACACATAGCATAAGATGGGGAACACGTAGGGACACAGAACATGGCAAAATTTACTTTTCCACAGCAGGAGGAACTCTTAGAGTGGAACAAGACTCTGCCCACGGGCAAGCCCCTTATACTGACAATAAAGTACTTGTATGGACTTCACTGTCTGTAGAGTCCTTCCTTCCCCGGCCCATCTGTCACAACATCCTATTATGATGATTCTGTTATTTCGCAACATCTATGGTGTAGTACAAACATCCCCTTTTTTCTTTGGTTTCTGGGACGGGGGGGTAACGGTGGGCATTGAACATTGTACAGTTTTTTGAGTTGACTACGCAGTGTACTTGCGGGCTACATCTGCCTCCATGTGATAACCACCGAATTCCTATGTGTGTGCAGGGGGGTGGGTTGTGTTGCCTGGAGTATTGGTTCTTGATTGTTCTAGCATCAGGGTATGTGTGGGAGGATAGAAGGCGTCTGTTGGGGTGGAGGGATGTACGCGGCCTAGTTGGGATCGGGCAGGC
Source organism: Lissotriton helveticus (assembly GCF_964261635.1). Taxonomy (NCBI): domain Eukaryota; kingdom Metazoa; phylum Chordata; class Amphibia; order Caudata; family Salamandridae; genus Lissotriton; species Lissotriton helveticus. The sequence continues at coordinate 69,154,288 of NC_136061.1, forward strand.
GTGTGGGGGGGCTGGGTAGGGGTTGTTATTGGAAATGTTTTGATTCTGTGTTTTGGATAGGCTATATTGTTTAAGGCAGCAAAGCGAGACATACGAGCAGACAGGACTGGGACGGCTGTGCTCAATAAGTTTTGGATTAACATGTTAGGGGTTATCCTCACACGTCCGCTATGGCAGATACAATGACGGTAGGGGACGAATCTCCTGACACCTTGCGGCTACTGACCTGGAATGTAAGGGGGCTAAATGACCACCGCAAAGTGCGGAAAAACCTCCATTATTTGGCCAGACATATGATAGACATTGCGATTTTGCAGGAAACACACCTTCCACAAGACAGTCCCATGCTCCGATATAGAGGGCTAGGGGGCAATGTGCACGCTGCTGGATTCACCACACACGCTAGGGGGGTCTTTACTTGGTTTAATCCGAAGTCCTCCCTAAGATGGACACTGCTGGTCACGGACAGTGCGGGGAGATACACGATCACCGGCTGTTATGGCAAAGGCATGGACATATGCATTGTGAACACGTATGGCCCCAATTTCGACCTCCCTGACTTTTATATTGACCTAGCGGCAAAGGTTGCCATATACTCCGAAAGTCTGGTTTGCTGGGGTGGGGACTTTAATTTGACATTACATCCTGGACTGGACAGATCGGATGGGCCGACACGTCTCCCCTCGGCCTCTGCGCGGACTCTATCTACACATGTCACTAATATGGACTTAACTGAGGTCTGGCGCCATAGGCACCCGGCGCTGGGTGGCTTCACTCACTACTCGGCCCCCCATAATATACATACGAGAATAGATTATTGGTTTATGTCGACCCGTTTCCTCCCTAATATATGTTCCTGCGTAGTATTACCATGCACCTATTCAGATCATTCACCGATCTTGCTGACTTGTAATATGCGCGCACGACGGATCCCGCCATTTGCTTGGCGCTTTCCTCCATGCTCATTGCTAGACCCCCTCTTTAAGGAGGAATTGTTGTTGGCAATGGAAGTCTTCTTCGAAGCGAATGTAGGGTCGGTTGAGTCCTTCCAAGCTGTTTGGGAGGCGTTTAAACTTTATACTAGGGGAGTCACTATCTCCAAACATGCAGGGGTGCTGAAGTCAATTAGGGGCAGACTTGAAATACTGGAAACCAAACTTAAGGACCTGGAGTCCCTGAGGATGCAGACTGGAGATGAGTCTATAAATGAGGATATAGCGAAGACCCTTAGGGAGTATAATGAGGAGGCTGACTCAGAGGTCAAGCATCTGGGAAAGTATGCCACGGCTCGGAGCTATTGCGAGGGCGAGCGTCCGGGCTCTGTTCTGGCTCACCCAGCTAAGCGCGGTAGGGATAGTACCCCTATTCCGGTGTTGAGATCAGAGGACACGGATGTTCCACTCTCGAGTGGCCTAGTTGCGGAACGCTTTCGTGACTACTATGCAAAATTGTATGCATCGAGGGGCCCAGCTCCGGAGGAGCGTATTGTTGATTACCTCTCCCATATTGAGCTGCCATGGCTCTCTAATACACATCGTGAATTCCTTGCTCGGCCATTTGATAGGGACGAGGTTGCTCTGGCTCTGACAACAATGAAGAGTGGGAGCGCGCCAGGCAGCGATGGCCTCACGGTGGCCTTCTATAAGGCCTTTTCTGACCTCCTGCTACCACACCTGCTTACTCTATTTGATGACATGGCCAATTCGGGTACAATGCCGCCTTCCATGAGGGAGGCTATTATCGTCGCGATTCTTAAACCAGGCAAGAACCCTGGAGACTGTGCCTCCTATCGCCCGCTTTCACTCATGAATGTTGACACAAAGATTTTCGCAAAGCTCCTTTCGAACCGCCTTCAACCTATGGTCACGTCGCTGGTGGCCCCAGAGCAGTCGGGTTTTGTTCCAACTCGCAACCTCACGTATAACATTAGAACTGTCTTTGCCACGTTTCAACACACACGCCTGGAGGTGTCGGCTGTGGCTGTCTTCCTAGACATGGAGAAGGCATTTGACTCTGTCAAATGGCCGTTCCTCCATCAGGTCCTGAGCAGGATGGGTGTGGGACAATTGTATTTACAACTCTAGTCAGTTTTGTATGCTTCACCGACAGCACGCATCCGTATAGGATCTCTGGTCACGGAGACCATTGCGATAGGTAGAGGGACAAGAGAGGGTTGCCCCCTCTCCCTGATACTTTACGCCATAGCTGCTGAGCCTCTTGCTTGTGCCCTGCGAGAGTACCACAGTCACCGAGGCATTCGCTTCCCTACTTACAACTTAATTGTGTCTACCTACGCAGACGATACGTTACTTTATGTCAGGGACCCTACGACGCACCTCTCCCCGGTCCTGCGGGAGGTGGTTCTGTTCGGCTCACTCTCGGGCATACATGTTAACTGGAATAAATCTATCATGTTCCCTTTGACTCCTGCCACGGAGAGATTTGAGCCGGAGTATCCACTACAGTGGACTACGGATGCGGTTAGATATCTCGGAATACGCCTACATACGGATTCTGAGGTTGTCCTTAAAGAAAACTATGGGTGTGCTGTATCTAAATTGGAAGATGACATAGAGAAATGGATCTCTCTTCCGTTATCTCTCGTAGGGCGCCTCTCCCTAATGAAAATGGTGATACTTCCGCGATTTCTCTTTTTATTCAGTAATGTATCCATGGTCTTATCCTCCCATTTCTTCCATAGGCTACAATCCTTACTGGTTCACCTTGCATGGGCGGGAAAGCAGCCTAGGGTCGCCTGGAATATCTTAACACGCCCCTGCGCGGCGGGAGGTCTGAATGCACCAGATATGGAACTTTATTACCGCGCGGCGCGGTGTGCCCATGCCTATTCTTGGATGCATGGCCCTCAAGATGCCCCTTATGTTCGCATTGAGCAGATAGTTGCGGACCCGACGCCTCTGCAAGCACTCTTGGTGAGGCCCCGAGACCGCCGTACGGGGATACCCGTCTCTCTGAACTCAGTTACGCACGCTTGGCATTGCATGATGGAGACTCAGGCGCGCACATTGCTGTACGCCCCGAAGGCGGCAATTGAATTGTCTTATTGGCTAGCACCGTGCAGGGAGAAAGGAGTGCTGTTGACTTTACATCAGCTACGAATAAACACTATGGGTGACTTATTTGTGGGAGGTAAGGCACGCACGTGGGATGATCTCCTTACTGACGATTTGAATCCCCCACTATTAGCACGCTTTCAGTTCCATAGGGTGCGGCATGCTTTAAGGGAACTCTTAGGGGATGATATGGAAGAACCAGTGACGGTCGCAGCATTTGACTATGTGGTGAATGCCAAGTCACCAGTAAAACTAATAACTAATCTCTATAGGATAGCCCTGTCCGAAAGGACGGCAGAATACACGAAGCCGAGACTGGCTTGGCAGCACGACTTGCGAATTAAGCTAGGTGAGGAAATGTGGCAATACTGCTGCGCTAGCACTAGGAAAATTTCATTAAATGGGTGCCACAGGCTTATACATTTTAAATTTTTGAATAGGACTTATTACACTCCGGAGAGGCTTCACAGGTACCAACTGCGCGACTCCTCCGAATGCGAACGTTGTGGGGGCCCACTGGCGGACTTTATCCATGTTGCCTGGGATTGCCCAGTAATCTTCTCCTTCTGGCAGGCAGTTTACGGGCGAGATCAACAGGGTAATGCTCCTTTCTCTGACCCCAGACCCGCTACTGGCGATTTTGGGTTACTCGATATCCTCACGTCCTGCGCATAGACGACTTGTTGACATGGCGTTTTTAATTGCTAAGTGGTGTATTGAAGGGCTTGGATGAGAGGCCCTCCTCCCACTCTCAAATTATGGAAGAGGGAATTGATTTATTGTTGCACACAATCTGAATTATACAGTGACTTAATGCCCCCGAAGAATAGGCCGAAGAATTTCTGGTCCCTAATCCTTGATGGCACGCTAATGACAGGCGCACAGATTGAGGTTAATGGAGATGGTGGGGACGCAGATGGTGGAGGGGGGACAGATCCAGGACATTCACCAGACACGACGCTTATGCAATCACTTGAGGAAACCCTGTGTGACGGTAATGACACAACTGTTGGGACGAGATCTGTGTAGTGCTGAGTTACATCCTGCGATTTTGCTTTGTTCCCGGAGTGTCAATGGCCTGGACGGCTGGGAACTGCAGGCTGATTTGTCCTACCTTTGATGCACACTTTTGCTGGCTCGGAGTTTATATTGATACTGACAGTTCACTATGCAACCGTATTACTTGTGCTGCCGAATGTAATTATTCATATATTCATGATGTATCATGTTTTGTTGTTGGTCCTTTTTTGAAAATCTCAATAAACAAATTAATTAAAAAAAAAAAATTATCACCGGCATCAAGCTTCTTAGAAAAACGTTTGATGCCACCACTTGTCCGTTTACAAATTAAGCACTGTTTATTTTCCCTCGTAAAAGTGAACCTGATGGCAGAAGTAGGCAAGATCTTTAAGTCTTTAAGGGTTAATCCAGATGCCGAGCTCTGGCTGGTATCCTTGAACTAAAAAATGATACTAGTTTTTCATGTGGCTTTTGTGTCCTAAACTCAGGCTCCAAGAATTTGTTCACTAGGAAGCTTCCAATCCTAATTAATGTCCATATCATTTGGACAAACAACACTGACCAGTTCTCCCCTCCTGAGGAGACCCCTTCAATAATGCATATGAGAGCACTTTGAGGGGTGTGAGATTAGGATGTGTGTAGAGCAGGATGACTTGGGTGTGATATACTATAATCAAGGCCGCTGACATTAAGTGGCATGGGAGGAACAAATTATGTGGCAAAGCAAATTCTACACTGTTATGCACCATATTTGAAGCAGCTTTGCTCAATTATTTGTACACGTTAACACTGCATGATTAACGGTTTGACCTAAATATCTTTAACACCTCAAAACAGCAATCACGGACTGAAAGGTGACCCGTGTAAGTGTGTCCAAAGGCCTGCCACTGTGCAGCAACATGAGTGGGAGATTTTTTATTTATATACACTTCATCCGTTTAAAGTAAAATAAAAAGATATTTTTGCTAAAATCTGCACGCTATGCAGAAGATAATGGATTATGTGGTAAATCTCTAAATAGCGTAAGATAATAGTATCATTCCAGTGGCCCCAACTATAATGTTGCTAAGCACACAAAAAGAATATAGGCCACATATAGGGTGAACGAGACAAGTGCTTTGCCTCATATTTCATAAACGACCATTTCATTGGGGGTGGAGGGGGCGAGCAGAGGCATGAATGTTTCAGAGTTCATATTTAAAAACTATCAGATAAATGCCCCTTAATGCAATGATGTAATCTGAGGTAATACAATGGGTCCTTCTGCCAGGCCCTTGGCTCGGGTCTCTGCCAGGCCCTTGGCTCGGGTCTCTGCCAGGCCCTTGGCTCGGGTCTCTGCCAGGCCCTTGGCTTGGGTCTCTGTCAGTTCATTGGCTCGGGTCTCTGTCAGTTCATTGGCTCGGGTCTCTGCCAGGCCCTTGGCTCGGGTCTCTGCCAGGCCCTTGGCTTGGGTCTCTGTCAGTTCATTGGCTCGGGTCTCTGTCAGTTCATTGGCTCGGGTCTCTGCCAGGCCCTTGGCTCGGGTCTCTGCCAGGCCCTTGGCTCGGGTCTCTGCCAGGCCCTTGGCTCGGGTCTCTGTCAGTTCATTGGCTTGGGTCTCTGCCAGGCCCTTGGCTCGGGTCTCTGCCAGGCCCTTGGCTCGGGTCTCTGCCAGGCCCTTGGCTCGGGTCTCTGCCAGGCCCTTGGCTCGGGTCTCTGCCAGGCCCTTGGCTCGGGTCTCTGTCAGTTCATTGGCTCGGGTCTCTGCCAGGCCCTTGGCTTGGGTCTCTGTCAGTTCATTGGCTCGGGTCTCTGTCAGTTCATTGGCTTGCACACATTACTGGATGGCATGCAGTGCTCCAGTTCAACTCCCACCCCACGACATCCGCCTCTCTTCTCCCAGCTCTCTCTGCAGATCTTTCATCAGTTCTTCTTTCTCGAAAACTGCAAAATAACGTTTCCCCCAAAACGTGTTTTGTTGTGAGTGTTTAGTTAAGACTTGTCTGTATGTTCCTTTACACATGTAGTGCACGCCGGGGGTTGAAAAATGGGTCTGCTTGCATGTATAGCTAACAATGGACAGATACTTGTGTGAGATTTCGTGTATTTTAATTTACGAATACTGAAAGCTACTACTATGCTTATAAACTAACCAATAAAAAAGAAATCGAACACACATCCCAATTCAACTACATTTTTGATTCACAGGAGAGTTGCTACCTTGGTGAATACCTGGTTAATACACTAGCATGAGAGATTTACTATGTGTGGATTTGAAAACGTTTGTGTTGACCAGTAGCCAATCCTGTGACACTTTATGAATATAAATGTATACTTTAGAACAAGGCATTTGTCTGCAGGAGATGACATCTTCTCACTTGGATAGTCATGCATACTAGATCCATTAAATCTAACTCCAAACCTCGAATGCCCACCCTAAAATGATCGCCCCTCTACAGCACAGGCATAGGAGTTTCCCAATCTGTTATCACGATCGTATTAAACATAGCAGACTTGAAAACTTTCGTTAACCAAAAAAAAAAAAGCATTTGCAATGCAATCAGTCTCCAATTTATGCGAGACCCATTTCATTGCAAATTGTTGGCAACTTGGCATCACAGTCAACGGGAGGGAAGGTGGAGGGGGAAGAAGGCACCAAAACATGTTATGCTGAGCAATTCTAGACCCCACATCCCCCCATGTTCTTTGAAAAGCTGTGTGACACTACATGTACACTTCTACACACTCCACATTTACCTGGTCTGTCTCCAGCGGCGGGCTCTGGCTCCAAAATGAAATAGTATGCACCCATGTAGCAAATAAGTAAAGGGGCCAGTTGACATGGGAGGATACACATGTCGACACAGCCCTACTAGGGAGAGACTAACAAGCCTCATAATCAATCAGAAGACAGCATTTACGAAGGACAAACACACAAACCAATGAAAAATAAGGGCAGGGGAGTGGGTGGGGCTTTTCTTCCGTACTGAACTACCACAGATCATCCCCAGAGCAGCGCTTGTGAGCTGACTCAGGCTCAACCTAAAAATGACTAGGAGGCCTTAGTAAGCAGGAAATCACACTGTCCACGAGGCCTTTCTCTAAGCAGCAAATAACACTCTTGACAATGACACTCTGAGCATCTGTGTTGCAGCAAGGCTGCAGCGTGTACACGAGTGCTAGGACAGAGTGAGCTATCGTTCTGTTAACTCGCTTTCAAGCAGTGCAGCATGGTAACTTTGCTTGCTGCCTGCTTTGCGTCACATGTAAGTAAATCTGGTCCATAGTAGGTAGGTATGGTAGAGAGGCTTGGTAAGATAGGCGTATGGTCGGTACCTAGGATACAATAGGTACAGCAGATTAGTTATGTCAGGCCTGGTAGATATGGATCATTAGCTATTCAAGTTTGAAGGGTATGTACCGTAGGTGTAGCAGGTTAGGTAATGTAAGATAAGTGAGTGACAAACCTTGAGTGATAAAAAAATAAATGCCCCCAGAGCTCCCAATATCCAGGCCGGCATGGACCAGGAACACATTGAACCTACATACACTGACCCGAGTCTAAACCCTCTTCTATGGGGCACACTGTACCTACATACATTAACCTGAGTCTAAACCCTCATTGAGGAGGGACACTGTACCTACATACATTAACCTGAGTCTAAACCCACGTGGAGGGGGGACACTGTACCTAGATACATTAATCTGAGTCTAAACCCTCTTCTATGGGGCACACTGTACCTGCATGCATTAACCTGAGTCTAAACCCTAGTGGAGGGGGGACATTGTACCTACATACATTAACCTGAGTCTAAACCCTTGTGGAGGGGGGACAATGTACCTACATACATTAACCTGAGTCTAAACCCTTGTGGAGGGGGGACATTGTACCTACATACATTAACCTGAGTCTAAACCCTTGTGGAGGGGGGACATTGTACCTACATACATTAACCTGAGTCTAAACCCTTGTGGAGGGGGGACAATGTACCTACATACATTAACCTGAGTCTAAACCCTCATGGAGGGGGGGCACTGTACCTACATACACTAACCTGAGTCTAAAATGCCAGGAAGGAGGTACATTGTACCTACATACATTAATCTGAGTCTAAACCCTTAGACAGGGGGCACACTATACCTACACACATTAACCTGAGTCTAAACCCTCTTGTATGGGGTGCACTGTACCTACATGCATTAACCTGAGTCTAACCCCCTAGCCAGGGGGCACGCTATACCTACATAAATTAACCTGAGTCTAAACCCTCAGACAGGGGGCACGCTGTACCCACATACATTAACCTGAGCTTAAACCCTCATGGAGGGGGCACACTGTACCTACATACATTAACCTGAGTCTAACCCCCTAGCCAGGGGGCACGCTATACCTACATAAATTAACCTGAGTCTAACCCCCTAGCCAGGGGGCACGCTATACCTACATAAATTAACCTGAGTCTAAACCCTCAGGTAGGAGGCCCACTGTATCCACATACACTATTCCCAGTCTAAACCCTCGGGTAGGAGTCACACTGTATCCACATACACTATTCCCAGTCTAAACCCTCGTGGAGGGGGCACACTGTACCTACATACACTAACCTGAGTCTAAACCCTCGGGTAGGAGTCACACTGTATCCACATACACTATTCCCAGTCTAAACCCTCGTGGAGGGGGCACACTGTACCTACATACACTATTCCCAGTCTAAACCCTCGTGGAGGGGGCACACTGTACCTACATACACTATTCCGAGTCTAAACCCTCAGGTAGGAGGCACACTGTATCCACATACATTATTCCAAGTCTAAACCTTCATGGAGGGGGGACACTGTACCTACATACATTAACCTGAGTCTAAACCCTCAGGTAGGAGGGACACTGTACCTACATACACTATTCCGAGTCTAAACCCTCAGACAGGGGGCACACTGTATCCACAAGGCAGAGGTGTGGCGCCGCGGCCAGGGCGACTGACGCTGGAATCTGGGGACCACGGTTCGATCCCCGGCTCCGGCGGCAGGTTAGCCCAGCACCATGCGACTCTGGGCAATAGCTCGCTTAATCTTCCCGACGGCCCCCAGCGCCTAGAGACACTTACGGGTGATTGTGCGCTTTACAAATGTGGACTTTACTTTACTTTACATACACTATTCCGAGTCTAAACCCTCGGGTAGGAGGCCCACTGTATCCACATACACTATTCAGAATCTAAACCCTCAGGTAGGAGTCACACTGTATCCACATACACTATTCCCAGTCTAAACCCTCGTGGAGGGGGCACACTGTACCTACATACACTAACCTGAGTCTAAACCCTCGTGGAGGGGGCACACTGTACCTACATACACTAACCTGAGTCTAAACCTTCATGGAGGGGGGACACTGTACCTACATACACTATTCCGAGTCTAAACCCTCAGGCAGGAGGCCCACTGTATCCACATACACTATTCAGAATCTAAACCCTCAGGCAGGAGGCCCACTGTACCTACATACACTATTCCGAGTCTAAACCCTCAGGCAGGAGGCCCACTGTATCCACATACACTATTCAGAATCTAAACCCTCGGGTAGGAGGCACACTGTATCCACATACATTATTCCAAGTCTAAACCTTCATGGAGGGGGGACACTGTACCTACATACACTATTCCGAGTCTAAACCCTCAGGTAGGAGGCACACTGTATCCACATACATTATTCCAAGTCTAAACCTTCATGGAGGGGGGACACTGTACCTACATACACTAACTTGAGTCTAAATCCTCATGGAGGGGGGACACTGTACCTAAATACACTAACCTGAGTCTAAACCCTCATGGAGGGGGCACACTGAGTCTAAAATGCCAGGAAGGTGGTACATTGTACCTACATACATTAATCTTTTTGTCCATGGTAAGAATCTTTGCTCTTTTTACATTAAGATTGGGCTAGTCTTTGCATCTAGAGAGTATCTAGTCATTCTTCTTCTAACCGTATTTTAATATTGATAACACTCATCATTGCTTCTCAACTGAGTATTTCATGCCCACATTTCAGATATATAAATATCTACCTTCCCCCCCATTGTTAAGAATCATTGATATCACCACATCTGTATTGCTCTATAATAACAAATACATTCCATACAAATTTTAAATAGTCACTGGCTATTTACATTTCATCATCTTTTTCTATGAAATACCATTTAGTACGCAACATATCTATGAAAATATTTTAATAAGTAAAATACTATTTCAGGCACCTCTTCTCATTCACACATATCTACTGAATGAGTCCTGATAAGGGGAGCCAAAAACACCAAGCAATATTAATTTCATCCAGTAGTTCCCTCTCCTTTCAAGATACTTTTTCAACAATTATCAACTTGTACACAACGTTTTGGCTCATCATCTGTGGCCTTCATCAGGGTGTATACGAATAATGGCAAATAGACAGGAGGGGACTCAGCGATATGAAGGGGAGCATGAGATACGGGTGATTCATGAACCTCAAGATGAGCGTCAGGAGAAGAGTGAGTGAGTTTCAGTGAAATAAAGGATTTTCCAGTCCTGACCAATGTCACTGGCCACGTAAGCAATAGAAGGCTTTCTTTACCATAACTTTCTCATAAAATGACCTCCCTCATACTAAAAAGTCAATGCTTCTCAAAAGGATGCAATTCGCAAATGTGGGCCACTTGTATATTGGGTGCCCAGGCTTCCTTCAGGTCCCAATCCAACTCCTGGCCCTCGCAGTGACGGCTTTCTTCCTGTTCTGGAAGTTTTGTGATTGGGCCTGGCCTCTTTCTCACAGGCACCCCCAATCACGCATCTCCTTTTAGTAAGGTGGGCTGTGTCGTGCAGGTACAATAGGGGCATGGTGAAGGGGAACAATTATTTCTTTGACACTGGTTGCCTGGATATTTCCATTTCTATTCCGTGCTGGAGAAAAGAAGTTTGTTTATCCTAATTCACCTTTTGTGACCCCTACAGATGCTTATCAGATCGACTGTGAGGCAGATTTCTATGTACAAAGTAGGAAAGAAAATGTGTGACTATTTGTTCTTAGTTTTAAAATCTGGAAAGGACCAGCAAGGCACATACTTTGTGTATGCTTCATTTAATTAGGTCTCGCCTGAGCCCATGCGCTTGAGCATTGCTCCGGCGAGATTATAGTAAACAGAAAAGAAAAATCTACCAAAACGGCGGATTAGACACAGTTCATGTGAGACAGGCGCGTGCACGCCAGCCACGTCACACACCACCATTTGTCTGTGCCTCGGCATCAGACTTCAAAGGCTGCTGCTCCCCCGCCCACATATCAGACTTCAAAGGAATGCGCTCCCGCTCCCCCGCCCCTCCCCCCCACCACAGCAATGCCGAGAGCTTGTTAGAGCTTCAAACTAGGCTGCGCTGCTGGCCAAAGACTTTTACCTTTCAAACTAGGCAGCGCTGCTGGCCAAAGACTTTTACCTTTATTTCTTTTTCCCATTTTGGGCAGCCCTCACTTCATCTTTCAGGATGGCTGCTGCATGCCTTTCTTTTGTTGTGCGCGGCTCACCCAACACAACTTTTCCGAAATGATATGTATTTTTTCAGCACGGCAGGATGCACGTCATCTTTAACAATGGCGGTTACGCGCCTTTCTTTTGTTATGCACGGCTCGCCCACCTCTTTATTTATTTAAATTTGACTTTCGCCGTCCCTCATCAGTGTTTGTAAATGTAATCGCATGCACGGTGCGCACAATAAGGATTCATTTGAATTGTTTACAATGGTGATGGTGGGCGCCACACATACCACTCGCAGCAATGGGTGCATTGTCCGTGTTTATTTTCCCGGCACCCTGGGCGCTTTTACTTTTATTTGTTTGTCACAATTGCAGCAATTTAACCTTCACCATCCCGCGGCACACACACCACTCGTGGCAATATAGGGTGCTTCTCGTGTTCATTGTCTGCATGCCATGCGTGCTTTCACTTGCATTTGTTTTTACAAAGGCAGCAATTTAACTGTCACCATGCCGGGGCACACACACCACTCGCAGCAATAAAGGGTGCTTCTCGTGTTTTTTGTCTGCGCCTCAGGCACGCGTTCAATTTTGTTTTTTACAATGGCGGCAATTTAACTTTCACCTCTCTAGGGCACACACACCATTTGCGGCAATATAGGGTGCCTCTCATGTTTATTGTTTGCGCGCCATGTGCGCTTTCACTTTTATCTGTTTGTCAAAATTGCAGCAATTTGACTTTCGCCATCCCACATCGTCCCTGTCAGTGCTTGTCACTCTCAGCGCACCGTGCACACTTTCAGTTTTATTATTTCCCTTTGTAGCTTCCAGGGTAAAACAAAATAAACAGTGCCAGGCAGCCGAACCCCAGAAAAACATGGCGGCAAATAATGGCTTCTTGGAGTCTTGGTAGTTGGAGCAGAAATCTGCACGCAATCGTCCTTTATTTCACATGTTTAATTGCAGCAGTTTCATTTTTTGTAAATCACGGCACGCATTAGGAAAATGCCTCAGGCTATTTGTCCTGCTCCTACCTAGCTGTGCACACTGGTGTAGCCAAATAAATGCTTCCTCTCAATTTCTCATTTTACTAAAGTTGAATATTTTAAACACTGCCCCCGGCACAGATTCTCTGAAAAGGTGGCACAGTCAGCGTAAGGCAAGCACTGTAGCACAAGCTCCATTCTAGTTTTTTTTTTTACAATTAACTTGTTTGGATAAGAGGCTTACAAGCATACTTACGACCTTCCCTGCAGCTCAACACACAATCTGCCCCTGCTCCGCAGCCTCTCCTCCCTCCTCCACTGCTCCTCCTAATGCACACAAGCTCACACCACTTCACCACACCTCACAGACCCCCTTCCCTGCAGCTCAAAACAGAATCTGCCCCTGCTCCACAGCCTCTCGTCCCTCCTCCGCTGCTACCCCCTAACGCACACACAGCTCCCACCACTTCTTCACACCTCACAGACCCCCTTCCCTGCAGCTCAACACACAATCTGCCCCTGCACCACAGCCTCTTGTCCCTCCTCTGCTGCTCCCCCCTAACGCACACACAGCTCATAACAACTACACACATTTAAAAGGCTTCCCGTCCCGCCCGCATGCACTCCCGGTCTTTTTCTTGCAATTAACTTGTTTGGCTTACACGCATGCTTTCGACCCTTCCCTGCAGCTCAACACACAATCTGCCCCTGCTCCACAGCCTCTAGTCTTTCCTACAGTGCTCCCCCTAATGCACACACAGCTCACACCACTTCGCCACACCTCACAGACCCCCTTCGCTGCAGCTCAACACACAATCTGCCTCTGCTCCACAGTCTCTCGGCCCTCCTCCACTGCTCCCCCCTAACGCACACACAGATCACACCATTTCGCCACACCTCACCGACCCCCTTACACACAGCTCACACCACTTTGCCACACCTAACAGACCCCCTTCCCTGCAGCTCAACACACAATCTGCCCCTGCTCCACAGCCTCTTGTCCCTCCTCCACTGCTCCCCCTAACGGACAAACCACTCATAACAACTACACAGCTTAAAAGGCTTCCCGTCCCGCACGCACGCACTCACTCCCGGGCTTTTTTTTTTGTACAATTAACTTGTTTGGCTAAGAGGCTTACACGCATACTTTCGACCCTTCCCTGCAGCTCAACACACAATCTGCCCCTGCTCTACAGCCTCTCCTCCCTCCTCCGCTGCTCCCCCCTAATGCACACACATCTGACACCACTTCTCCACAACTCACAGACCCCCTTCCCTGCAGCTCAACACACGATCAGCTCCTGCTCCACAGCCTCTCGTCCCTCCTCCGCTGCTACCCCCAACGCACACAGCTCACACCACTTCACCACACCTCACAGACCCCCTTCCCTGCAGCTCAACACACAATCAGCCCCTGCTCCACAGCCTCTCCTCCCTCCACCGCTGCTGCACACCTCACACTGCTGCACGCCACACACTGCTGCACACCACACACTGCTGCACACCACACACTACCGCAAGCTGCACACTGCTGCACTACTCACACTGCCGCATGCCTCACACTGCCGCATGCCTCACACTGCCGCACGCCTCACACTGCCGCACGCCTCACACTGCCTCACGCCTCACACTATCGCACGCCTCACACTGCTGCACGCCTCACACTGCCGCACGCCTCACACTGCCGCACGCCTCACACTGCTGCACACCTCACACTGCTGCACTCCTCACACTGCTGCACGCTGCTGCATTACTCACACTGCCGCACACCTCAGACTGCCGCACGCCTCACACTACCGCACGCCTCACACTGCCGCATGCTGAACACTGCTGCACGCCACACACTGCTGCACGCCACACACTGCTGCACGCCACACACTGCTGCACGCCACACACTGCTGCACGCCACACACTGCTGCACGCCACACACTGCTGCATGCCTCACACTGCTGAAAGCCACACAACACCACCACATCACTCAGGGACACCACCTTATCACTTTAGGGCACCACCACATCACTCTAGGACACCCCCACATCACACAGGGACACCGCCACATCACTCAGGGACACCATCACATCACTCAGGGGCACCACTACATCACTCAGGAACACCACCACATCACTCACAGACACCACCACATCACTCAGGAACACCACCACATCACTCAGGGACACCACCACATCACTCTGGGACACCACCAAATCACTCTGGGACACCACCACATCACTCTGGGACACCCCCGCATCACTTTGGGACTCCCCCGCATCACTCTGGGACTCCCCCGCATCACTCTGGGACACCACCACATCACTCTAATACACCACCACATCACTCAGCCCAACCACATCATCACTCAGCACCACAACAGCACTGTCCTTGCTTGCTACCAACAAGCATTGCCATAGCCAATAGGACTCACATTAGGAAAGTGTAAGCTATTGGCTTTGTGAATAACAATGCTATAAATTTATATATTTCCAAAGCCAACACATATTTTAAAAATTGTCATTTACAATACCAATAGCTCACACTTTCCTAGTGCGAGACCTATAGCATTGCAAATGCTTGTTTTATCATTATATTGACCATGTATGCAAGGCAACAATAAAAATCTCCAGATAACTGGTGACTAATGATCCTGCTGGAGAGCAATCCTTTCTTTGTAGCTTTGAAATGCAGATAAACTGTATTTTTTGTGGATAGCTCAATGGGTTACTGTCTTTGTCACAGTGATTCCTGCTTTACTTGCAGTTCAGAAGTTTCAATCCTAACATAGGACCTATGACCTGTCATTAAAGAGCTGCATACACGCCTGAATGGTTTAGTTAGAACTTCACATTTTGTTTGTGTTGCGATATAGTTAGAACTTCCTCAGTCTTTCATTATTCTAATGTTGCTAAAAAGAGTTAGCTTGGGCAGATATACATTTTAATTACTAAAGCCAACCCACCAACAATTGGGGTATGCTTTAAATCCTGCGTTGTGCTTCTCCAGACCATACCCTCACCAGTATGGATGACGTGAGTCCTTCACCGTCTAATCCTCATTGGCTTATGTGACATTCCCTATAGGCTGATTTACCTACTTGCATGATTCATTATCGGTGTATAATGTGTGTGTGATGTGATGTACTGTGACACCCTACACTGAAATGAGTAGCGCTATACAACAAATGAAATGCATATGAGATAGGGGCTCCAGAGGGATGAAGGGCACTGTTGGACGGTGGTACTAATGGTATCTACGGAGAAAGAGGTAATTGGTGGGGCGCCAAACAAGACTTTTGCACTAGTGCTAAAGCCGGCCCTGTCATGCCCTTTTGGTTTTTTGTTTATTTAATTAGCAGTAAGGTCATGAGTGCACAAAGACTGTTTGCTCGGCCCTCTGGGGCTGCCCAAACTAGTCATGCTCACTCAGTCCTTCTCCATACAGGCTGCAATGCAGCCTGCATGGAGAACATGGTGTCCTCATAAGCCCCTGGCTGGGCGGCGTCCCGACCAATCACAACACTGCTTGCAGCATTGTGATTGGCTTTGGAGATGGAGCCTGGCTGCCTTCATCCTGTTCCTGCCAGAGGCAGGAGAGCAGGAGCCGAGAAGACATGGGACCCGACCGGTGGAAAGGTAAACTACATTTTTTAATAATAATTATTAAATTAAACACTCTCACGTGACACAACCCCACGTGAACCCCCTGGCCCCTCTCCCTCCCCCGTGAGTCTTGCCCCCTCTCCCTCCCCATGAGTCATGCCAGCCACGACTGCCGCAGTGGCCCGCCTGAATGCACCATTGGCCCACCCAAATAAAAATTCATGGAACCGGGCCTGCGCCGAACGTCCACGAAAGCAAGCCGAGCCTTATCTGAAGGCCTTTGCTGTTTCTGCTGTCCTGGGACACAGTTTTAAAAAGAAAAAGTAGGGAACGGAATATTTTTAATAAAAGAAGTAGGGGTGCTGTTGGACTTGGCCCTTTTTGCAGGGTCATCCCTGAAATTTTTCACTTCCTCCTGTATTTTGTCTGGCCTGTTTTTGTTGGTTTTATGACTCTGGGCACTTTTCCACTGCTGATCAGTGCTAAAGTGCATATGCTCTCCCTATTGTAAATTGATGTATGAATTAGTGATTCCAAGATTGGCTGATTTGGTTTACTGGTCAGACCGTATTACAGTGCACGGAGTGTGCCCAGGGCTTGTAAACCAAATTCTGCTGGTGGGCTTGCAGCACTGGTTGTGCCACCCACAGAAGCAGCCTGTAAATGTGTGTCTCAGGTCTGCCATTGCAGAGCCTGAGTGCAGTCTGGTACTGCCATGCTGACTGGGCAAGTGCACCCACTTGCCAGTCCCTAAACCTTCCCTTTTCTTCATATCAGACACCCCTATGGTAGTCCCAAGGACAGTGTGCATTGTAAGTATAAGGTAAGACATGCCCTGGTGGGTGTGGCATGTCCTAATAGTGAATTACAGCCATTTTCGTTTTTCACTATTGCAAGGCTACCTGTTCTCCATAGGCCAGAAAGGGCAGTTAGATTATTACATTTAATAATCCTAATTGACTCAGAGAACAGGGTAGAAATTCGAGTTTAGTATGCCTGGACTGATAAAACACATCTTTTAGTGAAGCTGGTTTTAACATTCTGTGTTTGGGAAAATACCACTTTTAGAAAGTAGGTATTTTCTTGCCTAACCTGTCAAGCCTGCCACTGCTATGTTGTGTATTCCTTGACTGGAGTTTGTGAGTGACAGGGCTAGGGATTCCAGGAGACAGAATGAGTCAGCCCAGTGGTGAATAGAGAGATCTGTATCTAGATGGGAGGGAAGAGTTGCACCTGAACCTTGAATAGGGCTGTGCCTACCTTCCACAATGCTGGCTCCACCTCCTGGGGTGCGGCTGAGGTCTCTGCCCTGCACAGTGAAAGAAGAGAAGGAATCCCGTCAACAAAGTGCTCCAAGGCTGTGCTTTCCCTCCACAATGCTGGCTACACCTCCTGTGGGTCGTCTGATGTTTCTGCACTGCACTGTGAAAGGAAAGAAGGAGTCATGTAAACAGAGTGCTTCAGACTGGTTTGGACTGGGCGAAGGCCCCTCTGCCTTCAGAGGACAAAGGATTTTGGGGTATAAATATTGGGACCCTGATCACAAGAAATTAGATCACATTCGGACTACAAGAAGAAACATTTGCTGAGGAGAGGAACCAGAAGAAACTGAGGAGAGACTATCCCTAATCTGAAGTGCTGCTTGGAGGATTGGCCTGCAGTGGTTGCCTGACTGCCAAAGAAAGGAGAAAGAACTTTGTGTGCTTTATTTTTAACTTGTGAAGGATCTCCAAGGGAACATGCCTCCTGCTGAAGTCTTAGGGACAACAGACTTCAACCCCAGCTCCCTAGAGTTCTTTGGAAGTGCCTGTTGCTGTTTTGGGGCCTTCTGAGGGACTGCGTGTCGCGAGGAGCTGGAAGCGCGATTCAACAAAGAAGAAGCGTGTCGCCGTCGCATCGTGAATGTCGGCGCTGTAGCTGTCATATTGTACCGCATCAGGAAAAGCGCCTCGCATCCCCCGGAGAAGTGTACCACTGTCGGAGCTGCTGCCGTCGCATCTTGGATGTCATCGCTGTAGTTGTCGCATTGTGCTGAAGCGTCTCGCAACGTCGGAGGAGAGTGTCGCAGCCGAAGCTGTTGTCGTCGCATCGCGGAACAAGGGTGACGGCGCTGCCGCTGACGCATCGAATTGGGACTTCTCGCATCATCGGAGAAGCATGCCACATCTGGAAGATCTTCGCATCTTTATTTCTTTTCACTGGAGCTTTGCCGCATTTCCCTCGCTGCAACATTGCTTGTTGTGGAAGCACATCGTAAGGTACATTGATGCAAAGTGTCGCATCTTAAGAACTGAACTAAAACTACTATCTTAAGTATAGTATTATGGATTTCTGTCGTTTATGGTCTTGTGTTAAATCTATATAAAGAATACTTATTTTTTATATAAAACCTGGTGTGGTGTCCATCTGTAGTATTGTCACTGGATTACTGTATGTGGTCACAAATGCTTTATACACTGCCTCTGAGATAAGTCTGTCTGCTCATGCCAAGCTACCAAGGGGGTGAGCAGGGGTTATTTTAGGAGTGTACCCCCTTACCCTGACTAGAGGCAAAGGTCCCTATTTGTCACAAGTACCTACCTGTGCCAACTAGAGACCCCCAAATCTGACATTGGTGGGAGCAGTGAGGATTCTGGACTTGCATTTCTGACTCATATACAGTGATTGGTGAACACTACTTAGTGAGTGCAGACCATAACTCAACCACATACTATTTTTCCCTGTTTCCCTTCGGAATTTGGTTTTTGGAACTCTGGTTATTTGTTGCACCTGTTGGACCTGGTCAAAATAGAAGTCAACTTTTCTCACCTGTACATCTAAAGATGGGAGGAGTTAAAAGTATTTTGCAAGGAGAGGGGGCTGCCTGTGACGAGGAGATCCACAAGGCAGGATCTTGAGGCAGCCCTGTATAGCTATGAGGTGCTACGTTGGGAAGCAACACTAACAGATGACTTTGAGAAGGAATCTGCGGAGGAGGATCCCCAGCCTGAAACATTTTGGGAAATGTTGGCTCGTGAAGAGAGTAATCGGATTCGTGCTTGTGACCGTAGGCTGAGGCTGCTAGACCGGGAGTTCAAGGAAATTGAGCGAGCCTTAGCTGAAAAGAAAAAGTGTGTAGCTCAGGAAGTGAGCTTTTCTGAGTTGGAGGTGGAGTCCAGCTCAGATGGTGGCAGCAAAATTGAATTTTCTATTACTGAGGGAGTACACACACCCAGAGATGTGGCACCTGACTTGATGGAGGGGGCTAACATACACCAGGAGGTTCAAGGACATGAGGTAGCTCCAGTGGTGCGCAGGGTCCCTGAGGAGAATGGGGAAACTGACGCAGTGGTTCATGGTCTTAGTGGTGGGAGGGACACTCTACTGACTCTGAGAGGTGCAGGGAGAGGGGTTCCGCGGAGGTTGAAGTCCTGGTATGTGAGTGTTACTTCCACCCAGAACAGTGTGGGTTGAGTGACAGAGACTGTCAGATACTGTCTTGCCACTCTCAGGAGAGTGATGTGGAGTACTTGTGTGAGGCACTGGATGGTGAGGTGAAGGATAGTTTAGCTGTGTGATCCAATTGTGGGAGAGCATATTGTAAGTCCCTGTTTTCCAGAGCTATGCCAACACCTGTTGGAGAGTGAGTTTTCTGACCGCTGGGAGCTCACATGGGAGGCAGACCTTTTGGTGGATCCCAGCAGGTCTGGAGAGGCATTGGGGAGTGACCCTGAGGGGAGTGGCTCAGGTATCTTCTAACCCAGAGTGGTGGAAGTGGTTCAGAGTAGCCCAGCTAGGTCCCGGTGTAGTGGGAGGGGTGTAGGGGCTCACATTCTGTCTCAGTGGGGGCAGAGTGAGTGCAGGGCTGTGTTTCCCAAGGTGCCCGAAACCCAGTCTCAGAGCCTGGATGGTTCTTTAAGGGAACACCTAGGCTGTCCTGATGGGCTGCTCATTGAGGGGGATCCCCTAGTGTCTGGTGAGCTGGGAGTGTCTGTATTCGGACCTCCATCAGTTGGGCGGGTACAGAGGTCCAGACTGAGGGGTGAGAGGCGGAAAAGAGTCCCCAGTGGAAGAACCAGTGGGTCAGGGGTCAGCCAGAAGGGCTGAGTCACCGGTGAGTGACCATGGTGACACCACTTCTGTACTGGGGGATGCTTCACACACTGTCAGATGGACAGGGGTCGGGAGATCTGCACCAGGCAGACTGTCACATGACACATGAGTTATGTGTCACCCTCGGGGAGGGTATATGCACTCCCCAGGAAGTCCTGGTTTGCCATGCAAGTGAACCACAGGGTTTTGTTCCTGGGTTGGGAAGCCAGGTTCAGGTGTTGTCTGACCTGGAGAAAGGGGCAACTGTAATCAGTGTCCTGGCCGATGTAGCTTCTAGGGGTACCACTCTCTGGAAGGGGGTGCAGAGGGAGGGAGTCCTCGCCTCTGACCCCGGTTCAACCTGAGAGTTTAGACACTAGGTTGGAGGGCCAGGTTCAGGGTGTCCCCCTGACCTGGAAGCCCAGTTGCAGGATAGAACCCCTGAACTGGTGGGCGAATTGTGCAGGACACCTGCTACCAGCACCCTGACAATTCTGGAAGAGTGTACCGCTCCAGGTGGGAGGGTACAGAGCTCCAAGGAGGAGGACCAGGTGTGGGAGAGCCCACCCCAGTCTCTCGTCCAACCGCCGGGTACAGGCCTAGGGCTGCTGGGTCAGTGTCAGGATGTCAAACCTGATCTGACTGGAGGGAGAGTGGACAAAGGGTGCCAAGCACCTGGGGCTACTGTCCCCTGCTCTCGGATGCCACAGAGGTTTGAGAGCCCTGAGAGGCATAAGGCCTGGGTTTCATCCCTGACTACCGTCAGTGGCCACTGTAACTTGCTGTCTGTCTGTTGGGACAAACCTGTGAGCAAGTTAAGGTTAGATGTTGCACAGGTGGTGTTCACAGGTGAGAAGGGATCCCCATGGATTAGCTTGGTGGGCCCTGAGAGTATGGACAGAGTATTTGAAATAGGTTCAGATTGGCGTAGAACTGGAATATGCCCCTGCTGTTGCGGGCCAGGTTCAGGTTCTATCACCCAAAGCAGGGAAGCCCATCAAGGTAGTGATTGGTCTACCCTGCGTTTTGGCTGGAAGGGGGTTGTGTTGGACTTTGCCCTTTTTGCAGGGTCATCCCTGAACTTTTTTCCTTCCTCCTGTGTATTGTCTGACCTCTTTTTGTTGGTTTTATGACTCTGGGCACTTTACCACTGCTGATGAGTGCTAAAGTGCATATGCTCTCCCTATTCTAAATTGATGTATGAATTAGTGATTCCATAATTGGCTGATATGGTTTACTGGTCAGACCCTAGTACAGTGCATGGAGTGTGCCCAGGGCTTGTAAACCAAATGCTGCTAGTCGGCTTGCAGCACTGGCTGTGGCACCCACAGAAGCAGCCTGTAAATGTGTGTCTCAGGTCTGCCATTGCAGAGCCTGTGTGAGGTCTGGTACTGCCATGCTGACTGGGCAAGTGCACCCACTTGCCAGTCCCTAAACCTTCCCTTTTCTTCATATCAGACACCCCTATGGTAGGCCCAAGGGCAGGGTGCATTGTAAGTATAAGGTAGGACATGCCCTGGTGTGTGTGTCATGTCCTAATGGTGAATTACAGCCATTTTCATTTTTCACTATTGCAAGGCAACCTGTTCTCCATAGGCCGGAATGGGCAGTTAGATTATTACATTTTATATTCCTAATTGACTCAGAGAACATGGTAGAAATTCGAGTTTAGTATGCCTGGACTCAGAATGATAAAATGCATCTTTTAGTGAAGTTGGTTGCAACATTCTGTGTTTGAAAATATCACTTTTAGAAAGTAGGTATTTTTTTGCCTAACCTGTCAAGCCTGCCTCAGCTAGGTTGTGTATTCCTTGTCTGGAGTTTGTGAGTGACAGGGCTGGGGATTCCAGGAGACAGAATGAGTCAGCCCAGTGGTGAATAGAGAGATCTGCATCTAGATGGGAGGAAGGAGTTGCACCTGAACCTTGAATAGGGCTGTGCCTGCCTTGCACAATGCTGGCTCCACCTCCTGGGGTGCAGCTGACGTCTCTTCCCTGCACAGTGAAAAGAGAGAAGGAATCCCGTTAACACAGTGCTCCAAGGCAGTGCTTTCCCCCCACAATGCTGGCTCCACCTCCTGTGGGGCGTCTGATGTTTCTGCCCTGCACTGTGAAAGGAAAGAAGGAGTCATTTTAAACAGAGTGCTCCAGAACTGGTTTGGACTGGGCAAAGGCCCCTATACCTTCAGAGAACAAAGGATTTTGGGGTATAAATATTGGGACCGTGATCCCAAGAAATTAAATCACTTTTGGACTACAAGAAGAAACCTTTGCTGAGGAGAGTAGCCTGAAGAAACTGAGGAGAGACTATCCCTATGCTGAAGTGCTGCTTGGGGGATTGGCCTGCAGTGGTTGCCTGACTGCCATAGAAAGGAGAAAGAAGTGTGTGTGCTTTATTTTCAACTTGTGAAGGATCTCCAAGGGTTTGGAATAGAGCTTGCCTCCGGCTGAAATCCCAGGAACAACAGACTTCAACCCCCAAAGAACTCTGGGGAGCTGGAGGTGCCTGCTGCTATTTTGGGGCCTTCTGAGGGACTGCGTGTCGCAAGGAGCTGGAAGCGCGACAGCGAGGAAGAAGCGTGTCGCCATCGCTGCCGCTGCCGTCGCATCATGAATGTCGGCGCTGTAGCTGTCATATTGCACCGCAACGAGAGAAGCGTCCCGCATTGAAGAGTAAGCATGTCACCGTCGCTGCTGCCGTCGCATCATGAATATCGGTGCTGTCGTATTGCACAGCATCGAGAGAAGTGTCTCGCAATGAGGAAGAAGTGTGTCACTGTCGCTGCCGTCGCATCATGAATGTCGGCGCTGTAGCTGTCGTATTGCACCGCATCAAGAAAAGCACCTCACATCCCCCGGAGAAGCTTGCCGCCGTCGGAGCTGCTGCCATCGCATCTTGGATGTCGCTGCTGTAGTTGTCGCATTGTGCGGAAGCCTCTCACAACGTCAGAGAAGAGTTTCACAGCCGAAGCTGTTGTCGTCGCATCGCGGAACAAGGGTGTCGCCTCTGCAGCTGACGCATCGAATCGAGACTTCTCGCATCATCGGCGAAGCGTGTCGCATCTCGAAGATCTTCACGTCTTTATTTCTTTGCACCGGATTTCCATCCCTGCAACATTGCTTGTTGTGGAAGCGCAGAGCATCATGAGGTACATTGACGCAAAGTGTGGCATCTTAAGAACTGAACTAAACTAAGCTAAAACTACCATCTTAAGTATAGTATTGTGAAATTCTGTTATTTATGGTCTTGTGTTCAATCTATATAAAGAATATTTTTTTGATATAAAACCTGGTGTGGTGTCCATCTGTAGTGTCCCTGGATTACTGTATGTGGTCACAAATGCTTTACACACTGCCTCTGAGAAACGCCTGTCTGCTCGTGCCAAGCTACCAAGGGGGTGAACAGGGGTGATTTCAGGAGTGTACCCCCCTTACTCTGACTAGAGGCAAGGGTCCCTATTTGTCACAAGTACCTATCTGTGCCAACTAGAGACCCCCAAATCCAACAGGCTGTGCCCTTCCGATCCCGCCCACTTCAACCACTGGCCACAACCCTTTGAGAGACCCCTCCCCCCAGTTTTTGATCCCACTTAAACCCCTGGGATGGAGTCTGCTAAACTAGTATTACATAATAAAACACATCCTGGCTGTTACCTATGTGCACCTCAGCCTCACTCTCCGGTGTGATTTCTAATATATATATACATATATATAAAAAAAAAAATATATATATATATATGTATATATATTTCAAACACACAGAGTTTCCCATTTAGGAGAGCCACATCAGCAGGTAGGTTCAATTCTGTTTTATTCAAGAAGCTGCAGCAGAGCGGGTGAACAAACGCCATAGTTCATAGCGGCCTGACGCGTTTCATGCTATCAAAGCATTTCTTCAGAGGCACAAAGTCCATTACCAGCGTGCAGCGTCAGCACTCATTTGTATTCCTACCACCTGCCCCAGTGGGCGTCGGCTCTCGCTGAGCCCGATGGTCCTTGTAGTGCTGTTGGTATTGCTCCAGTGAGTTGCTGGCATGCTGTAACAATTGAGACAAAAAAGAAATCCACAGTGGGTCTGGAGAGAGTTCATAGCACGCTGTGTTGCACCATACTACTTCAAGACAACAACCTCGCTGCCAAATGTGTCGTCAGTCGGGTGACTGCAGCACTTACCACAAACTGTATGGCAGGGCTTCTCCCACGACCGGGACCGGCCGTTTTAAATTTCAAACACACAGAGTTTCCCATTTAGGAGAGCCACATCAGCAGGTAGGTTCAATTCTGTTTTATTCAAGAAGCTGCAGCAGAGCGGGTGAACAAACGCCATAGTTCATAGCGGCCTGACGCGTTTCATGCTATCAAAGCCTTTCTTCAGAGGCACAAAGTCCATTACCAGCGTGCAGCGTCAGCACTCATTTGTATTCCTACCACCTGCCCCAGTGGGCGTCGGCTCTCGCTGAGCCCGATGGTCCTTGTAGTGCTGTTGGTATTGCTCCAGTGAGTTGCTGGCATGCTGTAACAATTGAGACAAAAAATAAATCCACAGTGGGTCTGGAGAGAGTTCATAGCACGCTGTGTTGCACCATACTACTTCAAGACAACAACCTCGCTGCCAAATGTGTCGTCAGTCGGGTGACTGCAGCACTTACCACAAACTGTATGGCAGGGCTTCTCCCACGACCGGGACCGGCCGTTTTAAATTTCAAACACACAGAGTTTCCCATTTAGGAGAGCCACATCAGCAGGTAGGTTCAATTCTGTTTTATTCAAGAAGCTGCAGCAGAGCGGGTGAACAAACGCCATAGTTCATAGCGGCCTGACGCGTTTCATGCTATCAAAGCATTTCTTCAGAGGCACAAAGTCCATTACCAGCGTGCAGCGTCAGCACTCATTTGTATTCCTACCACCTGCCCCAGTGGGCGTCGGCTCTCGCTGAGCCCGATGGTCCTTGTAGTGCTGTTGGTACTGCTCCAGTGAGTTGCTGGCATGCTGTAACAATTGAGACAAAAAATAAATCCACAGTGGGTCTGGAGAGAGTTCATAGCACGCTGTGTTGCACCATACTACTTCAAGACAACAACCTCGCTGCCAAATGTGTCGTCAGTCGGGTGACTGCAGCACTTACCACAAACTGTATGGCAGGGCTTCTCCCACGACCGGGACCAGCCGTTTTAAATTTCAAACACACAGAGTTTCCCATTTAGGAGAGCCACATCAGCAGGTAGGTTCAATTCTGTTTTATTCAAGAAGCTGCAGCAGAGCGGGTGAACAAACACCATAGTTCATAGCAGCCTGACGCGTTTCATGCTATCAAAGCATTTCTTCAGAGGCACAAAGTCCATTACCAGCGTGCAGCGTCAGCACTCATTTGTATTCCTACCACCTGCCCCAGTGGGCGTCGGCTCTGGCTGAGCCCGATGGTCCTTGTAGTGCTGTTGGTATTGCTCCAGTGAGTTGCTGGCATGCTGTAACAATTGAGACAAAAAAGAAATCCACAGTGGGTCTGGAGAGAGTTCATAGCACGCTGTGTTGCACCATACTACTTCAAGACAACAACCTCGCTGCCAAATGTGTCGTCAGTCGGGTGACTGCAGCACTTACCACAAACTGTATGGCAGGGCTTCTCCCAAGACCGGGACCGGCCGTTTTAAATTTCAAACACACAGAGTTTCCCATTTAGGAGAGCCACATCAGCAGGTAGGTTCAATTCTGTTTTATTCAAGAAGCTGCAGCAGAGCGGGTGAACAAACGCCATAGTTCATAGCGGCCTGACGCGTTTCATGCTATCAAAGCATTTCTTCAGAGGCACAAAGTCCATTACCAGCGTGCAGCGTCAGCACTCATTTGTATTCCTACCACCTGCCCCAGTGGGCGTCGGCTCTCGCTGAGCCCGATGGTCCTTGTAGTGCTGTTGGTATTGCTCCAGTGAGTTGCTGGCATGCTGTAACAATTGAGACAAAAAATAAATCCACAGTGGGTCTGGAGAGAGTTCATAGCACGCTGTGTTGCACCATACTACTTCAAGACAACAACCTCGCTGCCAAATGTGTCGTCAGTCGGGTGACTGCAGCACTTACCACAAACTGTATGGCAGGGCTTCTCCCACGACCGGGACCGGCCGTTTTAAATTTCAAACACACAGAGTTTCCCATTTAGGAGAGCCACATCAGCAGGTAGGTTCAATTCTGTTTTATTCAAGAAGCTGCAGCAGAGCGGGTGAACAAACGCCATAGTTCATAGCGGCCTGACGCGTTTCATGCTATCAAAGCATTTCTTCAGAGGCACAAAGTCCATTACCAGCGTGCAGCGTCAGCACTCATTTGTATTCCTACCACCTGCCCCAGTGGGCGTCGGCTCTCGCTGAGCCCGATGGTCCTTGTAGTGCTGTTGGTATTGCTCCAGTGAGTTGCTGGCATGCTGTAACAATTGAGACAAAAAATCAATCCACAGTGGGTCTGGAGAGAGTTCATAGCACGCTGTGTTGTACCATACTACTTCAAGACAACAACCTCGCTGCCAAATGTGTCGTCAGTCGGGTGACTGCAGCACTTACCACAAACTGTATGGCAGGGCTTCTCCCACGACCGGGACCGGCCGTTTTAAATTTCAAACACACAGAGTTTCCCATTTAGGAGAGCCACATCAGCAGGTAGGTTCAATTCTGTTTTATTCAAGAAGCTGCAGCAGAGCGGGTGAACAAACGCCATAGTTCATAGCGGCCTGACGCGTTTCATGCTATCAAAGCATTTCTTCAGAGGCACAAAGTCCATTACCAGCGTGCAGCGTCAGCACTCATTTGTATTCCTACCACCTGCCCCAGTGGGCGTCGGCTCTCGCTGAGCCCGATGGTCCTTGTAGTGCTGTTGGTATTGCTCCAGTGAGTTGCTGGCATGCTGTAACAATTGAGACAAAAAATAAATCCACAGTGGGTCTGGAGAGAGTTCATAGCACGCTGTGTTGCACCATACTACTTCAAGACAACAACCTCGCTGCCAAATGTGTCGTCAGTCGGGTGAGTGCAGCACTTACCACAAACTGTATGGCAGGGCTTCTCCCACGACCGGGACCGGCCGTTTTAAATTTCAAACACACAGAGTTTCCCATTTAGGAGAGCTACATCAGCAGGTAGGTTCAATTCTGTTTTATTCAAGAAGCTGCAGCAGAGCGGGTGAACAAGTGCCAGAGTTCATAGCGGCCTGACGCGTTTCATGCTATCAAAGCATTTCTTCAGAGGCACAAAGTCCATTACCAGCGTGCAGCGTCAGCACTCATTTGTATTCCTACCACCTGCCCCAGTGGGCGTCGGCTCTCGCTGAGCCCGATGGTCCTTGTAGTGCTGTTGGTATTGCTCCAGTGAGTTGCTGGCATGCTGAACAATTGAGACAAAAAATAAATCCACAGTGGGTCTGGAGAGAGTTCATAGCACGCTGTGTTGCACCATACTACTTCAAGACAACAACCTCGCTGCCAAATGTGTCGTCAGTCGGGTGACTGCAGCACTTACCACAAACTGTATGGCAGGGCTTCTCCCACGACCGGGACCGGCCGTTTTAAATTTCAAACACACAGAGTTTCCCATTTAGGAGAGCCACATCAGCAGGTAGGTTCAATTCTGTTTTATTCAAGAAGCTGCAGCAGAGCGGGTGAACAAACGCCATAGTTCATAGCGGCCTGACGCGTTTCATGCTATCAAAGCATTTCTTCAGAGGCACAAAGTCCATTACCAGCGTGCAGCGTCAGCACTCATTTGTATTCCTACCACCTGCCCCAGTGGGCGTCGGCTCTCGCTGAGCCCGATGGTCCTTGTAGTGCTGTTGGTATTGCTCCAGTGAGTTGCTGGCATGCTGTAACAATTGAGACAAAAAATAAATCCACAGTGGGTCTGGAGAGAGTTCATAGCACGCTGTGTTGCACCATACTACTTCAAGACAACAACCTCGCTGCCAAATGTGTCGTCAGTCGGGTGACTGCAGCACTTACCACAAACTGTATGGCAGGGCTTCTCCCACGACCGGGACCGGCCGTTTTAAATTTCAAACACACAGAGTTTCCCATTTAGGAGAGCCACATCAGAAGGTAGGTTCAATTCTGTTTTATTCAAGAAGCTGCAGCAGAGCGGGTGAACAAACGCCATAGTTCATAGCGGCCTGACGCGTTTCATGCTATCAAAGCATTTCTTCAGAGGCACAAAGTCCATTACCAGCGTGCAGCGTCAGCACTCATTTGTATTCCTACCACCTGCCCCAGTGGGCGTCGGCTCTCGCTGAGCCCGATGGTCCTTGTAGTGCTGTTGGTATTGCTCCAGTGAGTTGCTGGCATGCTGTAACAATTGAGACAAAAAATAAATCCACAGTGGGTCTGGAGAGAGTTCATAGCACGCTGTGTTGCACCATACTACTTCAAGACAACAACCTCGCTGCCAAATGTGTCGTCAGTCGGGTGACTGCAGCACTTACCACAAACTGTATGGCAGAGCTTCTCCCACGACCGGGACCGGCCGTTTTAAATTTCAAACACACAGAGTTTCCCATTTAGGAGAGCCACATCAGCAGGTAGGTTCAATTCTGTTTTATTCAAGAAGCTGCAGCAGAGCGGGTGAACAAACGCCATAGTTCATAGCGGCCTGACGCGTTTCATGCTATCAAAGCATTTCTTCAGAGGCACAAAGTCCATTACCAGCGTGCAGCGTCAGCACTCATTTGTATTCCTACCACCTGCCCCAGTGGGCGTCGGCTCTCGCTGAGCCCGATGGTCCTTGTAGTGCTGTTGGTATTGCTCCAGTGAGTTGCTGGCATGCTGTAACAATTGAGACAAAAAATAAATCCACAGTGAGTCTGGAGAGAGTTCATAGCACGCTGTGTTGCACCATACTACTTCAAGACAACAACCTCGCTGCCAAATGTGTCGTCAGTCGGGTGACTGCAGCACTTACCACAAACTGTATGGCAGGGCTTCTCCCACGACCGGGACCGGCCGTTTTAAATTTCAAACACACAGAGTTTCCCATTTAGGAGAGCCACATCAGCAGGTAGGTTCAATTCTGTTTTATTCAAGAAGCTGCAGCAGAGCGGGTGAACAAACGCCATAGTTCATAGCGGCCTGACGCGTTTCATGCTATCAAAGCATTTCTTCAGAGGCACAAAGTCCATTACCAGCGTGCAGCGTCAGCACTCATTTGTATTCCTACCACCTGCCCCAGTGGGCGTCGGCTCTCGCTGAGCCCGATGGTCCTTGTAGTGCTGTTGGTATTGCTTTAGTGAGTTGCTTGCATGCTGTAACAATTGAGACAAAAAATAAATCCACAGTGGGTCTGGAGAGAGTTCATAGCACGCTGTGTTGCACCATACTACTTCAAGACAACAACCTCGCTGCAAAATGTGTCGTCAGTCGGGTGACTGCAGCACTTACCACAAACTGTATGGCAGGGCTTCTCCCACGACCGGGACCGGCCGTTTTAAATTTCAAACACACAGAGTTTCCCATTTAGGAGAGCCACATCAGCAGGTAGGTTCAATTCTGTTTTATTCAAGAAGCTGCAGCAGAGCGGGTGAACAAACGCCATAGTTCATAGCGGCCTGACGCGTTTCATGCTATCAAAGCATTTCTTCAGAGGCACAAAGTCCATTACCAGCGTGCAGCGTCAGCACTCATTTGTATTCCTACCACCTGCCCCAGTGGGCGTCGGCTCTCGCTGAGCCCGATGGTCCTTGTAGTGCTGTTGGTATTGCTCCAGTGAGTTGCTGGCATGCTGTAACAATTGAGACAAAAAATAAATCCACAGTGGGTCTGGAGAGAGTTCATAGCACGCTGTGTTGCACCATACTACTTCAAGACAACAACCTCGCTGCCAAATGTGTCGTCAGTCGGGTGACTGCAGCACTTACCACAAACTGTATGGCAGGGCTTCTCCCACGACCGGGACCGGCCGTTTTAAATTTCAAACACACAGAGTTTCCCATTTAGGAGAGCCACATCAGCAGGTAGGTTCAATTCTGTTTTATTCAAGAAGCTGCAGCAGAGCGGGTGAACAAACGCCACAGTTCATAGCGGCCTGACGCGTTTCATGCTATCAAAGCATTTCTTCAGAGGCACAAAGTCCATTACCAGCGTGCATCGTCAGCACTCATTTGTATTCCTACCACCTGCCCCAGTGGGCGTCGGCTCTCGCTGAGCCCGATGGTCCTTGTAGTGCTGTTGGTATTGCTCCAGTGAGTTGCTGGCATGCTGTAACAATTGAGACAAAAAATAAATCCACAGTGGGTCTGGAGAGAGTTCATAGCACGCTGTGTTGCACCATACTACTTCAAGACAACAACCTCGCTGCCAAATGTGTCGTCAGTCGGGTGACTGCAGCACTTACCACAAACTGTATGGCAGGGCTTCTCCCACGACCGGGACCGGCCGTTTTAAATTTCAAACACACAGAGTTTCCCATTTAGGAGAGCCACATCAGCAGGTAGGTTCAATTCTGTTTTATTCAAGAAGCTGCAGCAGAGCGGGTGAACAAACGCCATAGTTCATAGCGGCCTGACGCGTTTCATGCTATCAAAGCATTTCTTCAGAGGCACAAAGTCTATATATATATATATATATTACCTACTGGCGATAGCCAGTAGGTATATATAGTTAGGATTTTTTTCCTATGGGATTTCTGAAAATTCTATGTCGAATAACTTTGGCGTTTGTGGACGGAATTGGCTGAAATTTTCAGGAAAATTGCACATTTTGTTTCTGAGCAGCCCCTGAAAATATGGGGTGGTTCGTCAAGGGGGGGGCCGAGAAAAAAGGGGGGTCCCAAAACGCGTTTTTCCCATTCATTTTTCCATAGGGCGGTTGGACTCACTTTTAGCTCGAACGGCTGAATGGATTTACACGAAACTTGGCAAAATTGTAGATATGGTTTGCCCGACGTGCCTTTGCTATGTCTCAATATATGTGCTCCAGTGGATTTTGAGAAATTAACGTTTTAAAAAATATATATATCTGTGACAGCGTCCCGGTTAGCGTCCCGGTTCGCGTACCAGACGCGTAACGGAACTTCGCGAGGAGAAGCGGATTGGCTCTCCGGTGCCTGTCAACATTCCAAACAGTCCGGAGTGGTCGTGATCTTGTCTCTCGGTAAGATCGAGAGACAAGAGGTGGCAATAACGAAAGGGGAAATGAATAAAAGGGGGCAGGGTAGACACCCCCTGACCCCCTAGATTTGAAGTGGGTGGCTGAAAAGGCCCATATAAAGCAAAAAAAACAAAATCACAATTTTATTTTTGCGGGTTAAGCGCCCGGTTCGCGCACCGGATAGCGAACCAGGAAGCGTGACCGGCATAGTTACGGGAGTCCACCATCTTGTGTTTCGATAGAATTTATACACAAGATGGAGGGCAAAGAATGTTGGGAATGGGTAAAAGGGGGCATGGTAGACACCCTCTGACCCCCTGGGTTTACTGAGGGTGGTTGAAAGGGCCCATATAAATTTTCACGGGTTAAGCGTCCGGGCAGCGCTCCGGGAAGCGCAACAAAGAGAAAAAAAAGAAAGACAGGGCATAACATTTTTAGCAATTTTGTTATAAATGGAAGGTAGTTCTGAAAAGAACTGTTTTTTTTATTCTTTTTCTTTTTTTTAATTTTTTTTATTAATTTTCTGAACAATTTTTTGATTTTTTAGGATTTTTGATAACTATTTTGTGTTTTTTTAGTTTTTTTTTAGGGGAAATAACAAAAAAGCAGGGTTTGAACATGTCTCAACAGGAGCAAAAAAAATAAAAAGGATTCATTGTTTTCTCTTCTTGTTGCATTCATGATTTTCTCCAGCTCGGTTAATCAAAGTAATACTCTTCTCTCCATAACAAATAGTTCCTCCACAATATATACAAACTATTTTGTAGTTTTCAAAAGGAGTTTGAATATTGTGGATCATTTCTCGGCCTTCTGGTCCGGCGAATGAGCTTTGTCCACTGGAGGTGCTGAGGATGACATTTGGGGGGTTGGCAGCAAGATCCCTTACTTGTGCTTGGGAAAGATTATTAGGATGCCACCGCTCCATGTGGCGAATCATTGTATGATTCCCAAAGCTGTATTTCTTGTTGGGGTTGCCACGAGAAAGTACATTTTTACATATCAAACAAGACACCTGGGGTGCATTGACCTTCTTTTGTCCAGGTGGAAATTAAAAAAATTGCCATATGTAGTGGTCTTTAATATGGCTCTGCCTTGGTGTTTCTGGCAGGAACTGCCTTACTTGTTCTTCCTCCTCCTCCTCCTCTTCGTCCTCATTATCTTCCTCTCCACCAAAGTCCAGTGTTGGAGGTGGTCCTTTTGGTGGTGGTGGTGGTTGCTGAGAAGCAGCAGCTGCAGCTATTACAGAAGCCATTGTCAAAAACAGGTCTTGCTCTCTGGAAGTAGAAAGTAAGAATGAGGTAAAAAGGTGGGGGCTTTCATCATTTTGAAAAAAAAATGTCTGAACCAATGAAAAGTGTTATTTTCAGGTCACATGACCTGTTACGCTTACGTTACGCGCCCCGGAGAGCTTCCGGGGCGCTGCGTGTCACGCTCTGTAGCGCTCTGGAGCGCTTCCGGGTGCGCTAACGCAGCGCGTCATAAGATGCATCACGCGGCTACGCGATAGGTCACACTTACGGGACGCGTCACGATGTTGTTTTCTATCGCGTCAGTTGCGCTAACGGAACGTTTCCCGGGGCGCGAACCGGGGCGCGATGCAAAGTTACGCTAACGGGGCGCACCCCGGGGAGCGCACCGGAAGCGTACCGAAGCAAAAAAAATAAAATACTTTCATACATCCAAAAAAAAAATATTAAATACATAGAAAAAATAGTATTCACACAGTTTAGTCACTATCCAATATATTTAGTGACACACTACAAATTAGTCAAGTAAACAGTCAATCACACTGCTACTAAATCCTCCATCCAGACACTTATACATCCACTTATTCTTCAATGCGGATTGCTATATATATATATATATATATTCAATGAAAAAACCATAGGTTTTAGACCATATATAGTTAGGAATTAGCATTTAGAAAACCTTTAAAGTTGATATTTTACTCACACAAAACCATTGAAATATGCATAGAAAATATAGTCTTCATTATAAAGAAGAATATGTTTTACAGCTATAGATATTTGCTATTAAAAAACCATTGAAATTCACTGAAAAAACCATAGGTTTGAGACCATATATAGTTAGGAATTTGCATTTACAAAACCTTGAAAATTCACTGAAAAAACCACAGGTTTGAAACCATATATAGTTAGCTGGATAATTTAATCATACAAAACCAATGAAATTCCCATATATAGTTAGTTGCACTAACTATATATTTCGCGCACCCGCAATCCACTGCTGATGATGTCACATATTACATCATTCATGACATGGTCAGTGACATCACTGATGATATCACTGATGACATCTCAAATGACATCACTGATGACATCATCGAGTCATTGTATGTTTCTGTAAAGTTTAAATATGTTTTACAGATTGAAGAATGAGTGAATGTATAACTGTCTGGATGAAGGATTTAGTAGGTGCATGACTGACTGTATGAGTGAGTGATTTAATGTGTCTCACTGAATGCATGGGTTAGTGAATAAACTGTCTCAATTTGTGCATCAGTATGTCTGTTGTTTTGTAAACTGCTGCATGTGTTGAACAGTAGCTATATGAGTGACTATATGGGTTATTGATTGGTTGCCCAAGTAATTGTATGGGAGACTGAGTGTGTGTGTGGGTGGCTGGGAGGTGTGTGACTCTGTGCATAGATGTGTGAGCAGTTGATTCACTAGATGTATGGGTTCAAGAGTGCATGTAGAAACAGCTGTATTGGCGAATGACTGTGTGCATGAGTGTATTGATGAGTGAATGGATATCTCAATGCTACATGTCAAAGTAAGTACATAAGTAAAACACAGTACATGTGAGAGTTGGCATATATAAATAACTGTGCATGAGAGCCAGTGAATGTGTGAGTGGCTGTATGGATCATTGTGAACTTGTATCAGGGATTGTATAAGAGAGTAAGTATGTGTTAGTATATGTTTGAATAAGTAAGGTGTGTATAACTGTATAGTTGAGGAAATGGAGGTGTGATTGATTCTTTGCATGACTGACTAGGTGTGTGAGTAACTCCATGGATGAGTGACAGTGTGTGAGTGTCTGTATACACTGAGTGTATCTAAGGTTATATTAGAGTCTGAAGAGGTTCATCGTATTATCACATGAATGATGCCATCAGTGATGTGATCAGTGATGTCATTTGAGATGTCATCAGTGATGTCATTTGAGATGTCATCAGTGATGTCATTTGAGATGTCATCAGTGATGTCATCAGTGATGTCATTTAAGATGTCATCAGTGATGTCACTGACCATGTCATGAATGATGTAATATGTGACATCATCAGCAGTGGATTGCGGGTGCGCGAAATATATAGTTAGTGCAACTAACTATATATGGGAATTTCATTGGTTTTGTATGATTAAATTATCCAGCTAACTATATATGGTTTCAAACCTATGGTTTTTTCAGTGAATTTTCAAGGTTTTGTAAATGCAAATTCCTAACTATATATGGTCTCAAACCTACGGTTTTTTCAGTGAATATATATATATATATATATATATATATATATATATATATATATATATATATATATATATATATATATATATATATATATCACGCTCACTGGGGTGTCCAACAATTGAGCAATTTCCAGTCCTTTAAAAAGCTTTTTCTGCAGACCAGGGGGGTGGCCATGGGGGCCTGCTTCTCTTCCAGTTATGCCTGTCTCCACATGGGCTACTGGGAGGAGCAGGTCCTCATGTCTTGCCACTCTGCCATCATGAACACAAAGGTCAAATGTTGGTGGAGGTACATTGAAGACCTCTTTTTTATATGGGATGGTACTACAGATGAAGTCAATACCTTCATTGAACAACTCAATGTCAACAATGTCAATTTGCATTTTACCAGCACTTTTAGTGACATGTCAATTGTTTTTCTTGACGTAGAAATCTTTATTGATAAGGGTAAGCTACAAACTAGGCTATACAGAAAACCGACGGCCGGCAACTCTGTGCTGCATGCCCATAGCCACCACCCAGTTCACCTGATAAAGAGCATCCCTTATGGGGAGATGCTCCGCATCAGGAGAATCTGTAGCAATGACTCTGATTGCCTGGCTGCGCAATTTGAGTGCAGAAATAGATTTCTCGCTAGGGGTTATGACATACAAACTGTTGACACTGCCATGAGGAGAGCCAACAATCAAGAAAGACATCTATTGTTGGGTTCCCTTAATGAAGTAATCAAGGCCCCTAAGTCCGATGCATCTAATGAAACAAGACTCATCATGACTTACAGCAACCAGCATAAGTCCATTTGAAAAATTGTTAAAACTAATTGGTTTCTAATCAGGAGTGACCCTATTGTAGGGAGTTTAGTGACTACCTCACCCAATATCACATACAGAAAAGCTAGATCAATGCAAACCAGTTTGGTCTCTAGCAGCCCAGAACTAGCCACGGGCTCGTGGCTAGGTGGCAGTAGAGGATTTCTAAAGTGCGCCACATGTAAAGCATGTAAGAATGGTGTCAGCAAATCAGAATTTACGATACCATTCTCCCCCACCCCTATCAAAATAAGAGAAAAACTGAACTGCAAATCAGAATTTGCGGTCTATGTTTTAGAATGCCCATGTGGGCTTCGATATGTGGGGAGTACCAGGCCTCAAGTACATAAAAGAATCCTGCAACACTTGAGGGCCATTACTAATGCAGATCCTCTGTACCCTGTGGCTAGACACTTCGAACAAATGCACGGCAAAAATCCAACTGGTTTAAGCTATTTTGTTATTGATAGCGTCCCTCCCCAAAGAAGAGGTGGTGACAGAGAAGGGCTATTACGCAAACTAGAGACTAGGTATATCATCATGCTGGATAGCAAGATACCGAATGGTCTCAATAATAGTGAGGACTGTCACACACACCTATAGATTAGGCTTTCTGAGTTTTATAGAACTGTGCACTGAGGCTGTATTTGCAATATGACATCTTTATTCTGATTTTTATTTTTATTTTTCAACCTATTAACTTCCCTTGTCCTTCACACTTTATTATTAATTTTTGAACCATGAGATATTTTATCTATTCTTTTTATTCATCAGGCACAATCTTGTTTTAATCACTGGTAGCACTTTGATTTCACTGTTGTGTGTTGTTGCATTTTTTTAGCCAAATTGCACTGAAACCATTGCTATTTTGCACAAGTTATGTATCGTAGTCATTGGCCCAATAGCCACGCTCATGCTAATCCACTAGGCATGTTTTAGACGGATTTTACTGTTGCTTTATTTGTACACGGTTGATAATATGACATGTCCGGCCATTTAAGCTTACATTAAATAGTTTTGTTTTTGAGGTGACTGTGGGCACGGATCAGGAATATTTATATAATTTTAATACATTTTTAATTATTTATGTGTTTTAATATATTCTATTCCGGATGGCCGTATTGTTCTCAAATACCATAACATGTGCATTTATATCAAATATCCAAAGGTTTTAGTGATCTACAGTGAACAACTTGTATTTATACAGTCAGAAACAATGGAAATTGTATTTAAACGTTTATTACTGAAAGCAAAATTCATCGCAAATGGACAAGTGTATTTTTACATACAGTATTTTTACTATGTTCATCACACAGCAGGCACCTTGCACTTTAAAACGGGTGGCCAGCCCCCATGACTGTGCCATGTGATCAAGGCTCTTGGCAGCCGAAACGCGTCATGGCAGACTGGTGTTGGGCGAAATAAATAAATAAACACCATATAACCGGGTCTCGTCTCTTCCTCTATGTTTGACCGGGCATGCTGAATTAAGGCCGAAACATACCGAAAAAAAATAAATATATATATATATATATATATATATATATATATATATATCACGCTCACTGGGGTGTCCAACAATTGAGCGGTTTCCAGTCCTTTAAAAAGCAGCAGACCGCTGCCTGACGCGTTTCGAGATCAACTCTTCCTCCGAGGTAGTAGCGGTCTAAAGAGGCATGGAGGACTGCATCTTCCTGTTATTTGAAATCGTGGGTTCTGATTGGTCCACTGCTCGTGTCACGGTACCAAGGGGGTGAGCAGGGGTTATCTTGGTGTGTAACTCCCTTGCCCTGACGTGGAAGAGGTGATCTCTGACTGACTTTGGCGCAAGCCCTGGCCAGCCAGGGATCCCATTTCTAACATTGGTGGCAGCGGTGGGATTCGAACCCACGCCTCCGGAGAGACTGGAGGTTTGGCTGGCAACTAGCCCGGACCAGGAAGTTAACGGAATAGTGAACATGTTTCTCAAGGAGCAGTTGCTCAGTATTTGTTGTGCAGGGCTGCGCCAGCACCCGTTGAGCTTGGATACTTTTGTCTTCGGAATTTGGCAAAGGAAGCAGACCGCTGGGAAAGTGCCAGAGGTTCTTTAGAGTCATTGGTGAGTGATTCCAACAGTAGTGGTTCAGGTATCTTCCAGCCCAGCGTGGTGGAAGAGGCTCAGTGTAGCCCAGCTAGGTCCCAGTATAGTGAGAGGGGTGGAGAGGCTTACTACCTGTCTCAGGGGAGCGGGAGTCAGTGGGTGGCTGAGAGTCCCCAGATGCCCGAAGCCCTATCTCAGAACCTGGGTGGTTTCTTGAGGGAACACCAGGTTGGGGACCTAGGCTGTCCTGTTAGTACACTTGAGGAAGATCTCCTAGTGTCTAGGGAAGCTGGAGCATCTGTAACTAGAGCTCCAGGGGTTCCAGTGTCCGGCAGTGCTACTCCAGTTGGGAGGGCACAGGAGTCTGAAGTGAGGAGTGATTGGGGGATGAGTTCCCCAGTGGAAGAACCAGTGGGTCAGGGACTACCCAGTTGGGCTAGGTTCCCATGTAGTGACCATGGTGACACCACTTCTGTTCAGGGGGAGCTTCGCGTACTGTCAGATGGACAGGGGACGGGAGATCTGCGCCAGACAGACAGTCACACGACACATGAGTCATGTGTCAGCCTCAGGGGTATGGTGTGTGAATCCCCAGTAGTCCTGGAGTGCCAGGCAGTTATTCCTCCAAAGGTTCTAGACCAGAGGTTGGAAGGCCAGGTTCAGGATCCGCCTGACCTGAAGGGTAGGACGTCTGTAACCAGCGTCCTGACCGGTTCATCTTCCAGGGGTACCGCTCCAGAGTGGAGGGTGCGGAACTCTGGAAGGGGGTGCAGAGGGTGGGAGAGCCCACCTCTGACCCCGGTGCAACCTGAGGGGTTAAACCCTAGGTTGGGAGAACGGCGTTCTAGGGGTACACCTCGCAGGAGGAGGAGGAACCCTAGACGGAGTGGTAGGGGGAAGGAGAGCCTCCCCTGAGACTCCTGGTCCGCCTGAGGGTGTAGACCCTAGGCTGGAGAACCAGTGGCAGTCTAGCCCTGTCTTACACACAGGAAGAGTGGAGCATGGCTACTATGTACCAGGGGTTACTACCCCCCACTCTGTGAATAGGCAGGGACTAGTGGCACCTGGGTGGCCTAGGGCCTGGTCCTGGCCGCGGACAGCTTGGGAGTACCAGTGGGGTAGCCCAGTTGTTCCAGGTAATGTTTCTGGAAGGAACCCGCTGGGTTCACCGTGGCGTAGAATCGGAGGGTGCCCCTGCAGTTGCGGGCCCGCGTCCGTGTTCTATCGCCCCAAGCAGGGAAGCCCATCACGGTGGTGATTGGTCTGCCCTGCGTTTTGGCTGGAAGGGGGTTGTGTTGGACTTGGCCCTTCTAGCAGGTTCACGCCTGAACTTTTTGCTTTTAAGGGTGACCTGGTGATGGTGATTCTTGGTTTCTGCGCACTTTCACTGTTTTCCAGTGGAAAGTGCGTTTGCACTCTGAGTGCATGTGGTGAGATAGGCCTGCCTTCCTATAGGAATGCGTAGGGAATGTATGTGTCCCTGGTAGTTCCTGATGCGTGGGGTGTGCAGGCTCGAGTCTGGTATGTGCGGACTCGTGAGATTGAATGCTGCGCAATGATGCGTGCAGCGTGTTTGTGTCTAATATGGAAGTGCCACTTCTAGAAGTGTGCCTGTCTGTGCAGTGAATGTGCTGGCTTGTGATTGGCTGGAGCTGGCTGGTGTGCCAGGCTCCATGAGTCATGATGGGTCTGCCCAGGTGGTGAGTGTTGAGATTAGCATGTGTGATGTGAGGGAGTGGTGCACCTGGGACCTGAATAGGGCTGGGCTTTCCCCACACAATGCTGGCTCCGCCCCCTGTGGTGTGTCTAATGTCCCTAGCCTGGCCAGTGAAAGGGAAGGGTGGTTAAGCACATCACAGTGCTCCAAAACCAGCTGCGACTGGTTTTTCCCCCACCCTGGACCCTGAGACAAAGGAATTCACTATATAAAAAGGGGATGTGTCCCCTTACAAGTTGTTCTCTTCCTGGATCCTTTTGCTGAGTGGGGCTGCTGCTGCTGCTGGGTGCCAGGAGGACCGCCACTGGGGATTGCCTCCCTTCCTAGGAGGACCCTGTGAGCTGGCTCTGGGCCCAGTTTGCCACCTTTCACCTCCCTGAAGGACCTTTGTTGGACTTTGGGGGCCATCTGAATGTACACCGCTGAATGTATGTTTATGCATCATGTGTTTTTCTCCCACACCTCTGAATGTTGTGATGCATCATGTGTAATGTTCCTATGCCTATACCCCTAAATGTATGATGATACTTAGGTGGTTGTTTTTCTCCTAGTACAGGTGTTGCTAGGGAGGTCCTGGTTCCCTGCGCAATATTCTCCTAAGGTGGTTAGGGTTGCGTAGGTGATACTTACCTGTTACCAGTGGTTACTGGTTGTGTGCTTTATGTTCTATTTTTTTGCCACAGTTATTATTATTATTATATGTGCTATGTGCTAATTACTATTCCTACAAGTGCTAATTCTACCAAGTACTAAGTCTAAAAGTGCATATTCCTGACAGTGGTCCATGTGGCCCTGTCTTGTACATATCCCCTGTAAATTCTGCCCGTGCCTGTTGGCACATTGTAAAGTGTGTGTTTTTATCTAATGTGTTTGCTACAATACAAAGGCTATTTTTATATATATATCCTCGTGTGGAGTTTCCTTTGTGGTGGGCCCTGGGTGTTGTTGCTGGCTGCACACGCAAATGCTTAACTCACATTGTCTCCGGGTTTAGCCTTACTGCTCGTGTCACGTTACCAAGGGGGTGAGCAGGGGTTATCTTGGTGTGTAACTCCCTTGCCCTGACGTGGACGTGGTGGTCTCTGACTGACTTTGGCGCAAGCCCTGGCCAGCCAGGGATCCCATTTCTAACAATATATATGTTTCCCTCGTCTACACTGCTCCATTTTGCTTGTGAGAAAGTGTCACTCATAGTATTTGAAATGTCTGTCACTCATAATTACACTGAAAATGTCAGATATGTTAATCTGAAACCTTGGCAGCTGTGACGGCCCTTAGCAGTGCCAATGATGCACTGTGTATCTGGCCCTTCCCCACCCATCCATCCATCCATCCGAAGTTTAAAAAGGGCCACCTGGCTCTTACCTGTAAACCTCCAGCCTTGCTGCCCTGCTCCTGGCGCTGACTGAGCCCTCAGCGTTACAAAAAACTTAAAAAATCAAACTAATAAAGGTGGCTTTACCTAAATAGACTGCTAATGCGACTCAAGGTGCAGTAAAGACATATTTACTTGCAGGTTCATGGATCAAAAGTCAGGGCGGACATCTATAATGTAGGCCCCCACCTCCCTGGGGGCAGCCTCCAGGCATCTTCGTAAGTATCGATGAGCTGCTTCCAGGTGTTATGCTTTGTTAGCAGCTTCTCCATCTTCTTCGGGCCCCCAGCCCCCTGGCCCAGCTGGTCAGGGGTGTAGAAGACCACCTGGTAGCAGGCGCGGCCCTCCTCCCCGGTGGTGAAGCCCCCGGGTGCGCTGACCTGCTTGGCGCCCAGGATGGCCCTTAGGGTGTCCCACCTGGCCTGCAGGGCTTGCTTGTCCTCTGGGTTCCACTTGAGGTTGAAGTAGAATCCCAGATTGGTTGTCCTTTCTCCGAGGGCCAGGTCCATGTGCTGCCCGTCTGCTTCCGGGTCCGTCACGGCCAGTTCCGGGTCAGCCGCTGCGCTGAACCAGGTCTGGTAGCCACGCTCCAGCCGCAGGCGGTCCCAGTGCCAGCACCGCAGCAGGCCCTTCAGCTCCTGGAAGAGGGCGAGGCCGCCCTCATTGGCCAGCAGGGCTGCCATGTTCTGCTCGCGGAGGACGGCCCGCTGCACCAGGCGCACCATCTGCAGGAAGTGCCTGGGGGCAGCAGGCTGCAGCCGCAGCAGTCGTGCCACTGTGTGGGGCTCTCGGGGGGGCGGGCAGGCTGCAGACGCCCTCGAGGAGCTCAGCGTTGCAGGGCCTCCCGCTTCGCCTCCTCCTCGCCCTTGGCGGGCAGCTCGTCCACCCACAGGCGCTGGAGCAGCTGCTCGCAGGCCTCCTCCAGGTGGTTCCGGATGTACACCCGTGCGTCCTGGTGGGCGGGCATCATCCCAGGCTTCAGCAGGCATAGTCACGACATGGGGCCTGGAGAAAGCAGGATCAGCTGGGAGGGTGGGCCTTGATCAGTCCGAGAGTGCAGCATGAAAGAGCAGAAGCAGCATGAAGGAGCAGAAGCAGCACGAAGGCGCAGAAGCAGCACGAAGGTGACCGCTCGGCCCTCCACAGGGCTTGGTCGCCCCACTCACTGCTGCCGCTCCTGCCTGCCTTTGCCGCCTCCTGCCTGCAGATTCCTTCGCTCGCTGCCCGCTGCTCCTGGGAATTTCCCGCTGCTCCTGGGAATTTCCCGCTGCCCGCTGCTTCTTGGAATTTCCCGCCGCTGCCTCCCTGCGGCCCCGCCCCCCTGTGATTCCATTCACCGCCCCGCTCCCGCCACCCAGCTGCTCCTCCCTCCCGGCTCCTTACTTAAGGGGACCGTAGGGGACCACAGAGTGTGACCGCTCAGCCCTCCACAGGGCTTGGTCGCCCCACTCACTGCTGCCGCTCCTGCCTGCCTTTGCCGCCTCCTGCCTGCAGATTCCTTCGCTCGCTGCCCGCTGCTCCTGGGAATTTCCCGCTGCTCCTGGGAATTTCCCGCTGCCCGCTGCTTCTTGGAATTTCCCGCCGCTGCCTCCCTGCGGCCCCGCCCCCCTGTGATTCCATTCGCCGCCCCGCTCCCGCCACCCAGCTGCTCCTCCCTCCCGGCTCCTTACTTATGACGCCCCCAGAGTGACCGCGCAGCGGACGCGTGCAGCGGGAGCACCGATTGAGCGCCGAAGGTGCGCCAAAGGTAAGCCCGTCTGCGCCCGTCCGCGCCTGGCCCGCGCCCTGCGCCAGGACCCCTGGCCCTCCCCGCCGAGGCAAGACGACCCGACTGACCTACGACGCCGCCACTCTCAACGCACTCAATGCCGGTCGGACCCACGCCTGCTGCCGAGCCACCCCGAGACGCACCCACGGACCCTTCACCTGCTGCACCTGCAAGTTCACCTGCCTCCGAACCTGCCCCGCACCCGCCAAGACAAACACCAGCAGCAACCACCTCAAGTGCATCCTGATCAACACCCGCTCTGTCCACAGACATGCCGTGGAACTCTGGAACCTCCTCGACGCTACATCACCGGACGTCGCCTTCCTCACGGAAACCTGGATGAACGCCTCCTCTGCACCCGACATCGCCATCGCCATCCCGGACGGGTACAAGATCATCAGGAGGGACCGCATCAACCAGACCGGAGGTGGCATCGCCATCGTCCACAGGAACACCAACAGCATCACGACCGATGCCAACGACTCCTTCGCCGCAGCCGAACATCTCCACTTCCAGATTCACACCGACCCTAAGACGACCCTCAGAGGCACCCTCGTCTACAGACCCCCGGGACCACGCACACAATTCAGCAAAGACATCACAGACTTCATCAGCCAGCACGCCCTCCCCTCCACCGACTACATCCTCCTCGGGGACCTCAACTTCCACCTGGAGAACAACAAGGACCGCAACACCACCGCCCTGCTGGAAAACCTCGCCAACCTCGGACTCAAGCAACTGGTCAACACCCCCACCCACTACGCCGGCCACACGCTTTATCCCGTCTTCTCTTCCAGCAAGTACATCACCTTCAGCCACGCCACCGGACTCCACTGGACCGACCACAGCTGCGTCCACTTCAGCTTCAAAAGATCCACGACCCACCACCACCCGCAACAGGTACCTCACAGGAATTGGAGCAAGATCACCGCAGACCAGCTCACCACCTCCCTCAGCCAGAGCCCACCCGCCAACACAACGGACCCGAACGAAGCAGCCCGCAACTTCACACAGTGGCTGACCGCCTGCGCCGACGACCTCGCGCCACTAAGGAACCCTCCCAGCAGACCCAGAAGCAAGAAGGCATCCTGGTTCACCGACGACCTCAAGGACTCCAAGAAGACCTGCCGCACCCTCGAGAAAGCCTGGCTCCTCGACCGGACCACCGACAACATGACCGCCCTCAAACACGCTACCCGCAAGCACCACCAGCTCATCCGCACCACCAAGAAGAAATCCCTGAAGGAACGACTGGACAACAACGCCCACGACAGCAAAGAGCTCTTCACTATCGTCAAGGAGTTCTCCAACCCCAGCACCGGCACCAACGACATCACTCCGTCACAAGACCTCTGCAACTCCCTCGCCTCGTTCTTCCACCGCAAGATCGCCAACATCCACAACAGCTTCGGCGCCCCACCCACGCACCCAACCGTCGAACCAACGACCCCCACCGCCACCCTTCGCACCTGGACCACGGTGACCACCGAAGACACAGCCCGCACGATGAACACCATCCACTCCGGATCACCGACCGACCCCTGCCCACACCACGTCTTCAACAAGACCGACTCCACCATCGCACCCCAACTCCGAAACATCATCAACGCCTCCTTCAACACCGCCACCTTCCCGGAGAGCTGGAAGCACGCCGAGATCAGCGCCCTCCTGAAGAAACCTACAGCGGAACCCACCGATCTCAAAAACTTCCGCCCCATCTCGCTCCTCCCTTTTCCTGCTAAAGTCATCGAGAAGATCGTCAACAGACAGCTGACCGCCTTCCTCGAGACGAACGGATCCCTCGACCCCTCGCAGTCCGGCTTCAGAGCCAACCACAGCACCAAGACCGCCCTCATCGCAGCCACCGACGACATCCGGACCCTGCTCGACAAGGGGGAAACAGTGGCCCTCATCCTCCTGGACCTCTCCGCTGCGTTCGACACGGTCTGCCACCGCACCCTAGTCCAGCGCCTCAGCAACATCGGTATCCAAGAGAAGGCACTGGAGTGGATCATCTCGTTCCTCGCCGGAAGAACACAAAGAGTCCGCCTCCCCCCGTTTCGCTCCGAGGCCACCGAAGTCATCTGCGGCGTCCCGCAAGGATCTTCACTCAGCCCCACCCTCTTCAACATCTACATGAAACCTCTTGCAGCCATCGCACGCCAGCACAACCTCAACATCATCTCTTACGCCGACGACACCCAGCTGATCCTCTCCCTCACCAGAGACCCCGACACCGCCAGAACCTGCCTACATGAAGGGATGAAAGATGTCGCCGAGTGGATGAAGGACAGCCGCCTGAAACTGAACTCGGACAAGACGGAAGTCCTCATCCTGGGATCTTCGCCCTCCGCCTGGGACGACTCCTGGTGGCCCCCAGCCCTGGGCACTGCACCCAAGCCAACCGACCAAGCACGCAA
Organism: Lissotriton helveticus; assembly: GCF_964261635.1. Classification (NCBI taxonomy): domain Eukaryota; kingdom Metazoa; phylum Chordata; class Amphibia; order Caudata; family Salamandridae; genus Lissotriton; species Lissotriton helveticus. The sequence goes on from NC_136061.1 coordinate 69,199,283, forward strand.
CCTGGGCTTCATCCTGGACCCCTCCCTCTCGATGACCAGACAAGTCAACGCCGTCTCCTCATCGTGCTTCAACACCCTGCGTATGCTTCGCAAGATCTTCCGCTGGATCCCGACCGAGACCAGGAAGACTGTCACCCAGGCACTCGTCACCAGCCGACTGGACTACGGAAACGCCCTCTATGCCGGAACCACAGCCAAGCTACAGAAAAGACTCCAGCGCATCCAGAACGCCTCCGCCCGACTCATCCTGGATGTCCCCCGACGCAGCCACATCTCCAGCCACCTGAGGAACCTGCACTGGCTCCCCGTCGACAAGAGGATCACGTTCCGGCTCCTCACCCACGCACACAAGTCTCTCCACGACCTGGGCCCCAAGTACCTCAACGACCGCCTGACCTTCTACACGCCCACCCGCCAGCTACGGTCCACCAGCCTCGCCCTCGCAGCCGTACCACGCATCCGAAGAGCCACCGCCGGAGGAAGATCCTTCTCTTACCTGGCTGCCAAGACTTGGAACTCCCTCCCCATCCACCTTCGGCTGACCCAGGACCATCTCGCCTTCAGGAAACAACTCAAGACCTGACTGTTCGAGCAGTAGCATACCCCTCCCCCCAAGCGCCTTGAGACCCTCCCGGGTAAGCATGGGCGGATCTAGCGGATCTCGCGTACGCGAATTTGCGAATTTACGGATTCGCAATCCGCAAAAATACGCGAACTCTCGCGGATTTGCGGATTTTTACGTTTTTTGTGTTGGCGAGCGTTCGCGAGGATTTGTGGACCATTTCGCAATTGCAAACTTACTTTTCGGCTCGCAACGGCCGCGACTATGTTGTTTCTACGTCTGGTTTATGATCACAGGTTCACAGCACCCTCTGTTTCACCACTGCCACCCTCTGGTACACCCATGCCACCCTCTGGTACATCCTCACTGCCACCCATTAGGTTTGTTTATCACTGTAGATTATGGGGGTGAAAAAAAGCAAGCACACCTGCCCTGCTTCAACTGCCATGAATTAATTTGGGGTTGATTAATGTGTCAGTGATTTTGAAAATTCCAGTCTGGCTGGCACCTGCTTCCTTCCTTATCTGTAATTTGCTTTCTGTTGCAGTGAAAGCAAGCACACCTGCCCTTCTTCAACTGCCATGAATTAATTTGGGGGTGATTAATGTGTCAGTAATTTTGAAACTTCCAGTCTGGCTGGCACCTGCTTCCTTCCTTATCTGTAATTTGCTTTCTGTTGCAGTGCAATTTTTTTCACAGGACCTTTATGGTCTACTTGTAGCTTTTCTATGAGCCTGCTGTTTGGGTCATAGCAGGGTCATGGAATAGTTGCAAATAGGCAACTGAACTCTGGAGGGGCCCCTCAGGAAGCACTAGAGTGAATGGTTACGAATGTTAAGTTTGAACTTTTGCACCTGCTGATTGCTTTCAGTTTAGCAAAAATCGTTTTTCTGCAATTTCGCGCGATTTGCGGGGCGCGAATCCGTGCGAATACAATTTTTTTTGCGGCGTGTATGTTCGCGTGATTTTTTGCGTGTTCGCAAGGCGCTTGTAGCTATACGTTTGCGAAGTTACCCTAGCGGTCGTACACGGGCGCGGCCATCTAGTTTGCGTGACGTAATTCCGTTTCCGGCCGCTATGTGTAATCTCGCTAAGTGTGCTGCTCGCTAGAACAATTTCGCGCGTGATCGCGAGGAAAATCTCGCGCGAACTCACCCACGCGGTGTTGAATGGGCGCGGCCATCTTGTTTCTCATTCATTGCTATGGTTCTGGGCATGCTTTCTGTATCCTCTCTGAATCTCTGCCATCCTTTGCTTTTTTGAAGTTTATTTGATCTATTTTACTTATTATCTATCCCTCTATTTTTCTAGCTCTATATTTTTGTGTTTTCTGCAACTTTTTGTTAATTTTAAACTACTTTTTAAACTCTTTTATTTTCTTCTTCCCAATTCTATTTCTTCTTTATTATTTAACTCATTTCTGCCCAGACCATGGTAAAGGGAGCCGTGAAGCACCCTGAGAAGGGGAAGAGTCCCGCACCCCGTGCCCGGCTCCCGTGCGGGCGTTTGAGGGGGGAGCAAGTGATGCCACGGGAGATCTTTAGCGCGGAGGAGGTGGCCGCACTCATCTTCCACGTCCAGCGCCGCCTCCCCAAGACGATCCTGGGAGGCGGCAAGATCGCAACCGGCTATGGCATCCGGGAGCGCCGGAAGCGGTGGGAGAAGGTGTGCCGGGCCATGTTTAAGCTCTCTGGGGTCCGGCGCACCTATAACCAGGCCACCCACCGCTGGACGGATGTCATGGACCGGGAACGGGACTTGCTGGACGCGCTCGGCGTAGAGGTCCCCGGGCTTGGTGAGTAGTAGTAGCCATTTCTAGCTATTTCATCACTAATCTGTTTTATCCGGCTCTGTTATTTGCAAATGTTTGTTCTTTACCAAGAGCAATAATGCTGCCGATTACATTAGGTAAATTATATTTCAAAATCTTCTATGCATTTCAGGTGCACTGCTCTCCTTCTCAGTAGCCTTGCTTGCTACTATGCCTATTTGTTTTGTATTTTGTGTTCATTTCATTGGCCTGAGAAATTATGTATGAGTGTAGTGTAAAGAACTGCGTAATGCTAGACACTAAGGGTCATATTTTCAATTACCGGCGCATCCCGGCAAAGTAGCAGGGATGCGGCAGTAATTGTGCGCCATGCCACCACCACCCATTGGCCCAAAACGTCACAGAAGCCTTACGCATCTGTGGCGTAAAGGCGGCGCATTGCTGGAGTTGTGTGCCAACGATGGCGCAGCTCCAGCAATGCTCTGGGGTGCCCTATCTCCCCAATGCTGCATCAAGCCGTACGTCGGCTTCAAGCAGGCGCAGGGTTTGAGTCACGCATCATTGTCCTAAAAGTAACTGATTGACATCTTGTAGATTTCCCTCAGCCACTTTTAGGATTCGTTCCTGCGCAGGAACGCCCTCCCTTGCGCCGGAACGCCCCCTGATGGTGCAGGGCTTTACAACGTGATGCATCTCCCATATGCGGTTTTTTTAAATATATACGTCGCACCATGGCGACTCTTTTGTTCTGCCGCTGCGTCACAAAAGTCACGCAACAATGGAGGAAAATGAGCCGCAAGGGACTTCTAAATCAGCCCCAACAGACTGAAGTCCAGTCCTTCCTTTAGACACATGGCTATAAGAAGAAATAGTGGTGGTGGTCGGTGGATTGATAGTTTGAGTATTCACTGATCTGCAAGCAGGGTGGACTTTGTCTGTAACTTTGCGTGCTGCGTACTTCTGCCTGCCAGGCCTAGGCAAACCTTTTTAGTAGTCTGTTTATTGAGTTACATAGGAACTTTGAAAGTCAACGGTCCGCAAATCAGGCAATACGAATAACGTAGTATACCACATGAGATAGGTCAATATATCCCGTGGAATAGTTGTCTATCTATTTGCTATTTCTCCAAAATGTTTTTTTATAGTTCTTTTGAAATGTTTGATTTGGTTGACAAATCTCATCCATGTTTTCTGGTCTTTCTTTCTTTCATGTTGTACATCAGCTCCCCCCAAGGGCAAGAGGACACAGGAGGAGGGTGCTGTTCAGGAGGATGCAGGCCAGGATCGGGCAGGCGAGGGCTCCTTTGCTGGCCCCAGTAAGTTTTAATTTTAATAAAGAGTACCTATTTTTTCCTAGCGTTCCTCATTCGATTTTTTCTAAATCGTCTTTGATCTTCTTGTAGACTGGATCTAAATTCTTATCCTGCCTCGACTATGACTCCCTGTGGTATTACTAGATCATTCTTATTAGTCTGTGTGTGTAGCTAACTAAGATTGCACATTTGGCAATTCCATTGGACTCCCATTCTAGTCAGCAATAGCTCTATGCACTGAGTGCAGTCCTCTGGGATTGTCCATAATGTCTTTTCAAGTCTTCTAAATGTTTATGCTTTGACAATTGCCAACAATAAAAAGGTGAATGACCACCAAGAAAGAATAAGATGCTACTTTACTTTTGTTTTGGATAGGAGGACAATCCATTCTACTACTGTTGCAGGGACAAATCTGCACAAACCGAACTATGAACACTAAATAGTGCATTGTTTATCAATTATAATAGGCGCAGGTAGACTTTCTTTCCACATACCTCAGTGATATCAGACTTTGAAGAACCCCCAATCTCCTTACTGACTAGATAGTGTGGCAGAGTCATTTAGCTCCCTAAGTCACCGATGATTGAGCCCCAATGATCATTAGATTATCCTACGCAGGGCAAGAGTACGGAGTCACAGTCAAGAAGTGTCAGAGGCACTCATGCTTGCAAAAATTCCAAAACCTTTAGCTCATCCACTCTAGTCTGGAGGACCAAAAACCACAGAGTCTATTTAAGTTTAAAAGCTTTATTAAAACTAAACACATTTATTAAAATCAACTTTGTCATAAAAGTAAACATTTAACTGAAAATGGAAAAGTGCTTAGTGCTAACGATTAATTGGACACATTTTTTGTGGTCGAGCTGAGCTCTCACCTGGTTTGAACTTGAGCTTGACCCTGATCGTGTTCTCAGAAGTCAAGCTTCTGTTAGGAGAAAAAGTGTTGTGTGTTAAAAATAAAAAGCAAGCATTCATCAGTTGTGCCCAAAAATGCAGCAAGACAACAGCCTTCCCTGAAAAAGGGACATTTTTACTGTAGAGTACACAGTTACAAATTATTACATTGTATTTCGTTTTTTTTTACTTTCTTTATTCCTCCTAGACCAAATATTATACAGTAGTGAGTGGTGTATTCTAACATTCTAAAAATTTACTTTGTAGGTGGAACATCTGGTGGCGGGCCAGCGCGGAGGTGGTGGATGAGGAGGACAACACTTCTGGGGAGGAGGCGGTGCGAGTGCCGGACGACACCAATGTGCCTGTGAGGGTTGACACGGTGGTGGCGGGCACAGGTAAGCTATATATTCGAAAAGCGAAAGAAGGGTGTAAGTAAGTGTGGAAGGACGAGAAATGTTATGATGGCTGGCAAAGAAGAATGATATGTGTTTGCTTGGCCCCCGAGGTGGCTGGGAAGGAAAGAATATGGTATGGTGCATGGCTGGGTCAATGATGAAGCAAGGATGGGTGGAAGGACAACAGCCTGGGTGGGTGAAACATAAACTGTATGTGTGCATATACTTTGAATGGATGGATGCCTGGAGCATGGTATTATCTGACTCTTAGATAGCACATGTGTATCTAGAGAGAGTAGATTGTCACTGGATGAACTAAGTGTTACCTTGAAGAGCATGTAACACCGCACCCGCACGTCCGTTCCAGTGTAGGGAAGGCAAGGAAAAGAAATTGTAAATTTGTCCAATACTACCATGAATAGTAGCAATAGTTTGTATTGCAACTGCATGCACAGCATATATCCGGTTATTACGGTTGACACTCCGTACCTCTCTTAATAACTTTAGTTTAGTAGTAGTACGTCATTCATGTGTGGGTGTATCACTGTTCACTCAATAATAAGCAAAGCACCTAAAGTCATCCCATATGTCATCAAATACATCCCATGTGAAGTGATAGATAATCTAATTATTTAGCTTCTTCATTTTCCTTTTCTAGTACTCATTTGCACTGTAGGGTGAAAGGTAAATTAATTAAGCAGTAGCCCTTGTAACCGAGTATTCTCAGTGCCACCCGTAATAGAAAAGTAATAGCTTCACCACCTGCATGTACTGGACCGGTACAGTAACGCAAGTCTGTCTCACTCATCATGGTGTGCGTCTGTTTTTCTCGGGTGCAAGTTCACTGCGCTGGCATTCTGCCGACTTGCATAAGATAACGTACCAATTTTCCAAAACAAGAGAGAAGAAGAAGAATAAGACTGGTGTACTGTCATAGTCGACTGTAATGGAAGTCCATAGTGGTCGTAGAATTTGTTCATTAAACTACCACTAATGTTAGAGCAAGGATGCAGAAGTGGGAGGTTAGATAGATACTGTCCTCAATAGTTATGTACTGTGCTTTCAATTTGCTACTTGTACTGTGACACAACTTTCGGCTCAATCACTTTGTGTTATTAATGTTAAGGAGCATTGGTTACAGACTATGTCTTTCTTTCTTCATATAGTTGCTCCTTCCAAATCGACATCACGGAGGGAGCAGGCTCGAATGGCCCGGCAACGGAGGCTGGATGCCACTGTCGCGGAATATCGGCGGCTGGTGGCCCTGGAGGAGTCGGAGGACACGCAGTCGACCGGTGCAACCACAACATCCTCGACTGGGACAGCTGCATCCTCCTCCGTGACCCCACGGGCTGCCAGCCAGCGCAGTGCTCCAGCGGTACGGAGCCGGGCTAACAAAGCCAACCGCCACCGCCAAGCAGCAAAAAGACCAGCTGCCCCCCACAGGAGCTGCAAGGCACGCCAGCGCCGCCTAGGAGTGAGAATGTCCTACCTGGAGCAGGAGGTCCATAGGTACAAGAACTTGGTGGAGGGCCTCCGCTTCGAGCATGCCACCCTCCGCAAGGAGTATGATGCCCTGGCCGCAAAATTCAGCAGCACCCTCCAGTAGTGGAGTGTCCCTTGCCCTTTTTTTAGAGACTTTTGGGGGGTGGGATTTGGGAGTTGGGTGCTTTTTGGGACTTTTCAAAGACAATCGTTGGGGTTAGGGAGGGTCTTGAGGGAGATTATTTTGTTAGGGCTACATAAATATACTTTTTTAAACTTTATCTGACCATACCTGTTTTTTACTGCTTTTCAGTCTGGTGGGTGGGGGTGTAACAGTAAGTTTGTTTTCCTGAAGAGTCCTAGGACTTTAGTAGTACTACCGTCAATCTCTCGTCTAGTCCTAATACTCCATTATACTACCTCCCACCAAACGCTTATCTTACCTGTAATTTGTGTTAGAAATTAGGGCTAGGCCCAGGGCTGGCTCCACGTGAAATGGGGATTAAGGTTGGCAATCCTGGGCGGATGAAATTTCCTCATTGCGGTGGTACTAGTGGTGTGACACAGTGGCAGTTGCATGCCTATGGAAAAAAAGAAAACAAAACCTGGTTTGTCCTTACTGTAGCATTACAACGGTTACGGTACGCTCGAGAATATAGCAGGTGACAGTACACTAGAACAGTGCCACAATGTAGCCTAACAAATGGTAAAGTATTGCAAGTATAACTAGTACTTGCGTTGAATTTATTTGACATTGGCTCCTACTACTACAAGAAATAGTACTGAAGCTGAGTAAGTCTAGAATATATCCTCGTATTCCTTCACCAGCCTGTTGCTATGACCTTATCCTCCCCAGCAAGTGTGTGGAATTATTGATGTCATTTAGTCAGACATCAAGCAAAACCACACAGCCCGGGGGAAGAGGGTTAGGGTTTGGAAAATGGATGGGAATGGGGGTTTCTTTTTGGGTAGGTTTTGTTGAGAGAAGAAAAAAAAAGCACAGCATGGACAAACAATAATTGAAGATAAAGAAATCTTTGGGTACAAACTAAAGCTAACCACATGCAGTCACACTCATAGAAGAAAACAATGGATACTGTATCTGTATTCTGTATGTTGTTGGAGTTGTCCTGTTGAATTTGGTAAGTAAGTTGCATGCAGCAAACAATCACTCTTATTAGCGGCACTCCTCCATTCCAGCTGACGCTTCGTCCATCAATGTTGGTGACCACTGACAGAAGACACCCTGTCCACTGCCTGCCTGGCGGATGTTGACTGAAACCCGGCCTGTAATTATTGAACGGAAAACAGGAAGTGCTATTACAATACCACTGATAAATAAATATAAGGTATGTACGCTGTGTGGTGCAAAAAGTCACACTTTGATTTCCCTAATAGACAGTACAATATTTTTGAAATTGCGTACTCTGTCAGAGTCACCTTTTTAAGGATAAATAAGTATGGCCAAAATATTATAGCGGATCTTTCCCCTCAAGGTAGGTGTACTGTAAACTGTGTTTTAGAACAAAATTTGACCTTCCCAGCAATGCTCCCACCAAGACCCTTACTAAAGCCAGTCGCAAATGTAGAAGACCCCCAATCAGATCTCAAGAAACGAGGCCTAGCAGAAAAATGGTGACAAAACGTACTTTAAAAGTAAAAGTAGGCCCAAATACACCCTTACCCACCGTGGACTGTATTCAAACCACTTGCAAGCAAGCAAAAGTATCCATAGCCAGCATCGCTCCAAGAGTGCTCTAAAACCCCAGAACTGAGTTGCAATAGAACACCCCGAAACACATGCAATCCTGCTGCTAGGGCTAACCCTAACGAACCCTAAGTTACAAAAAGTGCCAAAAGGTTGTGCCTTATGGATTTTGTCCAAAACACTTATATCTGGTATTAGACCTTCCCAGGAATGCCCCAAGACCCGCCAACCCACCCGCAAAAAAGCACGCGACAACACCCCCAAACAGCCAAAAAGCAAAATCTCATACTTACAATATCTCTCGGCCTTCTGTCCAAACGCGCTGTGCAGCTAGGTCATCATCATCATAACTCCTGTTTTCCACCACGCCTTTCCTGAAAAGCAAATGCAATCAAGATTAGACTGTCGCAGCAGTGCTTCGACAGAGACCCCGCAACCCACCCACAAACACCAGGAAGCCCCCCAAAATGCTACATTGAGCAAGATGTCAGAAGAAATAGCAAAAAAAAGGCTTTTCCTTATGGATTTTGTCCAAACCACTTCTATCCGGTATTAGACCTTCACAGGAATGCCCCAAGAGACCCGCCAACCCACCCGCAAAAAAGCACGCGACAACACCCCCAAACAGCCAAAAAGCAAAATCTCATACTTACAATATCTCTCGGCCTTCGGTCCAAACGCGCTGTGCAGCTAGGTCATCATCATCATAACTCCTGTTTTCCACCACGGATTTCCTGAAAAGGAAATGCAATCAAGATTAGACTGTCGCAGCAGTGCTCCCAGACCCCAAAACTCACCCACAAACACCCGGAACCCCGCCAAAGAGCACCTCAAAGGCAAGCAAGTCAGCAAAAACGGCAAGAAATTTCCGCCTCATATTTGGTCCTAAACACTTTTATCCGTTATTAGAGCTTCACAGCAATAGGCCCAGAGCCGTCAACTCACCCGCAAAGAAGTAGAACACCCCCACAAGTGCTGAGTCTTTCTTCATTGGGCGTAATCCAGCCCTCTGCTTTGAGGGAAATAGGAGGAGGAGGATAGAGGAGCATGTTCTTCTGAACTTGTGAACCTGAGGAATGTAGACTGCGGCACCTTCAAATCAATAAGCAAACAAGTGAAGACAGTTCTGCTGATGGGCTTGTTTTTGGGATTAGGTGATTAAAGTTTGAATTAAATTAACTGTGGAAAACAAAGAAAGACAGACACACAGGAATAAAAGTGAATAAGGACGAAAAAGAAAGTTATTGATTCATTGTCTAATTTTCAGGGCTCGGTGTCAGGGAATAAGAAGATTTCGTCATCATACTCTGCGAATTCAGGCAGGATGAGGTCAGTGTCACCGAACAGAGAACAAATCCCCTTATCTACGTTGCCGTCCTCCTCGTCTTCATGCGGCGTGCTTTCTCGTACTTTGTAATCTGGTGGTATGAGGTGCTGATTCATCTTGATCATTGTCAGCCGCTCCACATTTTTGGGCGAGAGGCGGCTCCGTTTGGGAGTTACAATGCCACCAGCAGCACTGAAAACACGTTCAGAAGACACACTTGCGAGTGGGCAAGACAAATAGTTTATAGCCAGGTTGGAGAGCTGTGGCCACAATTGTTTTTTCCCATGCCAATACTGCAATGGCTCATCATTAAGAAAGACCTCTGTTGAGTCATTCAGATAGTCCTGCACCATCGACTCAAGGTCCTCAACGGTTCCTCCACTTTGCTTACTTTTTGCTGTGCCTGTGACATTTTTTCGAGAACCATACCCAAGCAAAGTTAGCCAATCCTCTACAGCAGCCACTGTTACTGTTGTGTGTGGTGCAGATGATCCGGTTGCCGGTGTCTTTAACGGCTGAGAGGTCACATGTGCCACAGCCACAGGTGCAGAAGTGGATTCTTTTGACTGGGGATGGCCTGCTGATGCTGATGCTGATGTACTGCCTTCTCCTTCAATATCCTGCCGTTCTTTTTCAAACCTCTTGGCTGACCAGGCTAGCCAACGTTTGTACTTTTTAACATCTTCATCAGCAAAAGGAAAGAATGCTTGGCCTGCCAGCGCCTTTTTGTAGCGTGGATCCAGAATAGTAGCACAAATGTAATGCTGTTCTGAGTTGATCTTTTTAAGACGTTCATCACCACGTAGGCGGTCTAATAATTTCTCCGACAAAATAAAAGGGTCTTTTTTTTTTCATCTTTTTCTAACTCAGAAGACACCGCCTTCAGTTGGTGCTCCAGCATGCACAACAATGGGATAGCTTGTCCCAAATTACAGTCCTCCTGGCTGACTGCACGCGTGAAGAACTCAAAAGGACGAAGCATGTCTGTCAGGCTTTTAACTATGTCCCATTGCGCCGCACCCATCCGCAGGTCCTTCTGAGCTGTACCCTCTGTTAAGAAATAGTGATCGAGTACCGTATACTGCTCATACAGACGCTCAAGCATGTAGAAGGTTGAGTTCCAACGTGTTGCCACCTCCTGGATGAGTGCTTTCACTGGCATTCGACGTTCAAGTAGCAGCCTCCTCAGATGCTTCCGGGCCTTAAAAGAATGGCTGAAATGGTTGCACATTTTGCGGCAGGTGGCCATTACCTCGAACGCTGTACTGTCTCTATCACTCAAGAATTTTTGAACTACCAGGTTGATACAGTGCGCCAAACACGGCACTCTGAAATATGCACCCATCGCCATGGCCTTAACTACATTGGCGCCATTATCCGTGGAAACATAACCAATCTGGCGTTTTTTTGGGGACAGCCAGTGAAAGACCTTTTTGTTAAACTCGTCCAAAATGTTTTCTGCTGTGTGACTTTTCTCCAAGCCAAACATGGCTAGTGTTGCATGTTTCCGAGCAGCTTTAAAAACTTGGTCCGGGTCAACACCTGCGTTTAGCTTTGCTTTAACACCTGAAAAAGAGACCCAGTGTGCAGTGATGCACATGTAATCAGCGCCTGCGCCACTGGTCCACATGTCTGTTGTCAGATGTATAGTGTGAACAGCACTCTTCTGCAAAGCTGCCCCAATCGCCTCCAGCACATCTTCATGTAGTGCTGGAACCGCAACTCTGGCAAAATAGAACCGGCTAGGAACCTTCCATTTAGGGCAGAGCGTTGTCACTAATTCTAGAAAACCTACCGCTTCTACAAAAGAAAAAGGGAGAAGGTCCACAGCTAGCATTTTAGCCAGCTTAGTGTTATACAGACGCGTCAGTGGGTGGTTGCGTTCATATGGCGCGTCTGAAGAAAACATGGTTCTAATGTTGCCCTGGACCAAGCATTTACGGGATGATAATGACTTCGTTGACGCAATTATGCTCGCTGGTGAACTTTTGCGCGTTGGTGTCTCACTCGCTCCAACACTCTTAGTGTGCCTCTCATGGGGTGTGCTGCTGACAGGGGTACTGGGTGTAAGTGAAGTGTTTGACACGTCTTCTTCCTCCTCGTCATCATCAGATGAAACATCAATGTTTTCTTGACTTCCAATTCGGGCTTCCTTGATCGCCTTTAGGTGCGCAAACCATTGGACAGTGTTCTGTCTCTTAAGATGACCTCTCTGGCCTCCGGTACCATAGTTGGTACCTGACTTACCACGACTAACTGCAACCTTACAAAGGGTACAAATGGCGAACTTTTCCCTTTTTGGGCAAACAGTAAAGAAGTCCCAAACTGGTGACTTGAAGTGTCTGTGGGGCCTGGAGGAGGCGGCGATACTGGTGGTGGTGGTCATGCTGCTAATGCCAGATGAAGTGGAGGATCTGGATTGCCCAACTTTTGTACGTTGTGCACTTTCACCGCCACTAATTAAGGTCAAGGTGGATGGAGGTCCCTTCTTGCCAGAAAGAAATATGGAAGCGGTACGAGTTGGTGTACTACTTAACTCCAATGATTGTGGTGGTGTTTCCACTGCCTCCTCGTCGACAACATCATCATCATCACGCTCAGCAGCTTTTCGGGCTAGGGTCAAAATGTCTGTTTGCTGCATGCCCGCTGGGGCTGCAGTTACCTTTATGATGACTGGGTCGTCGTTGTCAGAGTCTTCATCAGCAGCAGTATCCGCCACTTCTTGCTGAGCCTCATCATCACACTCCATAACTCTGAGACTTTGGACGAGCTTCCTTTTACGCTTAACTACCTTTGTCAGATCATGGTGTGCCTCACTCTCAGACGGCAGTGGTGCTGGTTCCCAATTTTGATCCGTATCATCAGAAGGAGGTGTGCTTGAAGAAGATGTAGACACCACCCTTGATCTCTTCCTTGCTAGGGGTGTGGAAGACAATGAATGATCATCAGGAGGAGTGTCTTCCTCAAATGATACCTCGCCTTGATTGTCGATTTCCTGATGTGCCCCTACTTCGGGAGGAACAACTATTGTGGGCACTTGTGACCCTCCATGCACCTTTGCTTGCGCATCTCCTTGCTCTGCCTCTCCTTCCACATGTACTTGGGCTTGTACTTGCACATGTGATAGTTGTTGCGGCTGTGGTTGTTCAACACTCGTCAGATGAGCTACAACAACCTGTGTTGATTGAGGGACATTGCTGCTGCTTTCTTGCGATGAGCCAACATCACTGGTCGATGGTGATTGAACAACTATACTGGCTGCCTCTGCAGCACTCAAGGGCTTGGACTTAAGTTGGCGTGGTGGTGGTGGTGGCACTGAGCCCAATGGAGCGGGGGTGCTGCTCCCAGCTTGGTCCCCAGCAGATCCCGCTGCTGCTGCAGGCATACTTTTTTTTTTACTCCCAAAAAAAGGGGCGGCCGGCACACCAGTCTCCTTGGTAACTTGCTTCTTCTGCTCCTTACTGGCACCTTTCTTGCTAGAGGAGCTACGGGTAACTTTTTTTGGGGCCATCTTCTTCAGAGCAGGTCAGAACAGCAGGAAGCAGTTGCACGAGTTGCAGAGTTGTCTGTGTCCAGACGTGACGTCGCGTGACGTTATGCTGCACACACACACCGCTGCAGGACTTCTTCCTGGCACTGGTGGTTCTCTTGAGTCTTGTGCACCTAAAAGCAATGGAAGACAGAGGAACATCAGTTCAGTTATACACCCCAAAAAATCGACAAAACACAGAAAAATCAGCACAATCCCATGCCATCCATGATGTTTACATTGAAGACACCCCACAGAAAGACTAGGGCCATGCAAGTATGCAACACTCACTACCCCTGGGCATAATGGATGAAAAGTAGGCAAAATAAGTGCAGGCCTCAGACACTGCCTCTCTTCAAAATGGCCCCTTACACCCCAAGCCAGTCCACATGAACAGTACACCCCAAAAAAACAGCCAAAAATCACCACAATCCAATGCCATCCAGGATGTTTACATTAAAGAGAGTGAGACCCCACAGGCACACTCAGTCCATGCATCACTACCCCTTGGCAAAAGGCCACACCAGCAGCCCCAAAAAAACAACAAAAACACAAAAAACAGCACAATCCCAGCCCATCCATGGCCTCAATGGTGTTTAACTTCAAGAGGACACCCCACAGAAAGACTAGGCCCATGCAACACTCACCACCCCTGGTCAAAGGGCCCCACCAGCAGCCCTAAAAAACGACAAAAACGACAAAATTCAGCACAATCCCAGCCCATCCATAGCCTCAATGGTGTTTAAATTCAAGAAGACACCCCACAGAAAGACTAGGCCCATGCAACACTCACTACCCCTGGGCATAATGGATGAAAAGTAGGCAAAATAAGTGCAGGCCTCAGACACCGCCTCTATTCAAAATGGCCCCTTACACCCCAAGACAGTCCACATCAACAGTACAACCCAAAAAAACAGAAAAACATCCCAAAATCACCACAATCCAATGCCATCCAGGATGTTTACATTAAAGAGAGTGAGACCACACTACAGGCACACTCAGTCCATGCACCACTACCCCTAGGCAAAAGGCCACACCAGCAGCCCCTAAAAAAAGACAAAAACAACAAAAAACAGCACAATCCCAGCCCATCCATGGCCTCAATGGTGTTTAAATTCAAGAGGACACCCCACAGAAAGACTAGGCCCATGCAACACTCACCACCCCTGGGCAAAGGGCCCCACCAGCAGCCCCAAAAAAACGACAAAAAACAATAAAATCAGCACAATCCCAGCCCATCCATGGCCTCAATGGTGTTTAAATTCAAGAAGACACCCCTCAGAAACACTAGGCCCATGCAACACTCACTACCCCTGGGCATAATGGATGAAAAGTAGGCAAAGTAAGTGCAGGCCTCAGACACTGCCTCTCTTCAAAATGGCCCCTTGCACCCCAAGCACATGTTGCCTGTACCAGCCAGCACTCAAGATGGCCACCACCACCACCCACATGGTCAGTCCACATCAACAGTACACCCCCAAAAAACAGAAAAACAGACAGAAATCACCACAATCCAATGCCATCCATGATGTTTACATTAAAGAGGGTGAGACCACACCACAGGCACACTCAGTCCATGCACCACCACCCCTGGGCAAAAGGCCACACCAGCAGCCCCAAAAAAACGACAAAAAACAATAAAATAAGCACAATCCCAGCCCATCCATGGCCTCAATGATGTTTAAATTCAAGAAGACACCCCACAGAAAGACTAGGCCCATGCAACACTCACCACCCCTGGGCAAAGGGCCCCACCAGCAGCCCCAAAAAAACGACAAAAACAACAAAAATCAGCACAATCCCAGCCCATCCATGGCCTCAATGGTGTTTAAATTCAACAAACCAGTTGTATCATGCACCCATAACCAACCCTGGTCCTACTGGATACTGTGGCTACCCACAATATAATTTATTTAATGTTCTGAAAAAGTTCCAAAATTGTAGTTGCAGCAACTGTAATGCCCCAAACAAACTTACTTGTGAAAGTTTATTTCTAATCCAAAAGTGATCCAAAGAAAGTCAAAAAGGCCTCAAATCCAAATATCCAGCAGCACCCACAAAAAGTAATCCTTCCAGCTCCAGATCCAAATGAAAGTGACCAGGAGATGGACAAAGCACTGGGAGGAGCCTGCTGGACAGGAACAGGAAGTTGGAGACTGTGGGGCACTTCCTTCCCTCCCTCCCCCCCAAAAAATGGACTCCTTGCAAAAAAAAAGGCCATGCAAATGTCAACTTGAGGAGTGATTCTGATAAAAATCATCATTTTCTGAAGGTTTATCCTGTTTGCTGGTGGATTTCTTGTGCAGAATTGCAAAATCTCTATTTCGCGAGTGCCAGATTGTTCCTTTCCGCCGCAACTACGTGTTCGCAATTGCGAACTCTCGCGAGGTGTGCTGTGCAAGGTGGCAAGCCGCGATTACGTATTCGCGGGCGCCAAACTCCCGCGGGATCACGCAGCAAGATCCAAAATGGCGCGGCACTCGCAAAATATGATCGAGAAAAACAACTCGGCAAACGCTTAATGACGGAAAGTGAACGCCGTGCACCACGCCGCGCGCCGCAACCAAGCAAAAAATCCGGCGCGAGCGTATTCACGGATTTTCGACGAATTTGCCGAAAATCCGAAAAATACGCGAGCGGAGCGGATTTTACGCCCATGCTTACTCCCGGGTGAGTAGTGCGCTATACAAATGGCATGATTGATTGATTGATTGAAGGAGCAGAAGCAGCACAATGCAGAGCCTGAAGGAAGCAGCATCAGCTGGGCTCTGACACAGACCTTTTTATACCTGTAGTGCGGGGTCACAGCTGCGTCTTTTTTTTTCTTTCTTTCCAAGACAGACTCGACGGTATTGGAGCGCTATACATGAGCATCAGTTGCGTCACACCAGGACAGATTCTTTTTTGTGGATCTCACAGGGACATTAAATAATTTGCAATCCCCCCTGCCTGCCCACCCCCTCCTCCCCATCCCACAATCCTCCTCCTGGGAAGCCCCCGTCTACGAATCCACAACCCTCAACTGTGCCCGTTGGTTCGGCCCCCAAAGGGAGGGGGATAGTGGCTGGACCGAGGACCTTAGTGGAGGCCAATCACAACCCCCCCCTCCAGGAGCAGACCCCGGACAGTAATGGTTATGGACAGGGGAATGGAGGAAGGGAAGGTGCCGGACCAAAAGACGCAAGAGCTGGGGCAGCTCAGTCATAGATTTAATGTTAGGAATTCGGCAGGGAGGTGGGGGGGTATTTAATCAGAGGCGCCGGGCACAGGGCCCTCTTTCTCCTGGGATTTCTAGAAGAGAATAGAGGTGCTTCTACAGAGGTGGGGGCGGCAGTGGGTCTGGGGCGGCATGAAGTTCAGTGAAGTAGGGAGAAAAGGATGCCTGGTAGTGCTGAGGGCAGGGCATGCAGGGAGGGTAGCAGAGCAAATGGCAGTACCAGTGTTAAAGATTGCAGGGATGTGTTAGCATTAGCTGAAAGCCATTTTTGTACTTGGCAGACATTTTAGGTAGCCATGTGCTCGCCATGTGCGGTTTCCCTCTTCAGAGCCTTGCACATGCTCAGAGAAGCCTAGCTAGTAGAATGCAGCTGCTCCTAGTATATAACTGTCAGGCTATTTTTGCTGATGTATGGAGAAGTAACTCTCCTCCCACTTTGTTGAGCATGCAGATCTTGCATGCCCATATTAGTCATTTTGCATTCTTACATGAGCCAGGATCTCCCCTTGATTTTATGCTGACTATGTAACCCTAAGCATATGTAAGGCCCCTATTTTCTTTCCTCCTTAGACTGCCTCATACAGTTTCTGAGGGTACTGTGTGACATAGTCTCCCTCATTTGAGGTTAATAAAGACGTCTTTTATAATTCACCTTCTGTGCCAATCTCTTCTTTGTTGGCTTAAAAGGACCGGGTTTATCAGTGAGACCCCTGAGAAGGTTTCTATTTTCTACAAATGGCGCTCCAACGTGGACCTCATCAGAGAAGTGGCTATCCTCAAGGGAGTGCTCTTGACAGGCGACAGGAATCTACTGAGGAGGACAGGACCGGACTCTACTAAGGAGGTACTCTGTGCACGGAGATTCTGGAGATTCTCTGTAGCTCAGTAAATTTCTGGTATTCCTGATTTTGATCCTCCACATGTTTACAGCTCCTGACTGAGAACCATTTTGGCGTGAGTTTTCTAAAAACAACCGTTAGGTCATTCAGAATTTGGCAGTTAGAATCTGGACACCAGTGATTGGTAAGGGTCGTTTTGATGCGACACTTGCTTTTGGTTTGATATCAGGGAATGTAAGGTCGTTTGATGCGGCTTACTGTTGGTTTGGAATTTGTATTGGCCAATTTTGGAATCTGTGATTACGAATATATAAATTGCAATTTGTGTAGGCAGGTAATGAGGAGACTTTTCTCTACTTTGTATAATATTTGAACGGCGCAACATACAAGCGTACTTTAAGTGCTACTTTGCGTATAATATTTGCATATGTTTCAATATTTTTGGCATGCCTGTTTCAAGCACACATCAAAAAATGTGTTGCTTTTTGGAGGTACCATAGTGAGATGTGAAGTAAATTGACCGGCTCCGCTAGAGGGCATACCTAAATAGGTTTAGGTATAAAAACTTATCCCCATGGAATTAAAATATGAATATAAAAAAACAAGGATCCTATTCTGCGCACTTTTATAAATGGAGATATGCAGAGCGATTTTTTGGTGTTCTGCCAGCCAAAGCTAGTGAATTGAGTGTATTTTGGCTTCTTGAAAATAAAACAGTCTGTTGGGCTGTTTTGTGCAGTCTTTTGGAATACTATTCAGAAGCTCTTCTTGTAAATATGACTTACAACTAGTATTTACATATGGTTTGGTTTACGTACAGTCTGTGGGCTGTCCTTTGTTTCTGTCCTAAGTGTTGATCTGTGGGTTAAATGTGTGTTTAAATGTCTATGTGGTTTGTGGGTTCACATTGGTACTTCTGTGAGTAAATAGCGATTGCGCTCTTTGTGAAAGAATGGCTAGCCTTAAGCGCGCTGTATTGTGTGTTCTGAGTGTATGACCCCCTTCTGTATATGTCTGGAATGAGCTTAATGTGTGTGTTTGTGGTTATTCTTTGCTGTCATCAGTCTTATGCAAAATGTCATTTAATTAATATTAAATACAAATGAAATAAAAATCTAGTAAAGAACCATATGATATGCTACTTAACTACATGTTACTATTAAATTGATAGAGTAAGCAACTATGCACATGTACAAACGGCCACAATGCTACAAAGATAGAATTAGGATTCACATTCAAAGGAATAAAATAGGCCTCAAAAACGAAATTGTGTGTTTTGCAATAAATAAACTGAACTATACCAGCATTTTCCTTAGATACATTGTATTAGATATTAACAGGCAAACATATCAGCTGAGTAAATTGGATGTTGCTGACCTAAACACACATTATAGAACGATGCATTGAAATGCCTCAGTTTTAAATAGACTGTCACCGTGCTAACATTTCAACACTAAAAAAAGCTTTCCAAGAGCTGTGTTTTAACTGCCGCTGAGAAACAGCTGTCGTTTTGATTGTAGGCCACGGAGAGAAAGGTATGTTGACTCAACTAAATCTTAAGTCAGTGCAAACACGGTGTAAAATCCTGCATTTCAGACTGCTTTTTTAAAAAGCTACAAAAATCAGGTTCATTATTTTGGATAACAGGAAAACATTTAAAGTAAGGATTTCCTTTCTTAATGCCTTTTTACATAAGCACATTCGTGGTTCTGATGTTAAATAATGACTGTCCTTAAAAAGTGGCTCAAAATTTTTCATGTTTCAAGTTAGGCTTCTGTGCTTAGGCTTATGAATGAATGCGTCTAAAATATGATAGGCAAGGAATGAAGCTTGATTTTCATATGTGGAATAATCAAAATGATTGGTTTTATTAAAAGAAAATATGAAAACAATTATTTAGGGTGCATTCAATTTGTTTTTTAATCTTAATAAAGCTTAATAATTATACTGTGACCTCCTAGCATTAAAATTAAATTTAAGTTGTGCTGTACTGCATAATGAGTAATCTTGCATGTGAAATATCACTCTGCGCAGGCGTAAAAAACTCATTTTTATAAGGGTATACATGATATATTTTTGATGCCCCATCTCTGGGATGTTTAGAGAACATTCTGAGGATGACGATAATGCAAAAAAATAGGATATTTATTTTTAAATGCACCAAATATCAAAGTCGAAATTGGGTAAAATTCACTATTTAAATGCAGTTCTGCCATTCAGAGCAGCTTTTAAACTGCCTTAGGCTTCAGTAAATGCACACATTTAGGTATAAAACAAATAACTGACTTCTATATTGCTAGAAAAGTATACTTCACACTGCTTATAATTGAAAATATGTATCAAAAACCAGCAGAAGTTATTTTCTTAACTCTAAACTGACAAACAGGGGAATGAGTCTGCTTTCCAGCTTTCTGTCTTCAGGGTGGCTTTGAATTAGCGAAAGCCGCATTGAAACCCTCGCACACAAAATGGGACAGCTGCTAATGGGCTTAGAAGCATAGCATTGCTCCCAGATAAGGTTTGCTTTGACATTTTGACCTCTGAAACTTTTTGAAAGACGACAGGGGGGAAAAGGAGAAGTTTTACTTACTTTTTTTGGCAAAAGCAAGCACTTTATGTACTCTTATGATTTAAAACTATATAATAGTATATGTACACTTTGATTAACAGAAAGCTTTGCCATATATAACAGCGCTAATGCTTTTAGTCTGAGGAATACTGTACAAAAGCTGAGGCAATTAAATTTAGTTTGAATTCATGTGCCCCCATGTTATAATTAGTACGGATGTATGACATTACAATGCAGGCTATTACAACGCCAGCCTTTACAACGCGGTTTTTACATCGCAATCCATTACAACGCATAGCGCTTTGGGGTGCTGGATAGTGAATAGTTTAATTTACTATTCCAACTCCAGTCCCCGTGGACACTAGGGAAGGTGTTGGATAGTAAATTAAACCTATTCCCTATCCTAGAGCGCGCCCCAGCGCAATGCGTTGTAATGGTTTGCGTTGTAAAGACCACATTGTAATGGTAGTGCGTTGTAATAGTTTCGTTGTAAAGGTTGTTCACCAATTAGTACACTTGCTAAAGGGATTGGCGGTTAATTATTCATGTAATTTAGCTCTCTCAAATTTGCTATTTACCTCCAATAACTTTTTTTATGCCCAGTTGCTATAAATAGGGGTTGATAGTGTTGACAGAAGTGAAACCTGTTTCAGGTTTCCTACTGTCAAAATGGGGGAAGGAGGCTGGCTCCTCTACAAATTAAGTGTAGGCAAAAGTTATGTTTCTCTCTATCTCAATTTTTTGTAGCCAGTCTAAGCTGTCTGTGAAATAGCAATGAGACATTTCATTGGCTATTCAGTAATACTGTTTTAAACATTGTTAGCATTAATAAAATGAATAAGTATATATGTTATGTTACTGGCCATCCTGTTTGATGAAATTATGACAGGATGAGTAGTCTAGATTGCTGTTACCTTATTTGACCTTTAAGGGGAGCTAGATGTGGGTAGTTTTTGTTCAAAAATTCTTAGGTGATAACACCATTATTGTATGTTATTCTCATGCTACATAGTTTTGCAGGGGCATTGCTAGTTTTTAGGTCTCGGCCTTCGCAACACGCATGCGTTGCAAAGTAAAAAGACCTTTTCCGAATGCTAAGACTTTTCAGCCAAGCATGTGCACGTGTTCCATTGCCTTCAATGGCAACGCGTGCACGTCAGGAGATTCACTCTCTTGAGCACTCTCCACCATCTGGCAGCAATTAGCGCTCCCGCGAGGGAATCGCGCCTGCCCATCTCTTCTCCCCCCACCGCGCGAGTGTTTGTGCTTGTTATATTAAGCTTTGGACACAAGTTTTAGGTACGTGAATGAACGTGCGTGTGGTTCTATGTGGATGTGCCCTTCTACGGCTGCGACACTACCAGCCGTTGTGTGAGACTTTGCATTGTGATGGTGTGCTTGAGTAGTGTCGGTCTGTATGTGGAATGCTGCGCCGTGTGTGTGTACCTGTACCTCAGCATGCCGTCTGCGTGCCCCAGACAGAGCCCGCTCCTGTGGTAAAGTCATGCAGAGACCGGTGGCTCGCGCGCTCCTCACCTCAGTGTGCTGATCCCGTGCAAAACACACAAGACGACGAAGGAGAGTGCGTCCGGGATGAGAGCTTTCATTCCTTGGAACTGAAGTCCCCTTTTCTCTCTTAAAAGGACAAAGTGCCAGAAAAGGACCAGGAAAGCCAACATGAGGAGAAAAGTCAGAGCCGCTTCTGCCGCCACAGACTCCGAGGCATGTTCTTCTTTGCCCGAGTTGTGTGTTTCTGCTCTTCTGCTGCACGAGGGGGGCTGTTGGACTTGGCCCTTTTCCCCCAACATTATTTTGCTTTTTGCCCACCTAATCTGAAATGTCTCCCCCATGGGATTAAACCTGTATAGGCCATGAGTGGTGTGAGACGCCATGTTAATAGGTAATGTCATGCAATGGTGTGAGCACTTGTCAATTTCCCCCATTGTAAACATGTACCCTGGTGAAATGCTGCATTTGTGTTTTGCATTTAAAATGGCTGCCACGGCTATGTGTTGTGCCACCTGACTGCAGGAGGTTAGCAGTCTAGTTGTTAGGTACCCAGCCACCCCTGCATTTGGTGGGAAAGCCTGGCACCCAGGGTGCTCTACTCCTCCCTCTGAGCCAGTCAGAACTAGTTCGCCTGTCTGAGGTGGGTTAACGGTCTAGTTGTATGGTACCCAGCAATCCCAGCATGTGGAGGGACCTTCTAGAAGCTTCCAGCCTTTCTGGTATAGGGAGAGCAGTAGAGATGTGATGAGGAGAGACAGAGCAGGGGCATGAATGTGAGGGGACCTGCTGCCAGGGGATACCGCCACTTGGGCCTGTGTGCTGGACCCTGCACCCCTCTAGGACCCCCCTACTGTCCCCAGGGCTTGTGAGCCCCAGTTCAGGAGTTCAGGCTGCTGTGTAGGAGGAGGGCCACACTGCAGTGGGGATGGTGAAAGCCTACCCACCTGTTTTGATGATGCCCCCACTACCTGCTGACCTGGCCCAGTAGTGCCTACTGCTCTGTCCCCGGGCCCTTGAAGAAGGAGGGCCCTCCTAGGTCCCTGAAGCTGCCGGGACCTTGCGCCACGCAAGCGCTGCACCCAGAAGCACCTGGAAGGGAAGGAGCACCTTGGAACCCCCAGGAGGTGAGAAGAGTTACCCTGGGGCTTGCTGCTTGGACTGTCCACCCCCCTTTCGCTGTGCGCCTGGAAGTGTTGTACCTAGGGGAAGCGCTGTGTGCTAAAGCGCTGTGCCTAGAAGAAGCGCTGTGTGCCTGTAAAGCGCTAACCTTGCCCAGGACTGTTGCAGCTTGCTGTGCCCTTGAAAGCGCTGGCCTGCAGGAGACTGCTTGTGTCCCCAGAGCGCTGTGACCAAGACTGCCCTGCTGATTGCCTGCTAAGCGCTATAATCTGGGAGCGCTGTACCTGCTTAGCGCTGTGTTGCATGATCCTACAGCGCTGTGTGAGGAAGATTGTGCCCTGAAGGAGCTGCGGGCCGGGAGAGTTTCTGCCTGTTGTGCCCCTGTCAAGCGCTATACTGCCTGGGACTGCAAGAAGCATTGAGCCTCCAAGCGCTGGGGCTTGAGAAGCTGCCTGCCCCCACCTCCAAGGAGAAACCTGCCAAAACAGCCAAAGCCCGAGTGACCAGTGCAGGTCTAAGGAGAGCCCGCGACGAGAGTGCTGTGCGGCAGGGGCCTCGAGGCACATTGTCGGTGACTGGCCCCTACTGAGAAGGAGACTTCCCAAGAACCCCGGTGAGTGGGGCCTATGTTAGACTGTATGGAGGGTAGAGTGGGCAACGGGGCACAGGGTCGGTGTCCGCCCCCCACCCACCTATGACTTGCTTGGGACGGTAATCATACCCTGAACTGGGCGACGGCCTGAAGTGCCAACTGGTGTAGGCTGGAGGTCAAGGCTGTGCCCCTGGGTCCCCCAAGGAATTATTAAAGCCCTAAGAGCTAGGGCCAGGACTTGTGCTTTTGCTGAATTTCGCGCCCAGTGGGCTTATGGCCTAGTGTTAATGCCCCTG
This sequence comes from Lissotriton helveticus, assembly GCF_964261635.1. NCBI lineage: Eukaryota > Metazoa > Chordata > Amphibia > Caudata > Salamandridae > Lissotriton > Lissotriton helveticus. Next base: position 69,222,411 of record NC_136061.1, read on the forward strand.
TTAATGGTAGGCACCCCCATGCGTTAGTCATCTGAGGAGATATTTAGGGTTGCCCTACTGAAATGTTTACTCCTGCACAAGTGGCCGGGTTAGAGGAAATGCTTGATTATCCCTGCCCAGGAATGGTTGTGACCTGTTACTAATGTATATTGATGTTTCACGCCTGTTAGGTGATCCTACGCTGTTTCCAGGCTTTTATGTAAATAAGGTTGTGGGCCCCTGCGGATGTTATTTACCTGCCTAAGTGAGCCTAATGTACGCACTGGTGAGGTGTGCAATGTGTTGGATGCCCAGGGTATTGCTCAGGAATAATGCTTATGGTTAAATGCCTAATGTCACAGCGTAATGTGTATGCCTAAGGTTCAATTGCATACAAGGTGCCTACTACCCTAATGAGATGGTCATCTCCCTGGCATAAGGTGATGAGACCAATATCTAATGTTGATGTGCCCTTTTACTGCAGGTGTCCTGCCCCGGTGCTGGCCTGACGTGTCATTCCAGGCCCCTGGTTATATCCCATGTTAATAAGCAAGTATTGCTGATTTATTACAGGTGTTCCTGTCTGTTGGGATTTGCTGAGATGCCTTAAAGTTTTCCTTTAAAGGGGTCGGGTTGGAGTTATAGTGCACGGTGTGTACTTATGCTGATGTTGTATTTTGCAATTACAGCCTACCACTAAGGATGAGAGCCTGAGTTGGCACCGCCATATTGGCCCCAGGTTCAATGTCAAGTTAGTCACATTTTTATATTTCAGATGGACTTACAGACTCAGCCCTTACTTCCCATGTAAATAATCCCCCCTGAGACACTTGGATCTAGTGCCAGTTGGTGCCGTGTTGTGATACCACTGTTGATGCATTTTTGCCTTGCAGGTTGGTGATACTAAACTACTTACTAATTTTCCAACTCAAACTGGTGCCTGGTGTGTCGTCTGTGGGTACTGCGTGAGTGCTTCACATGTCCTTTGAAGTTTGGCCTGCCCGCTTGGTTCCGTGCTACCCCCTGGAGATTTGGTAACCCCATTTCTTACAGGGGCACTCCTGTGCACGCCTCTTCTTTCGACCCCGCTTTAACAGCCCAGCTTTGGACTGCGCTCTTCTCCAAAGCTGAGAGACGCTGAGAGGAAGACTGATGGGCCTGCAGCCACTCCGGCATGTCTTGCACCTCACGCAGCTCCTCAGAGGGTGCATGCGGGTGTGTACTGAGGTGCCCTCTTATGGCCCACGGCTGGACACTGACATCCACGTGCCGGTGCACCGAGCACAGGATGTCTGCGGGACTCGGGCTCCTCTGGCATGGGCCTGCAATTCACAACATGAAGGAGGTGAGCCATGTCCCTCCTGTGACAGCCGTCTCTGATGCCTTTCACACAGAACTGTCTGGACAGGCCCTTCCCAGAGCCGTATCTGCATGCGTAATTCCCAGCAGGTGACACCTCCGGCAGGAAAACCGTTCGGGGGTGGGGCTGCATGGACCCCCTGCTGTGTTTTTTTTTTACCACAACAGTGGCTTCCTGCTGCTGGAGCCTGGGGGCTGTGTGCATGGTTGCAAGTGGGACAACGAGTTGCAGCCCAGAGCTCTACCTGCTGCTGCAACTGCTCTGCACTCACCCCATAGGGATTGGAGCTGGGCTGCTGCCTTCCACAGCTATCAGAAAGTGCAGGACACCCTGACCTCCACGGGACCCCAGCAGCACCAGTTTGTTGCCCCCCTTCCTTGCTTTCAGGTATTAAAGATAAACATGTTTATGGCAACACTTATTTTTGTACTCGTTTATATAGTGCAACCTCAACTTGACCTAATGGTATTGGAGCGCTTTACGTGCATTCCAATTATATTACCTACGTTTACCTGATTTGCCAAGAGTATATTGGGTGTTTTTGCAGTGGCCTCCATTCTATGCTTTACTTCGTCACGCTCTCTGTGTTACTTTAAAGAACCATGTGCTTCTCTGCCCCCCTCCACTCACCCTCAGTGGGGAAAAAAAGTAACTCTGCATTTCGTTTGATGTAACTTCAAAGACACTGGTTGTAGTTCTTTCACGCTCCCATCATTTTAGAATTGAAGCATTTTCAATGCACTATATACAACGAAGCCACAGTTCTTGCTTTTTTATCCTATGCAAACAACAGCTATTGACTAAGCCAATATTCCAGGCTTGTTTTAGGTGGAATGTTACTTGTTGTATTATATATCTGGAAGCAATGACGGAAGAAGCGAAATACCAGTCGGGCAGCACACTATGCTAACTAAGCACATATTTTTAGCTTAAGTACTTTTAAGCCACACCCTTAAGTTCATCAGCCACACCCCTTTCAGAGACCCTCCCCCACCTAAAGCCCTGGCTACAAGGATGAAACATTTGAAGCCCCTAAAAAGGCCCTACATTATAAATGACCGTATTGCCATTTTAGTAATCAGCACACAAATTATGTTTTAAAAAATTACAGCTCAGTTGTCTGTTTACAACAGCTGTTGAACTACTGATGGATTTTGTGCAAAGCTTCTCTGTTTTCCCTAAGGAATTATTTTATTCTATCTCTTACTATTACAAGGTCACAACATGTTCTAGCCGCCCTTCTATAGTATAATACCTGACCCTTGCAGTTTCTTCTCTCTTGTGGCCTGTACAAGCCCATCCTGGCTTGATTGGCGGCTCTCACTCCCCCGTTCATTAGTGGCATGTGATGCATCAGTAGATGTTGTAGCCCCCTAATAATGTGCTGCATGGCCAAAAACATACAAGATCCCAAAGGCAAGACCTATTGGCTATGGTAATGCTTGTTATTAGAGAGTCTCAGTAAATAAACTGACAGTCCTTATTACAGCTGACGTTGCATAGCTTGGATCATGAAAAGTAGAACGCAGGGAAGATGACCATCTGATCCTTAGCAGACATTTTTGAAGAAAATATTGTTTTATAGGAGTTTTTTTGTCATAACTTGTTCTGCTGGAGAAAATGTAATACTTGTTTCAAAAATGCTTTATTCGGTATATATATATATATATATATATATATATATATATATATATATATATATATATATATATATATAACCAAATAGCAGACAGAACATAAAACTTTACACTGCAGTACATATAGAAAATAAAATACAGTTTTCTATAGTGAGGTAAGCCTTACGATGTCTGTACAAAGGCATAAGGCAATTTTTCCGGAAATAAGCAAGTATAGAAGGCGTTTAAAATACATGTGCAAAATTCGTAATAAAGTGATTTGTGCCAACCTCGAATTAGTTCAATTCAAACATTATCTGCAGCGCATCTTTAGTTGTTATTGTTTTGTATTTTAAAAGGATGGGCTTTAAATATAGTTTCCTTAAAAAAATATAACATTTACAAAAAAGCATGAAATTACAACAGCTCTGTTTGGATATCCCGTCACAGGGACAAGGTGAGGTACTGTTCCGTCTGGTATAAGGGAAGGACACAAGGTGATGCACAGTGATGCACAGTGCCTAATCTTAACTGTGTCAATACAAAGCGGTGAGAGCTTCTTGTAACTTCTGTCAAATATTGCTGAAAACCTTCGTTTACATTATGCTCCTGATAGAAAACAAAGGTGCGTTGTTTTGCATATTGGACAGCCCTGACCTTCCCTGCATGTTCTAAAAAGGATTCCTTCAACTCTTTTTTGGATATGGAAATGCCCTGTTTTATTTCGAGGAAGGGATCCAAGTCAAAAAGTGACTTTTACCAAAACCGAATGTGTCTGAGCCATGGGATACGCATACAATACTCCAGCTTTAAACAATACTTGATTACGCTTTGGGTGAATTTAGTTTCAGGTTCGGACCATATAGACCACCATAAGGTCAGTGGACGCAGGGCAGCTAAATCCCTAATGTGGTGTAAGCCTACTTCCCTGTGAATGAGCTCAATAGATGCAGATGCAGGGGTACACAACAAGCGGTTCAAAAATAAATGTTCCTGTTGTTGAATCAACTTACCGCTATGGGTATGATGCCCCCACACACCTGCCCCATATAGTGCAGATGTCAAGCACCTTGTGTTATAAATATCGATCATCTCTTTTATTCTGCGGCTCCCGAGTTTAGTGACAAATCTAAAAACACTTAGTATTCCTGACCATTTTTAGCTGTACACTCTCCTGCTCGTGGATCCAAACCCCGTCTCCAGAAAAAGTGATACCAAGATAACAGAATTTCTTAACGGTTTCTAACCTTACATTTTTCTAGAAAAAAGGTCCTGTTTTGCTTAGTCTTCTTCCCACATGTCATTATAAAAGTTTTATCTTTGTTGATTAGCAATTTCCTATTGGCTATAAATGTCTGGAATTTGTCAATGAGGCGTTGAAGGCCAATTTGGGTGTGTGATAAAAGAACCGCATCGTCTGCATATAGCAGAATTGGAATAGACTTGCCATCAATTAGAGGTGCGTCCACAGCGGTCATTCTAAGCATTGAATCTATCTGATTAATAAATAAATAAAATAAAAGTGGTGCTAAAACGCAGCCTTGCCGAATGCCTCTTTTGACTTTAAAAAACGTGCAGTCACCGGCAGAGCCGAAGCGCACCTTACATGTTAATCTTTCATACAGTCTAGCCAGGAAATATATGACCTCTTTTGGTACACCCATTTCTAATAAGATAGGCCATAAAATTGAGTGTTCAACTAAATCAAAAGCAGAACTTAAATCCGCAAAACATAAAAAAAGGTTTCCTTCCTTAACTATTGTATATGTATTAAGAATAAGATCAAGGTTTATGCATTGCTCCATTGTACCCATCCCCCTTCTGAAACCGTACTGTACTGGCGATAAAATAGTTTCCTCCTCTACCCATGTTTCTAATCTATCTAGGAGGATTCTACTTAATACTTTAATTGACGAGTCCAGAAGGGAGATGGGACGATAGTTGCATGGTTCTGACCTGGACCCCTTTTTAAAAAGGGGTACAGTAATTGATTGGCCCCAGGTCAGTGGAAGGTCAAATTCGATTGCAGAATTTAAAAAACATGTTAAGATGGGTGCCCATAGGTTCATCTCATGTTTATATAAGTCCACCGGCACACCATCTGGCCCCGGAGCCTTGCCGCCATTACTCTTTTCCAGTCCTGTCTGGACCTCATCCAAACTAATAGATAGCGGAATAATCGGCCATTTATCATCAGTATCTGTTTCACAATCTAAAATCGGCCCATCTGAATTAAAAACCTTAGAAAAGGGATCTATCCATGCATTGCAATTAACGTTGGAAGTTATTAAGGGTATATTTTCATTTTTTAAAAATGGTCAGTTAATAGTCTCCCACAATAGTTTATTATTTTTTGTAATTACAGCCATATCTAGATTATACCATGCCTCGTCTCGAAGCTGTTTTTTTCGTGCCTCTAGGGTGGTCTTATAAATGTGGCGCTTTTCCCTGATATATACCACATCTCTTGGTTTTGTCCCTAAAGCCAGTTTTAGTGTAGACAGGGCTTGTATACAATCTTTATCGAACCATACGGTTTGTGTATCCCTCTGTTTACGGCTCTTACCAGTCAGTAATCCCTCTATTGTTATATTTATCTTACTAAACATAGAGAGCACAATGTCCGGGTTTGTCTCATTCCTTATACAATAACTTATTTCAGCTCCGCACTTAGCATTAACATCCGCTAGGAGCTTATCAGGATTAACTTTGGCCCACTTAATTCTTGGTCCATTTGGTCTTGCAGCCGTGATGTCCTGGGTTGGTTTACTATAAACTTGGGATTTACAGCCCCAACCTAGTAATATCAATGAAATGCTATTATGATCACTCACGGCCTGCTCAACTATCCATAGATTAGAGTAGGCCGTACCACAGGAAACTATTATGTGATCAATATTAGAGTTAAAGTCCCTACCTTTAAAGGTTGGGCACTTAATATTACCCCTTTTTTTAGTACAATCTAGTAGTTCTAGGTCCAATTTAGCAGCTAAACTGTTCAACGCCAGTCCATATGTATTGTGGGGAAAATTATTATGTATAATGTTACCTCTATCAGCGTGATCAGATGCAATGCCGCAGATCCCCTTCTGGGCATCTTTACAGACCTGTAAATTAAAGTCTCCTGCCCAGAAGATAACCGGGGGGTCTTTATATTGTAAAATAATTTCATCTATTGCTCTTCCTATATCTTGTACTATCGATCCTCTGCTAGCATCAAAAATATTATTATAAAAATTAACAATAACCAAATCCTTGGCTTTATGATGCTCCAAGCATATTAGTTGTGCATATGGCCCAACCTCAAGACATTTTCCTATTTTAAATTCTGTTAGCCTAGTGGATATCAGGGTCAAAAGACCACCCTTAGCCCTACCTGCAGCGGAATTTACTGCATCTACACAAAAGGACGTATAACCTTCGACGTGGATTAGATCTCTATGCCATGTCTCTTGAAGACAAATTATATCGTACCCTTGTGTAGTGAAATCCTTCCAAAAAGGGGTAGTAAGTTTTCCATTTATGCCCACTATATTCCAGGTAGTGATATTAAGTCCTTCTTCCATATTATCATGCATGGTATGGTGTGAAGATGATATTATTAAATTATTAGGTAAAGTAATGTCAGCTATTGGCATGTTATTATGTTGTACCAATGCTTCAACCTCCAATGTATCGTTATCTGAGGCCATCCCACGTTGTTTGCTACCCAATTTGGTAGAGGAGTCTGCATTAGAATCGATTTCTTTCGGTTTTTTTCTTTCCTTTTTTGTTATCTCAACCGAGGAACCCAAGTGCGGCATATCCACACCCTGGCCATCCTCCCGACCATCCCTGACCCTATCCAAAACGTTCAAAACATCGACTACTGTCTCCACCTCTAGAGAGACACCAGACGTCATACCATTTCCAGCAATTTCACCACCTGCCGGTGTGCCAACCACTAAATAGTCCCTCTCCCCACCAGATATGCTTCCGTTAGCGTCACTGCCTATCGCCTGGGACTCAGTAGTACCACCAATGGAATGTGTAAGTCAGTTTACCCCCTCTAAGCCTATAAAAGGCTCAAATCGATTTGACAGGGGGAGGTGGTGCACCACCCTGTCAAAAGGACTTACACCACATGGTCTCCTTTTATGTATATAGTGTTGGGGGAAGGATGGACCACATTTTACACCAACATAGAAGTAGTTTAAGCCTAAGGTTTGGATATCTCCCTCTCTCCCAAACCTTGGTTCTCTGCGAATAAAATCAACTACCCAAGGGTCTCTAAAGTTCACAATAACGCAGTCACCTTCTAGGTCCTTGACACTACTACCCACCCAACTCACCCTCCTAACATTTAATATCTCTGTATTGGAAAAGGGGGGAGCGTTCTATTCTTGTTAAGCCAGAAGGTGACTTTATTTTTCAATTCACTGTATGTTTCAACTTTCTCATCCCCAATCCCTGGAACTCCCACCAAAATAATCGTATAGGGTACTGACTCGGGGGGAAGATTTACACAAGGAAGCCGTTGAAGAATACCCTTATTACCCACAGGAACAGGTCCACTAGGCTGACTTTCTACTATTTGTGCACACGGTGCGGGTTGCTTTCTAACCACCACACCTGCCCCCACACCCTTGTTCCCGGTAGATCCAGATGTAATGCTCTCTGCAGGGCACTTTTCCACACAGCGTTGGGCAGGCTGGGTAACAGAGTTTGCAGTAGTATTTGATTGGACAGCCCTACTGCAACTACCAAATCCTGTGGCTTGGGAAGCAGAAACTGAAGCCTTGGGTCTCTCCATAACTTTCGCTAGGCTATCCAGCGTGCTCGTATTCGCAGTAACTAGTTTTTCTAACTGATCCAGTTTGGAATTAATCGTTCTCGTTCTCTCGAGTAACGGTAGCATCAAGGATTTAACTAACTTTTCCATTTTCTCTAGGAACCCCTCGTTAATGCTACATTGGGCAACTGATTGGGAATTGTCTGAAGAGGCCATAGGCGGGCAGGGAAGCTGCACAGACTGTTGGGGAGCCTGGTTTAGATTAGATTTTTTCTAGATTTTGGCTGTAGCACCCTTCTGGGGACCACCCCCTCTTTTTCTTTTACCGGATATAGAAGTAACTTTCGTATTTGTACTTGCTGGTGGCACCGGGGTTATAGATTTAGGTGGAGGTCTAGGTGGCGAGAAAGATGTGGAAACACTACGCCGCGAGTTACTATAAACTGTACTAATTGGTGTTGAACTTAGAATGGAACAAGCCACTGTATTGTCTGTCTCTCCCTGCATAAAACTAGATTTTGGGCTCAGAGTGACAAAAGTGTCTTTTGGTATGGGATGTTCGGGGGTAACTGCTGACCCAATTTTACCCAATGAGGAGTGCTTTCCTGTTAGAAGGTCTATAGACAAGCGTTTCTCAGCAAGGGCTCTCTCACCACTGCAGCCCGTTTAATGAATTGGTCAGTAGTACCTGTGACCACCCCACCCGTAGTAGAGAGGGTAACATTACGACCCTTCCTAGGGCGTTGAGCCATTATGCCTAGATACCAACAACTATAAACACAATACAAAATACAAAAAGATTAAAACGGTATAGACAATAAAGACAATACTCAAGACCCAAAGATTAGGGGGGAGGCCCTGCCCGGCCTCGCCCGGCCTCGATCGTCCTCGGACAGCCTCAGACGGCCCGCCCTTTGCCCGAGCATCGCCCGGCGCGATTCACGACGCGGGGGCTGTCGCAAATTTAAAGCACCTCCAAGCACGGGACCAGCAGTGGCGGCTTACGGCGTCCAGCAAAGCAGGCTGGGAGCTGTAGTCTCCCTCCACTCAGCTGCCGTTTGGATGACTGACTACGGCGGCGGGAGGGAGAACAGAATGGCGGCGGGAGCAGGAAACAACAGGTAGGTTCCCCCACCACAAGCCTGGAGCCAAAATGAGCGCGACTTGTTAAATTAGCAGTTTTAGACTTTCCTGCTGCTCCTATAACATGAGAGCATGGTCCCAAGTGTAAAATGTAGGTGCTTTTATTAAGAAGAATCATTTTATAAGTGTCTGCAGTCCTGTACAAGTAATGTAAAATCTATGAGTAAAAGTGTATAACATTTCCTTTTTTCTTGAGGGTTTTCAGATTAGTATACAGGAATATACCAATCTAAGGATTTAGGGTATGTCTGTTTTTCTCTTTTCCAATTTAGTAAATGAACACAGACGTCCTTGGCTGCTTGGGTTTGGGTGATGTATTACTCTTGTCAGTTCACCAAAGAGTTCCTTTTATACTTCCCAATAGGTTCAGGCTGTGTTTTATTTACTCTCACATAGATAAATTAAGTGGTTCTTGGGTGCCTTGATAATATATGGGACGTCCCAAGACTAGGAAGTATTCTGAGACTATCCTCTCTGTTGATAGACCGTTTCTGTGCCTTGTCTAAAGTCCTTTTGTTCTGTCCAACAATAGATATTTGCTGCCTTACAAACATTACCAGAGGGGCTCGGACATCAGATTCAGCTTGGGGAGTCAGCACCAGTCCAGCTTGAAGCCAAGGTGAAGGTAACCAGCACATGCGCTGCTGGCAACTAGGCTTCCAAAAAAAGGCTTGTGTCGTATTTAATGGAGCCATTTATTTGTGTTCAAAATATTGTAGCTACAGATTTATGAGTCAAAACTATTTAAACGTGGACATTTTGAGGAGTTTGCAGCATAGGGTGACCAACCATCCGTAAATTTCACGGACAGTCTGTAAATTGGACCTCACGTCCGTTGTCCGTGAGGATCCTTTTTAAGGACACCTTTTGTCCGTAATTTTAGGCATTTCAGGGAACAGAGCTGTTCCCCTGCAAAAGGTCTCAGCCCCCTGATGGGGCCGCCTCGCACTCCTCGGAGCACAAGAGGAGCACAAGAGGAGCACAAGAGCAGCCCGAACCCGCCCATTGTCATTCTGTGTGGGGCTGATTGTCACTTACAGAATGACAATGGGTCAGTCTGGGCTGGCACAGCATGTGGTGGCCTCCTCCAGCCTCGGTCCAGGCAGAGCATTCTGTCTCATGGAAGTGGCCCATGCTGCTGCTACCTGAGAATCCAGTTAATCAAAGGAAGGCAGTGAAAGAATTAAATTAAAGGGCTATTGTATAGCAGCCTTGGTTGCTGCTTTTTTACTTTATGCAACTACCAACCATTGACAAAGCCAATAGTTCAGGCTTGTTGTAGGTGTAACGTTACTTGTTCCAAGTGTAACGTTATTTGTTGTATTATAGATCTGGATGCAATGACAGAAACAACAAAAATACCAGTCAGGTGGCACATTATATTAAGCACAGATTTTTAGCCTATGTGTTTTAAGCCATGACCCCCCTAGTTTTTACATCCCACTTAAAGCTCTGGTAAAAACACCATGTCACAGTCGCCCCATGTCCAGGCACTGTGCATCATGCATAACTCATGCCTTCCACTTTTTCAGATTGCCTCTGTGCAGGGGCATCGTGAACCCTGCTCCACCCCACCCCACCCCTTGCTTTAGGAACTACAGCAAGGGTGGAGTTCTTGATGGGTCTCATAATTATTGTGAAAAGGTGAGTGAGTAAGTAAGTGAAGGGATGGGGTGAATGGATGGCTGGATAGATGAGTGAAATGATGGATGGATGAGTGAAAGGGTGGATGACGGGCAAGAGAATGGGTGGATGGATGAGTGAAATGATGGATGAATTTATAAGGGAAAGGGTGGATTGATGAATGGATTAGTGAAACGGTGAATGGATGAACAGATGAGTGAAGGGGTGGATGTAAGGCTGGATAAGTGAGTAAAAGGGCAAGTAGATGGATAAAAGGATGGATAGATGAGTGAAGGAGTGAAAGGGTGGATGGATGAGAGAAAGGGTGAATGGATGAGAGAAAGGGTGAATGGATGAGAGAAAGGGTGAATGGATGAGAGAAAGGGTGAATGGATGAGAGAAAGGATGGATGGATGAGAGAAAGGATGGATGGATGGGAGAAAGGATGGGTGAATGATAGGTTCAACGGATGGATTCATGAGTGGATGAGTAGATGGATGGATGGGTAGATGGATGGATGGGTAGATGGATGGATGGGTAGATGGATGGATGGCTAAGTGAAGGGAATTGAAAGTGAAAATGGGGATGGGTAAATGGATGACTGAACAGGTGAATGGGTAGAAAGGTGAGTGACTGGATGGATGAATGAGTAAGTGAAAGGATGGCTGGATAGGTAAATGGCTGGATGGATGAGTGAATGTATGGATGGGTGGAAGAGTGTGGATGGATAGGGTGAAAGGGTGGATGGATGAGTAAAAGGGTGGATTGAGGGATGGATGAGTGAGTGAAATGATGGATGGAAGGATACGTGATGGATAGGTTTGTAAATGGATGAATATGGACATGGATGGGCACACAGATGAAAGGACAGAATGAATTGTAAGCGCCATTATCTTAAGCAACATATCTTATACATTGACTTTCACATTTATATGAGGGATTGTCTCTATATATGTGTGTGTGTTGTAACACTCTGACATTCTGCCTTACATACTTGGGATGAGTAGCACTATGAAATAAATTAAATACACATGAGAGAGGCTCTTTGTGAAGATGAGGGGTGCCATTGGAGGGTGGTATCAAGGCCAGACTGGCCAGACTGGGCATCAGGCGTTTTCTGTGGGAGCCAGAAAGGTGGGGGCGGTTTTGTTACCACAAAAAGACCTGCACATTTGCTTAAAGCTGCACGCATACTGACAAACCATGAAGTGCACAATTGTCACAACCTAATATAAACTTATTTTCACTTGTACTTTAGTAGTTGTCTATTTACTTATATACTATTGCGCAACTTTCTGTGATGTGTCTGCAAAACGAACCTTTTGTTCGGAATTTTGACCTCCTGTCCTGAATTTTTGTCCTGAATTTTATCCCTTTGTTCTGAATTTTTACGCTCACTGTCGGAACAGGGGGGGGGGGGGGGCCGAGGAAGAAACGGCACGGTCACACTCAGAGGGCTACTGAGGGACCAAACCCGTGCGCTCCGCAGCCGCCGCCTTTGTAGATTGCCTCATTTGCATAATAAATGCAGGTGAGTCACTTTGAAAAGGCGGCCAGTTTGAATTCTTTCTAGGTGCTTCTATTGGCTGTGCCTTCATTGTCATCACTTCCTGCACTGAAGGATTGTGTTTTTTTTTGTGGCTTTAAAAGCAGCAGGCTAGCAGCTTTGGCGTGTTAGATGTTTGATTGAAACGGTAGTGGCAGGGTGGGGTTTTTCGGGGTGTATAATGTGATGGGACATATTTTTGTGTTGACGAAGTGTTTGATTTGATATGAGAATAATTTAGCAAAATTCGTTTCTGGTTAAGTTTTTTGAATAGTTTTACAAAAAAAATTTGTGATAGAAACGAAACTTGTATTGTGATAGTAGAGTTTATTTGTGTGTGGTTTGTTCCAACGTTCAATATGTTAATAAAATCACTAAATATGCTGGGCTCTTTTCTACACATTTTTGAGCTGGTTGTTACATTGCAGGGGAGGCAGTTAAGTTGCATGCCTACTGATAGGTATAAAACCAACAAAGTGGTGAGATGGCTAAGCTGCCTACTTGTAAAGTGTATTCTTGGGTTCTTTTTTATTTAAAGCTCAAGAAGAGGTTTATTTAAAAATATTAATAGGGTCATTCAAAAAACAATACTTTGTATAAGCAATTATTTGTTAATGCACAAATGCAAGAAGGTACAATAAAAAGTAGTAATGATATACTATACTCATGATAACAATAAAAAGAATTATAGAAGAGGATATGAGTATAGTCACAGGTTCACATGAAATGTAGATTCCAGTACTTGTGAATAACACATAATCTTAAAAGACATTATAGGAAATAATAAATTAAGGATAAATGTAAAATGAGCAATAGGAAGTGAAAGAGGCTTGGAGGCTTCTTGTGAGAGATCGGGTAAAGGAAGTTCTCTTCCTGGTATCGTCTAGAGATTGTGTGAAAGGCCCCAGAGGTGTAGTTGTTTTGTGGCAAGGAGATAGGATGGACAAATGCTGTAACACGGCGATGGTTGTGACATACCGCATACCACCAAGCTAAATAAGACCATTTATAGGAATGTTTCTAGTTCTTTGATATCTACTGAAAAGCTACAGCTATTAAGTCAATAAGTAGCAATTGGGATTGGCCTCCCTCCCAGTCCGGTGTTAGACTGCCTAGTAAAACATTTGTGAAGTAGAGGGGGAATGTGGTCTGAAAAATAGTGTTAATTTGATGCCAGACTTGTTTCTAAAATATAAAAACATGTGGACAGGTGAATAACATAGTATGAAGATCAGCGTTAACCTGAGAGCATGTCCAGCAAGTATTAAGATTTGTGTTATGAATTTTATTTAGGTATGCAGGTGTAAAAAATAATCGATTATAAAGAAAGAAAAGTGTTTGTGTTGTGCTGGCTGCTCTAGATAATTTCCTGATTTTCGTCCAAATTCAGTTCCAAAAAGAAATAGGCAAATTCTCTCCCAAATCAGATTCCCACAAAAGTTCTACTTTAGTTTTATCTCGGAGCTCAGGGGATACCATTAAATGGGAATAAATGGTGGACGCTTTGGGGGTTATGCGGAGAAGATTATGCCAAGGGAAGGGGAGGGGGGGGGGGGAGGTTGGAGAAGATGAAGATTTGAGTTTAGCATAAGTATCCAGTATTACATTCCGCAAGATCAAAAATGTAGGTTTAAAGGAAGAAGGTAGATGATATAGGGACTGTAATTGCGTACAATGAAAAGGGGAATCCTGCTCAAAAAGTTGATGAACCGAGAGCAGACACTTGTTTCTCCAGCTCTTCCAGTATATAGGTTTCTTGTTAAGAAAGATTTGTTTGTTGTGCCAGATTGAAGAATTGAGAAAAGTATCTAAATTATGTACAACTAAATGGGGTGCAATAGATAGTAATTTACAGGATTGCTTAATTATGGGAGTAGAGAGCTTTTGGGGGTGAAAGAGAGAGATTCCTGAAATGAGAAGGGAACTAAAAATGAGGTCTCAAGATCTACCCATAGAGGTATATCCTCAGTCTGATTGGTAATCCAATTAATTAGTTGGCGTAACTGAAAGGCCTTGTTATAATTGGAGAAATGGGGGAAATTTACACCGCCCTCAGATTTTGGTTTTACAAATTTCTGTAACGCCATTCTTGGTTTTTTAGCATTCCATAAAAAGGAGATCAGAATTGAATTGACCTTCTGAAAGAATTTAAAAGGAATAGGTAGTGGGATGTTGGAGAGCATATACAAAACTATTGGAGTTAGCATCATTTTGATTGTGTCAAGATGGCTGCACCAAGACAGATGAAGGGGATGCCAGCCTGCGATCAATATTTTAAGTTGAGCAGAAGTATTCTTGGGTTCTAATTGATGCTTCTGCTTTTGAGTTTATATAGAATGATTCAATGCATTTTAGGGAACATCCTTGCAACTGTAAATGCTTAATGTTTAATTTAATTTGCAGAAATGCAACATGTCAGTGCTTAATTTGTTTAAAAAAAAAAATCTGGGCCCAAAGTATTGGTTCCTAAGAGCGCAGCTGGTTTTATGAAAGCTAGGGGTGCCAGATACCAAGGCTATATAGTGTTTATTGTAGGTTATTAGACCTCGTTAATTCACTTCCAGACACTTCCTGACTTTGTTACTCTAGTGTGGTTTTTATTCATCTTTGCTTTCATCCCTTGTCACTGGTGCTCTAGCTTTCTCTTCCTCTGTCACCCCTTTTGTGTTTTTCACTTTGTTTGCCTCAAAGTTAGCTGAGGAAATATAAGTGCCAGTCTCCAAAAATGAGTGGGGTTTGGCCAAACCTACATTCATCATGGCTCAAATGAATGAATCACTGCTCATTGCGAAATATAAATAAGTCATTCGTGTAGGCTTAAAGCAGTATTCTTCATGTATGTGTTTGTTGGGAGTTAAAAAGAAAAAGAATAAAAAGTGAGAACTTGATCTAAATGAAATTCAAGAATCCAATATTAAGCTGGCCCCAGAAGTTAAGGTTTCACTCAGAGCACATTTCTATGTGTGTCCAAGAGCTAGCATGACCATATTCTTGAGTAAAAATGATATTCGTATATGAAGGGTCTTCGGGTCGGCTGTTTTCATGCTTTGGTCTCTCTAACTCGTCATTCATTATAATTGCGCCTACAAAGCAGCCAGCAGGGGTCCTCCTCTTATGACCGTGACTGCTTTTTGCCTAATGACTGGTGCACAACTGGATTAGACGTCTACAGACGTTGCAGGGATTGTTCAAAAATACTTTTACTTAAGCATTTTTTTCTATTCTTTCCATTATTTAGAAGTAAAATATTTTTCTTTAAGTCCTTTTTAGTGGGCCTAAACCGTCTTCAGGTTACAGTAATTTAAACCGTAGGTACCGGTACTTTGCTCGAATTGGAATCTTGTATCCTGGTGAAGGGCACCTAAATGATTTCTATGCTTGTAATGAGTTCATAAAAAAAACCTTGCAACAGCTTCTCGACACTAGATCAGTCTGGTTTACCAATACTTTTTTAATGCTAGTTAAATATAAGTAGGCAAATTGTTTCAGTATAAAAAATACATATACAAGGTAAAGATGAGGGTATTAGCTAAATTGCAGACTTGTAATAAAGACAGGGTGAGGGGGGATGGGGCAAGGGGAACGAGATGGGACGGCAAGTGGAACGAGATGGGATGGCAAGTGGGATAAACACCCCTGCAGTTTAAAAAGAGAAAGTCCCACTTTAAAGTTTATTCATTTTTCAGTGCATTAAAAGCATGGGTACTGAAAAATGAACAAAGTTTAAAGAGGCTACTGATTTCAACATGTTTCCTTTCCTGCATACAAGCACACACAGAACCCATTGCTCTACATGGACTTGCATCCCTTGCCCCACCCACCGCCTGTGCTGTGACCTGGGCTGGTAAAGCTTCCAGGACACAGAGCATTCGTATCTGATGCATGTGCTGGACTCTGGTACTTCACAGGCCATACAAAGCTTTTCAAAAGTAAATGAGGTTATGTTTCTTTTAGGCTTCGCCTGCACAGCACTTTCCATGTAAAATCTATTGTATTTAATATAGCTTAAAACGGTATTCTCTTATCAGTTTCCAAGGTTAAAGTACTCCTCTACATCCGCTTTAGTAGGCGAAACTTTTTTCTTCCATTGAGGCTGCACAGCATGTACAGTTTACAGATACTTCTTCTGGCTGCACACATTTACGATACTGATCTTCTACTAAAGCTACTATTCGCACTGCTTAAGTCCCATTCACTGACCAGATTTCAGGTACTGTTAAACTATGCGATAAGATCTCTTCCCAGGGAAAAGGCAGACCGCTTCTGCAGTATGTGGGAATGCTTGCTTTTTTATTACTTTGGTGTGTAAAGCAGATGCTGTAGTCTTAGAACGTTTGTTGCATTTCCTATGTATGAATCAGTACCTTTCTTTGCACTTTATTGGATCGTTTTTACCATTATACAGGCAGTCACAATTGCAGTTAAAAGGGGCTTGATTTAAATAGTGCAGCAGGTGCAGTGGCACTAAGGCTAAAAGTTGTCATAACTCCACTAAACACCAAATATTGCTATATTTTACTACTAAACAGGCAGTGATTATTATTTTATCATCTATTCTGTTATGCATGGATGGGCTGAGTATTTTTATATATATATATATATATATTATATTTGTTCACCTAAAGAATAAATTAGCAACAATGATGGGGGTAATAATACTAATAGTGAATGATGGGATGAACAAGCATACACATAAGGAAATTAGAGAAATAAATTGCGTCACTCAAACACATACACTGATGAAGAATAACACATAGTATGCACATATGAAAGACATTGAAGAACAGACCATCATGTTACGTGTGCTCATTAATAACTCACTCAATAGCTGCCTCAATTCTCTACTTAACATAAGAGGTAGACCTAAACATCACCCTCTGCTTGATACATTTGTTTGTCTGTAGACTAAGAGGTCAAATACAGCTCTATTTATTCCAATCAGCAAACAGATTCACAAACGCCTCTGCATATTGAACGAGGAACAGTTTAACCAAAATTATAACAGACAGAACTATAATGTGTAAAGAAGTAGAAGAGATGGGAAGAAGAGGACAGGTATTAGAAAGTTATAAAAGACATTCATTCCTGAAATATTATATGATACTGCGAGGAAAGCCAGCAGAGAATGATCCTTATCTTCGATGTAATAATTACACAGATATTCCTGAAACTCCCCGATATGGGTGTGAAATCAGACCAAAAGTGATAATAAAGGTATCCATTTACTCATAGGAGGGGTGCAGTCACAATCTCATAATTCCTTTAAGGTGTTTGCGTCTGGACAGGTGTGCAAAGGGTTATATGGTTACTCAGATGTTAAACAAAAATATGTTTATAAAGGTTGATTTCTACTTTACCACAAGACATTCATGCAAGCTGTATATTACTGTTCAGTTTGGACAATGTACCAGAAAGCTGGAAGTTAAAAAAAAGTTCTCTGCTTCATTGGTAAATTAACAATGTTCCATTGAAATTAATGCAATTCTACTGCATTATTCAGAATTCAAAAATTAAACATATCTAACAGCAAAAAAAAAAAGCATCTCATAATTCCTTGTGAAGGAAGGTCTCTGTGGGAGGAGGGTCTAAACGGTACACAAACAATGGGGTGTAGGCCTATTTGGAACAGATATGCCTCTAGTTACATCACTGTTTTACATTGAATTCTTTGTATTGGCATTTGGTATGGTTATACATCTTCTGCCGCTAATAACAGCAATGAATGTATCACTCAAGTATTACAGTATATGGTGCATTCGGCGGTGACAAACTTGAGCCCTGTCATAAAGACACATACAGATGGCGAGAGGTACAGTATACAGTGGTACATTATGGACTGGAGGTGAAAGTAGTTTTTGATTAATAGGGGGAATCAACTGTAGAACTTATATTTTTTTACTCGAAAGAAGACATTAATAAATGACCAGCCGGGTCGGAAGTAGAACCGGCGGAGAGGTAAGGGATGCAACGCATAATGTGAAGCATATAACTGAAGGGTTGTAACTCTGGATGAAGTGGTATGATCTACAAAATACATCAAGAATATTGGTTATGTTTCATTCTCCGTTATAGGTGAGAGGAATAGATTGAATTGGTGAGCCCGACAGTAGGAACTGTGGAATTGACACAAGGTGTAGGGACCTATCATGTGAGTGAGGTGTAGGGGCATATTACAATTCACATGTCTCGGATTGGTTCTCGATCGTCACAGCAAAAGTCGTGGTGGATTTTATTTTATTGGAATTTGTACCGGGGTAGGGTCTGGCGGGAAAAGAACTGGGTCAGAAGGCTGAAACAGTGCTTTCAGAGAGGGTTTTATTTTTAAGTAAGCTTTTTTCTTCTGTTTGTAAGTCTTATTCGGGCGAACTCGTCAGGCTCCGTTCTGACGCCCTTTGGAAAAACAGGGAGTTCCAGGGTGTTTCGGCGTTGGCAGGGAGGTGTCGCAGCCAGAATGATGATCTTTAGACGATCTCCAGGCGATGTTCGGGGGTACGCCAACACCAAAAGAGACAAAGAAACAAAGAATAGTCAGGGGGACGTCCGGAGCGCTCTTTGTCTAGGGACCGGGAGTGAGGGAAACCACGTGCCAAGTGTATGTACAACAAAAACGGCCGTGTCGGTAGTGCTCGTGAGGTAGGGGTACAGGGGAATCGTAGGCGGTTTACACAGTGAACTGACCACTCCAACCCGCCCAACCCGCAACTTTGCCCCGTACCTTTGTGAGCCACGCTCCTCCCGCGGGAGCGTGGCGAGGCGCTTCGCCGGAACGTTGGCCTCCTGGCTTGCTGGATTCAGCTGGGCTGGTCGAGGCTTCGTCTTCCACGCCGCTTCTCTGGTTTGCACTCCGTCTCCACTCCACACTGCACTCGTCCTCCGGGGAATCGCCGTTCGTCTTCTTCCGGGAGCCTCCACCTTTTGGTGTGATGACGCTCTGGAGGGGCGGAGTCTCGCCTTCGCTGCAATCGGTCTTAAAGGCATAGGGTCCTTGTTCCTCCTCGCATGCCCAAGGAAACACAGAGTCAGGGGTCGGCCAATCCTCCGCAGTATGGGAAGTAGGTTGCTGGATGGAAAGAGAAAGGGGCGAGAGGGGAACAGCTGACCACCAGTCACGGGCAATGGACTCCTCACACCCTTTGTCCTTACAGGGGCGACCCGCCCCGTCACAGAATTATTCAAGTATTAGGCATGGTGGATTTGAAATTATTCAAGTATTGGGCACCACAGAACGAGGCACTAGTCTCAAGAGGTATATTCAACACAACACTAAGGGGAGATATTAGCATAAGATTTTGACATCGTCATAAAACATATCACATGAAGCATGGGTTTCCACCTTACGAAGTAGGTTGTGATCTCTTCTCGCTATGCATGCATCATACGAATAAGGTACTGCACAGTGGTGAAATGTTTCTTCACCGTATTTGAAATGCTGTGCACTATATTCTATACATGATTGGCTTTTGAAACTGATATTATCATGTTGTTTTAAGCCTGAAGAAGTCATAGTGTATTCCCTTATCAACAAAACTCGTGTTGGCTGGACGTAAAGAATGAAAGACAAAGAACAGAAAATAACGAATCATTCTTTCTTGTGCAACTGTTAATATATTTTGTTTATGCATGTTTGCTAAGGATTGAATCTATTTTGTGAAAGACCTTAGGGTCAACATTTGGAGGGTTTAGAGTGATTCCCCTCCCCTTGAGCACCGCAACTAATAGGGGCCTATGCTACAGAATTAGGACGTAAGTTTATGACCACCAGGGCTATCCTAGTACAAATTCAACCCAATAGGACATTAAACTTAGGACATAAAAACTAGGGCAGGCAGCTCAAGCGTCATACTCATGCGTCATACTCATGCGTCATACTCAAGAGTTAATCAGAACGGGAATGCACACAATGGATAGGGACAAAGTAGCAGAAGAATTCTTCAACAGTTTAGATAAAGGAAATACAGTGAGGATATCACTCCACAGTGGAGACCCTCAACTAAAAAAAGATCTGAGGGAGAATTTCATTAGATTGGATGACTAAAGAAGAACAAACTCAAAATGGTGGGTTGGAGTCACACTCAAACAATACCGGAGACTGAATAGAATCCGCAGAGGTCTCATATCCCAAATATTCCCGACTTATGATGACCTAGATGATGATCTCCTAAAACTATGGGAAGAGGAGCTAGCTTCCAACTCAAATAAATTAATGGGGTTCCTGATAGAAAATCCAGAATGAAAGGTGGCCAAATTACAGACAGAAATTAGCATCTTGGAAAGGGAAAGTAGAGACCTAAACCTAAAAGAGGCGACAGATAAAAATGATATCATCATGAAGGATATACTGCAGAAACATCAAGATAACATAACACAGAGAAAGGCACGAAAACTTAAGAGAATAGATTGATTATAAAGAAGGGAGGATCTTCACATTTGCAAGAAAATATGATCAACTGTTGCAAGCAGATAAGGATATGGGTTGACAAATCAGACAGGAGACCATCTCGGTCTCGTCGAGTTCCACTTCTTTGAAAGAATAAAGAGGGGCAAACAAGACCAACACCGACGTGGGGGCTTAACAAGAAAACCTGTAGCAGCAAGAGAGCAGGAAATGGAGGAAGACAGGATGAAGTTGAGATCAGGGCACAAAAGTAATTATTCAACGCCTACAACATGGGGGTGAAGTTTATAAATCTCTCCAACAAAACACTCACCTCAGACCTGATAACACTACTGGAAAAAGTTTTGGGTTTTTGTCCGAATGAGGAGGGGTATTTCTGAAAACTTAAAGTGGGTCTTTTTGAATTTGTAAGGAGAGTAAAGCTGAAATTTTCTTTTAGTAATACTCCTGTACATAATAAAACCAGAGCAAATATTCCATCTTCTATAGTGTCTGATACATTCAGTATACAGGATATACATGACAGTCAATTACTGTTATCCATTACAGATCTAGAACAAGCTCCCAGCAACGTGGCCAGACTATTAGAGGACTTGAACATTGACCCAAATCGCACTATAGCGAGCAGTCTAAAAATGTTATCAAACTGTACTCTGGTCATACCGGGTGGTAACACGATGGATACCTTAAACAAACTGGTTTTAGAAGATCTGGAGAAGCACAGTCGGAAACACCTAACTCACAAACACAGATTGAAAGACAATCGGAACAAAGGGGAACGTTCAGCACTCAAACAACCAGAATCGGACAGACTGGCCATAATTAGAGAAGCAGACAAGGGAGGGAACATTGTCATGAATACAAATGACTATGATCTAGAGGTAATGACACAATTGAATGACATGACACTAGCAGTTATGAAAAATTGAAGTCGAATCCCATGTGGTCACTCTTGAGTAAAATTAATGCCAGTCTTAAGGAATGGCATGAAAATGGCCTTCTTGATGATGTTGAATACATGTATTTAAAGGTGGTTAGACCAACATTCCCATGTCTTTATACACTGCCCAAAATACACAAGCACCTACCCTTCCCACCAGGGAGACTGATTGTGTCCAGCATTGGGGGCCCGACAGAAAGATTAGCCAAGTATGTGGCCCTCTTCCTTAAACAATTAGTACGGAACCTCTCCTCTTTTATCAGGAACACCAAGCACATCCTAAGTCTACTTGCTGATTTACCATGGGAAGAAGGAATGATCCTGGCCACATTGGACGTAGTTTCACTATACCCAAGTATCAAATCGAACTTGGGACTGAAAGCAATGGAAATTTTATCTCAACATGAGATCGGCCTCTCAGTGGCACCACGCGGAAATGTTATTGACTATGGTGGATCTGATACTTAGCAATAACGTCTTCCTTTTCGAGGGGCAATGGTATAGACAGAAACAATGAGTGGCCATGGGATCCAAATTATCTCCATCCTTTGCAAACCTTTTCATGGGAAGGCTAGAAGATGAATGGATTTGGGCCCAAAAGGGGGCAAATGGAACGACTCAATGATAAATTGGGGATGTTAAATAGATGATTGTCTAATGGTATTGTCAGGGACCTCTGCAAAGCTCATACAATTAAGTGAATTCTTAAATACAAACACCATGGACATTAAATTCACTTACCAGTACAGTAACACTAACATAGTCTTTTTAGATGTGGAACTCTATGAGATGGGTAACAAATTACAGAGTAGACAACATCGAAAACCTACCATGTGCAATTCCTTATTGCATGCCACAAGTGCACATCCCACTCATCAGATTCAGGCTAATCCATTTGGAGACTTCATAAAAGCTAGAAGAATTTGCAGCGAGGAAGGTTATTTCGGTTCTTGTGTAGAAAGCATGAAAACATGCTTCTTAGCAAGGGGCCACAACAAACAAATAATCAGGAAGGCTGAACGTAGAATCCTGGGATTACAGAGACGTGACACTTTAAAAGAAATTGACAACAAAAAATCAAGAACAAGAAATTAGATTTGTGACTACCTATAATGGTTTGTCAAAAACACCAATGAAAAGTATGATCAAACACTGGGGAGTACTTAGGGCGGACAAATAACTAAAGACATGCACAAGAATGAAACCAGGGGTCACATTTTTATCAGAGTCAGGACTTTAAAATCAATCAATCAATCGTGAGTCCGCGCGTCCCTCAAGACAAAAACACAGCAAATTGGCTCTCACAACACACGTTCGGATTCCACAAATGTGGCTCATGTTGGGTTTGCAGATATGCAATAGACAAAAAAAGGACTTCAGAGGACACGATTACAAGACCTACATAACCAGACACAACATAAATTGCAATTCCAATTTTTTTGTCTACATTATTGAATGCAAACTTGCGTATGTAGGGAGCATAATCATGGCATTGAGAGATGGAATAAGTGCACACATAAGAGCCTTAAAACGACAGGACAAAAGATATCCCATGGCAATGCATGCTATGGAGTGTGAGGCACAGGGACAACAAACAATTTGCTTTCTACGGGATCGATATACTAGCTTAAAACCTTAGAGGTGGTAATAGTGAACTAAAATTAAGATGCACAGAGGCACTGTGGATAATGCGTCTTAAATCTGTTGAACGGGGTCTTAATATGGACCACGAATTACAGTATTACCTAAGAGACTAGGGGCTAGGCTTTCTTTAGAGACACAGGGACAGGATTTTGGAAACAGACAGGAGGTGCATGAAATTGTAAATGAATATGATCATTAATGTATCTGAAATGTATCACAAGGACTGGATTGAAGATTGCATTACAATGCTCTCGTTACACAAACCTGGATGGCCGGAAATGGAGGTATCTTGCCAAAATAATGATTAAATATGGAATAAAGTAATGTATGGCAAATATATGTTTACAATGTTGGTCTCATGGGTGTCATGAATAGAATACTGCAAATCAACAGTTACACTAAATTTAAAACTCACTAATAGGGGTGGACAAATTAATATGGAGGGAAACATGTGAATGGTAACACATAGCCACTGCAATACGGAAAAAGCGCACTATTGCATAAACAATTGAGATATATGCGGTGCTTGATGCCCGTGAATGTAGGAGAAATAAACATGGAAGAGATTAGGATATGGGTGTACAATACAGGCTGTCATGCGCAGCGATGAAGGTGAGCGGTCAGGTCAATGAAGAAGAAGAAAGCCTAAAAGTGAATAATAAGGTCACACTTCCACTTCAGGGTGATACAAAACTACACTGTCAAGGGATAATACAAAAACAGGAGCGTACTCGCTTACAAGTATGTGCCAGAAGTGGATTTTGAAGCCATGATTGAAGTTAGGCGTACGCTTGGAGTACCGCAGTAAAACTAAACCTTTGTCATTTGAATACTTTGACTTGCAGGATTTGAATTTATTAAAGTATTGGGCACCACAGTAGTCTCCAGCGGTATACCCAACACAACACTAATGGAATATATTAGTATAAAATGTTGACATCGTCATACACCATATCATGTGATGTATGGGTTCCCACCTTATGAAGTAGGCTGCGATCTCTCCTCGCTATGTATGCATCATCTGAATAAGGTACTGCACAGTGGGGAAATGTTTCTTCACCATGTTTGAAATGCTGTGCACAATATTCTGTACATGACTGGCTTTTAAAACTGGTATTATCATGTTCTTTTAGCCCTGAAGAAGTCCCAGGGTATTCCCCTATCGACGAAACACGTGTTGGCTGGGAGGAGAAAATTAAAGAAAAAACTGAAAATAACAAAACATTCTTTCTTGTGCAACTGTTAATAATAATGTTTTGTTTATGCATGCATGTCCTAAAGATTGAATCTATTTTGTGAAAGACCTTGGGGGTCAAAATTTGCAGGGTTTAAGGTGATTCCCCCTAAGCACCGCAACTAATAGGGACCTATGCTACAGAATTAGGATGTAAGTTTATGAGCGCCAGAACTATCCTAGTGCAAATTCACCGCAATAGGACATTAACGTTTTCTAAATATACCCTATCGCTGGGGCGACCCTTTTTCAAAGAGTTAAAGACACAGTTAATACATTTGGCCAGGGTGGGAGGACATCCTCTCTGACAGTGGGACACATTAACACAGCCCTTTAGTAGGGGAGGGTTTGAAGCGCCAGATATGGAACTTTATCACTTGTGTGCCCATGCGCACAATGCCGTACACTGGCACCGACCCACTCCCTTTCTGCCACATCTTGCTATAGTGGTACAAAAGCGGGTTGTGATGGACGGAGCATCTGAACCAATCAAACACTCACACCAGTCAACAGATCTGGGTTTAATCCATCACCGTTCTTTAGCCCACTCTGCCACCCCAGTTCAGACATGGCCATATGCAAATCAGTCTGACCCTGTGCCTCATGGGAACAGTCCAGCCCGAACTGCCAAGCCATGCTTTACCTGGACCGGAAACAAGCTTCCAAGGACCAGTTTCTGGCATTTCAGCCGTCTTCAGCCCGGCTTGCTTGAATCCAGTGGCAAAGTGAGCAAGGGACTCACGTCTGAGCATACCCTGCCAACTTATGGCAAACAAAGTGGTACAAAAGGGGGTGGTGATGGACGGAGCATCTGAACCAATCAAACACTCACACCCAGTCAATAGATCTGGGTTTAATCCATCACTGTTCTTTAGCCCACTCTGCCTTCCCTGGACCGAATCTATTTTGTGAAAGACCTTGGGGTCAAAATTTGTAGGGTTTAAGGTGATTCCCCTTAAGCACCGCAACTAATAGGGACCTATGCTACAGAATTAGGACGTAAGTTTATGAGCGCCAGAACTATCCTAGTGCAAATTCACCGCAATAGGACATTAAAGTTTTCTAAATATACCCTATCGCTGGGGCGACCCTTTTTCAAAGAGTTAAAGACACAGTTAATACATTTGGCCAGGGTGGGAGGACATCCTCTCTGAAAGTGGGACACACTAACACAGCCCTTTAGTAGGGGAGGGTTCGAAGCGCCAGACATGGAACTTTATCACTTGTGTGCCCATGCGCACAATGCCGTACACTGGCACCAACCTACTCCCTTTCTGCCACATCTTGCTATAGAACAGGGATACATGAACCCGATACCTCCTACTTCCCAAATGGGTACATGTATGTCTCCCTCAGTTTCGACTGTAGACTGTACTGTTGCATGGAGCAAACTGGCATGTATCCTTGCTAAACATGTGCTATATTCCCCACTAAACTCCATACATTACCATCGATCTATCCCGGTCATGCATGAAACAACCTGTAGACAGATGCTTCGGAAATTCAGGGCCACGACATGGGGTGACCTATACACTATTTTAATCAAATAAAATATAAGGATTCTTTTATACAAATTCATCCGGTTGACCTTGATTCAAGTCTGTGTACCCATGACCATTTGTTGTTAAAAATAAAAATCAGTATTGGCAATTCTGTTGTTGTTTGAGATTGGCTCAGCCCTACTGATTAGAGCTGAACCCTTCTTTATTAAAAATACATTATTCCTAGGCATGTAACTCACTGAAAGTTATCTACTTTTATGACACTTATCATTGTTGATTTATTTTCACTCTATCTCTCATGCCCATGTCAACTAAGCATAAGAATAAGCAAGGTGGTAAATTGCATTAATTATACCAGATATTTCTCTCTGTTTTTAATGCTGATTAACTGTAGATGACTGTATGAGTCACTTGTACTTTGAAAACCAATAAATAAATGAAAAACTAAAAAGGTAATTGAAATATCTTGGTGAGTCCATAGGCTCCTGCAGTTTCTGGTTGCACCCAGAATAGAACTCAAATTTGTACCCAAAATATTTTCAAAATCCCTTATTCTAGTTTCCAGTGCCCAAATTCGGATGGAGTGATAAGTGGTTACAGTCAAGGCATTTGTGGTTTGGAGGCTTGAGTATCAATAGGGAGAACATGCCGTGAGAGTGGAGTGAGTGTGCTTTCTTGCAGATAGAATGAATTAAACAAGAAAAGTATTAAGAATTGATTTTGTGAAGAAGTTGATTTCAGGCTCATAGAAGTTGAAAGATCCCAGGATATTAATCTTGTTTTGCAAAGAGGTTAGTTGACGTGGAGTGTGAGGCCATCATTTTGCTCAGTAACTATGGACAATGCTGTGGAAGACTTAGAACATTGCAGAAATGATTCCCCCGTTCTGAATAATAAGAAGATACCAATTTAACTTTTTGCACCTATGGGTCTCCAAATTTTAATCAATACGTTTAAGATTTGTAAATTAGGAGGCCCTGAAATAAACATTAACAAAACTAAGTATATGCTGTTTGAAAAGACCAAGAAGGAAAGTCGCATAATCCATGGAGGTAGTAAGGCTCTTGTTAGAGTACACAACATTGATTACTTAGGTGTTAGACTCATGGATAACTTAAGGTTGAGGAGTCAATTGGAAAAATATGCATTAATGAGTGAACATAGATCCAATGTAATTTTAAAGTTTTATAACCGAACCACTTCGCGCATAATTTCTCCTGCCGTGGAAACTTATTGTGCAACGGCACAGGGAGCTGCTCTCTATGGGGCAGAGGTTTGGGGCTGTCAGATTACATTCATTGACGACTGCTGAAAATAATTTTATAAGGAAAAGGAAACTATTAGGTTTACCTTATAGCTCACCCCTAACACCTATGTATTTTGATGTTGGGATGAAAAGAGTCGCTGACCTGGCTGTTTTAAAAACTCTAGCATACTTGATCCGACTCTGGATTACAAGAGAACTTGGAGTTTTTAAAGACTCATTGTAAGAGCTATTGAAACTCCCAGGAGCCAGGAATATCCCATGTGTCAAATCTGTCTCAGTTTGGTTTATCCAAACTTGGAATGCAGAATCTGTGGGACGACCCTATTACTATTCCAAAAAATGACCACAAACTGCTAAAAGATAGATAACGGGCCTACATCAATGATCGTTCTGTAACTAACAGTTCTTATGGGTCTGCAATTACTACATTTGTAACTTTTAAGCAATTTCCAATGTTTGAAGAATTCTTAGATCGAATATTCCCACCATTAACTAGGAATTTGAATATACGTTTTTGTTATCGAGCTCTTCCCCTAAGGTCTTTTACAAGTAAATGGTATACAAATCAAGATCTTAAAATCTGCCCTGCATACGACCTGAGTAACGAAGATGAGAAACCTATAGTTTTCTTTTGCAGAGAGTACCGCACGACATGTCACAAATGGTTAGCATCAATTTGCCGCAACATGGGTACTCATAGCTATTTGGAAGCTATTAGGATTTTAAAAAGTGACACATCACTAAAAATAGTATTTGCTGTAAGCAAAGTTTTACAAGCAGTATGGTTTAAGAGATTAACATTTTTAAAAGCTATTGGTTAATGTCTGTACCAAATCAATATACCCCTTCTATTGAAATATTGTTGCACATTTGCTCATTTGCACTATGCATAGTCACTTTATGATTTTATTGCACAGCCTCTAAAGCCTACATGAGGATATTATTTTGCTAAATGTATAGGAAGCCTCTAGTAGAAGTTTCAAATGCAGCTTAGGCAAAGAGAACTATAAACCCATAGCTATTTGTTTCTATTGCTTGTTTCTTAATGAAACACATCCAAAAATATCCAGCATTTTATCATCTGTTGCTCTTTGCACATTCATTTTATGACTTTATATCATATTTTTACTGCGTGGAGGAAGTAAGTAAGTAAGTCAGTCAGTCAGTCAAATATTTATAAAATTCACAAATACCGAGGTGTCATGGCGCTAAATGAGAATGTGGCATGTGTTGTCCAGGCACAATGACGGAACTTATTTGGGGGGAAGTAGCCAAGTCCTAATCATTTTCCTAAACTGGAGCCTATTCGGCTGCAGCCAAATAGTGGTCGACAGCCTGTTCCAGAGTTTGGCTACTCGATGGGATAGGCTTTTCCCCTCCCAATCTGGATTTTGGGAACCTGAAATAGCCCAGTGCTGGATGATCTGAGAGTCTGCTGCGGGGGATACCGGAGAAATAGTTTCTGCATGTCCATGGCTCTCCCACCATACAGTGCCAGAACCATAATAAATGATTTTATGCTTTTTAAGAGGTGTTGATGAATTGCAACTTTAAATAGGACATTGTGATATTGTATTTTTGTGTGTACAGATTTCTTTTTTTTTTACTTGGATATTAGGTATATACATAATTACATTAGCTGATTATTCTTTCATTTGATTTACATCTGCAGAAATGGTCTCAATAACAAATTCACCTGATGTAACAATACTATATACACATTTACATCTTTACAAATATTTACTCCCCTGTCTTTTTCATCCGAGCCATTAAGGGATCCCATAATTTCATTCCTTTCCGCCTAGCGATTAAACCTTTACATTTATATAGTCATTTCCTGCCGTCCAATATTCAATTTCCTATGTACCCATTGTTGGTACGAGGGGGTGGTTCCTTATCCTTCCATACCGTGGCTACCAACAGTCTTGCCACTGCAACCGTTATAAATACAAAGTCCCTCTGTGGAGTATCTAATTACACCCTATTATCATAACCTAGTAACATCAACGTTGAGGTAATTCTTATTTGTTTGTTCATTACCTGCAGCCAAAAATTCTCTATGTCTGTTTGTAACTTGGGGGGTAGGGAAAGGCAGGAGATGTGTCTTGGTTAGAGTAGGCTTTATTTGATGAAAGAGTAAGTCTGTACAGGTTTTCCGAGGTACTGCTCTCCTGGGGGATCTGCTCCTCTCCTTGCTGCACTTTCGCAGGATTCCTTCCTCCCTTCGGCGAGTCAGACTCCTCCGCTTTCCCTCTTCGGGATCCGTTGTGACCCAGGCTCCGCCGGTGGGGGGGAAACACAAGAGAGGGAGGTATCAGTGCACACGCTCTACTCAGATAACAGTCAGCGGGAGGGGGTGTGTAGGAAACCAAAGTGCTCGGGGTGTTTGGGGAAGTGAGGACTGTGGATACCTGGGGACTAGTGAGTGCTCAGTGGGTGCCTCTACCCTTCCTTCCAACCCAGCCCGAGATACGGTTACGTACCTCGGTTAGCCACACCCCTCCTGGTGTGCGGCTGGGCGAATCGTGGTGCCGTTGGCCTCCTGGCTCCTGCGTCACCACCGGGCCCCTTCGGATCTCCGCCACCGGTATCCCTCGCGTCTCCTCCTCCTTCACAAAAAAAGTGGGTATAGTTGGGGTGCTTGGCCCTGATTCTGATGGGCGTTCTCCCAGGTGTTGAGTAGAGTAGCGTTGTTTGCCTGAGAGAACCGGAAGCTGCGGTCCAGTATCCACTGCTCAGGGGACACAAAAGCTGGTATAGGCCGGTTGTTCTTTCTGTCCTTAGCCAGTGGTTTGTGGGGCTCCAGGCTCTGGCTAAACATTTCCAAGAATGCTGGATTATCGGTCCCTATTATGAGGTCTTCAGGGAGTGACGACAGCACGCCTACTCTGATGGTATGGGGAGTTCCTTTCAAGGGGACTATGGGAAGGATAGCCACCGGATATGGTCTAACGTCCCCATGTACACACCTAATATTCACTCGTTCCTGTGGGATAATCTGGGTGGACCTCACGTGTTGGGTTTGAACCACCGACTGTCGACAGCCGGAATCTAAGAGGGCTTGGATGGGGGAACCGTTTACCCTTACACTCACTCTGAAAGCATGTCCCATTTCCGCCGAATACAATACAGTCCTTGGTAGGTATCCGACCTCCATCGGTTCTTTGGCCGGTTTCCTTCTGGGGCACATCCGGGCTGTGTGGCCCCAGGTACCACAATCGAAGCATTGCGGGCCGCTGTGCGAAGGGGGTTCAGGTCTCCAGGGCTTAGGTTTTACCGGCTCTGGTGCTTTCACGGGTTTCTTCTCTGGTTTGCTTGCAGTTTTTTGCCTCTCTATCTCCCAGACAGGGGGGGTCATGGCTGGACACGGGAGAATGTTGATGGCATGTCTACCGCCTGGGAGGTGGTAAGATTATGGTGCTGTCTTAACCACCTCTGGGTCGTGAAAGGAAGGTCCTCCAAGAACTGTTCAAAGTAAACCCGGTCCATTATCTCCTCTTTTTTACATACGTTAGGGGTTAGCCACTTGGCCGCCATTTTCAGCCGTTCGAATAGTATTTTGGGGGTCTCCCCTGGGACTCCTCTTTCTTTTCTGAACCGGAGGCGGTATGCTTCCTGATCCAGTCCCAGATGGTCCAAAATGATCCTCTTAATGTCGGCATATGAGGTGTCGCCCATCGGGTTCACCACTTGGTAAGCGGCCTGAGCTTCACCAATAAGTAAGGGTGCGAGGAAGAAGGGCCACTTGGCCACAGGCCACCCACATGCCCTGGCGGCCCTCTCAAAATTCAACAGAAAGGAATCGGGGTCCTCCCCAGGTTGATACTTCTGGAGGGAGACCCCGCTGATGCTCTGAGGTATCCCTTCTCTAGCCATGGTGCAGAGTGGCGGTGCAGAGTGGCGGTGCAGAGTGGCGGTGCAGAGTGGCGGTGCAGAGTGGCGGTGCAGAGTGGCGGTGCAGAGTGGCGGTGCGGAGTGGCGGTGCAGAGTGGCGGTGCAGAGTGGCGGTGCGGCGGTGCAGAGTGGCGGTGCAGAGTGCAGAGTGGCGGTGCAGAGTGGCAGTGCAGAGTGGCGGTGCAGAGTGGCGGTGCAGAGTGCAGAGTGGCGGTGCAGAGTGGCGGTGCAGAGTGGCGGTGCAGCGGTGCAGAGTGGCGGTGCAGAGTGGCAGTGCAGAGTGGCGGTGCAGAGTGGCGGTGCAGAGTGGCGGTGCAGAGTGGCGGTACAGAGTGCAGAGTGGCGGTGCAGAGTGGCGGTGCAGAGTGGCGGTGCAGAGTGGCGGTGCAGAATGGCGGTGCAGAGTGGCGGTGCGGCGGTGCAGAGTGGCGGTGCAGAGTGCAGAGTGGCGGTGCAGAGTGGCGGTGCAGAGTGCAGAGTGGCGGTGCAGAGTGGCGGTGCAGAGTGGCGGTGCAGAGTGGCGGTGCAGAGTGGCGGTGCAGAGTGGCGGTGCAGAGTGGCGTTGCGGCGGTGCAGAGTGGCGGTGCAGAGTGGCGGTGCAGAGTGCAGAGTGGCGGTGCAGAGTGGTGGTGCAGAGTGGCGGTGCAGAGTGGCGGTGCGGCGGTGCAGAGTGGCAGTGCAGGGTGCAGAGTGCAGAGTGGCGGTGCAGAGTGGCGGTGCAGAGTGGCGGTGCAGAGTGGCGGTGCAGAGTGCAGAGTGGCGGTGCAGAGTGGCGGTGCAGAGTGGCGGTGCGGAGTGGCGGTGCAGAGTGGCGGTGCAGAGTGGCGGTGCGGCGGTGCAGAGTGGCGGTGCAGAGTGCAGAGTGGCGGTGCAGAGTGGCGGTGCAGAGTGGCGGTGCAGAGTGGCGGTGCAGAGTGCAGAGTGGCGGTGCAGAGTGGCGGTGCAGAGTGGCGGTGCAGCGGTGCAGAGTGGCGGTGCAGAGTGGCAGTGCAGAGTGGCGGTGCAGAGTGGCGGTGCAGAGTGGCGGTGCAGAGTGACGGTACAGAGTGCAGAGTGGCAGTGCAGAGTGGTGGTGCAGAGTGGCGGTGCAGAATGGCGGTGCAGAGTGGCGGTGCGGCGGTGCAGAGTGGCGGTGCAGAGTGCAGAGTGGCGGTGCAGAGTGGCGGTGCAGAGTGCAGAGTGGCGGTGCAGAGTGGCGGTGCAGAGTGCAGAGTGGCGGTGCAGAGTGGCGGTGCAGAGTGGCGGTGCAGAGTGGCGTTGCGGCGGTGCAGAGTGGCGGTGCAGAGTGGCGGTGCAGAGTGGCGTTGCGGCGGTGCAGAGTGGCGGTGCAGAGTGGCGGTGCAGAGTGCAGAGTGGCGGTGCAGAGTGGTGGTGCAGAGTGGTGGTGCAGAGTGGCGGTGCGGCGGTGCAGAGTGGCAGTGCAGGGTGCAGAGTGCAGAGTGGCGGTGCAGAGTGGCGGTGCAGAGTGGCGGTGCAGAGTGGCAGTGCAGAGTGCAGAGTGGCGGTGCAGAGTGCAGAGTGGCGGTGCAGAGTGGTGGTGCAGAGTGGGGGTGCAGAATGGCGGTGCAGAGTGCAGAGTGGCGGTGCAGAGTGGCGGTGCAGAGTGGCGGTGCAGAGTGGCGGTGCGGCGGTGCAGAGTGGTGGTGCAGAGTGGCGGTGCAGAGTGCAGAGTGGCGGTGCAGAGTGCAGAGTGGCGGTGCAGAGTGGCGGTGCAGAGTGCAGAGTGGCGGTGCAGAGTGGCGGTGCAGAGTGCAGAGTGGCGGTGCAGAGTGGCGGTGCAGAGTGGCGGTGCAGAGTGGCGGCGCAGAGTGGCGGCGCAGAGTGGCGGAGCAGAGTGGCGGCGCAGAGTGGCGGTGCAGAGTGGCGGTGCGGCGGTGCAGAGTGGCGGTGCAGAGTGCAGAGTGGCGGTGCAGAGTGGCGGTGCAGAGTGCAGAGTGGCGGTGCAGAGTGGCGGTGCAGAGTGGCGGTGCAAAGTGGCGGTGCAGAGTGCAGAGTGGCGGTGCAGAGTGGCGGTGCAGAGTGGCGGTGCGGCGGTGCAGAGTGGCGGTGCAGAGTGCAGAGTGGCGGTGCAGAGTGGCGGTGCAGAGTGGCGGTGCAGAGTGGCGGTGCAGAGTGCAGAGTGGCGGTGCAGAGTGCAGAGTGGCGGTGCAGAGTGGCGGTGCAGAGTGCAGAGTGGGGGTGCAGAGTGGCGGTGCAGAGTGGCGGTGCAGAGTGGCGGTGCAGAGTGGCGGTGCAGAGTGGCGGTGCGGCGGTGCAGAGTGGCGGTGCAGAGTGCAGAGTGGCGGTGCAGAGTGGCGGTGCAGAGTGGCGGTGCAGAGTGCAGAGTGGCGGTGCAGAGTGCAGAGTGGCGGTGCAGAGTGCAGAGTGGCAGTGCAAAGTGGCGGTGCAGAGTGGCGGTGCAGAGTGCAGAGTGGCGGTGCAGAGTGGCGGTGCAGAGTGGCGGTGCAGAGTGGCGGTGCAGAGTGGCGGTGCAGAGTGGCGGTGAGTGCAGAGTGACAGTGAGTGCAGAGTGACAGTGAGTGCAGAGTGACAGTGAGTGCAGAGTGACAGTGAGTGCAGAGTGACAGTGAGTGCAGAGTGACAGAGTGCAGAGTGACAGTGAGTGCAGAGTGACAGTGAGTGCAGAGTGACAGCAGAGTGACAGTGAGTGCAGAGTGACAGCAGAGTGACAGTGAGTGCAGAGTGACAGCAGAGTGACAGTGAGTGCAGAGTGACAGCAGAGTGACAGTGAGTGCAGAGTGACAGTGAGTGCAGAGTGACTGTAGAGTGCAGAGTAACTGTAGAGTGCAGAGTGACTGTAGAGTGCAGAGTGACAGCAGAGTGCAGAGTGACAGCAGAGTGCAGAGTGACAGCAGAGTGCAGAGTGACAGTGAGTGCAGAGTGACAGTGAGTGCAGAGTGACAGTGAGTGCAGAGTGACAGTGAGTGCAGAGTGACAGTGAGTGCAGAGTGACAGTGAGTGCAGAGTGACAGTGAGTGCAGAGTGACTGCAGAGACAGTGTGTCAGGGTGCTGAGGTTCCGTGACGATTTTACTCGTGTTTGTAAACAGTGTCGTAAATACATAATTTCGGTATCAGTGAACCGCAAATGATCCATTTAGTATATCCTGGTGTTTTCGCTATGCTACGAGCAAGAGCACTCCTGTTACCAACACATTTGTGATTTACCCATGACATCCATCTTAGAACACGGAAGCCATTTTGTATTCCTTGCCCTCACATAGTCAATGGACACACAATGACCTCTTTTCATTTAAGGACACGTAGGCTTTAACCGGCGATTCACCTTGCGAGTGACACGTGCACCTTAGGCCAGCAACGCTGTAGCAGCATGACTCGGCAAGAGCTGCCTCCCCAGCCTGAGGCCAGTCCTGCTATACTGGTTCTTGTGTTCGTTGGCCTGATCATGATTAGGCGGCCGAAGCTGGTAACCGTGCCCATTTACGACCCACAAACATTTCTTATCCTGTCTTTCTATCTTCTGCACCTGGCTCTGCTCCTTTCCTTCTGGGCCTTTATTAGGGGGAGGTAACGAAATTTACGATGAGGCGGTCCGGGTCTTGAATGAAGAATTGACATGGGATTATGATGGACTAGTGGGAACCCCTCATTCGTAATGTTTTGACATCAGATACTGTTGACGATTCCTGTGCAACGCCAAATATTTATTGTTTAAGACACGAATGTTTAGAACTGTGGTAACATGTAAAGAATTTGCCTGAAGCCCAATATTTAGTATATAAGGAGCAACCCTCTTTGTACAAATTGAACAGGCTCCTAGACACTGCCCGTGTGCAGTTTCTGTGACTTCTGTGTCCCTGCAGTAATAAACCTTTGGTCTTTGACGCCACCATCGAGAAGCCCGTGTTTCTGTTTGTTTGTGCACCGAGACAGGTTGAACTCCGGGGTCTTCGGGTGTTGTCCCTGACACCTCTGGACGGAACCAAAAAGTCCAGAACTCCAATTGGCGCCCAACGTGGGGCGACGTCATTCGGTACCGGTCCAAAAGCCTGAAGAGTTCGAGGAGCTTCGTGGGAAGATTTCAGAGGGAGGCGCCCCACTTCATCGATCCCGGCATATCGCAAAAGTGGCCCCGATGTTCTCTTCCACGAGGGTTCCCGTTCAGACGGCTGCAGTGGTCCGTTGCCTTGACCGTCGCCCTGTCTTGGACCCGAGGTGCAGTCCTTAGTACGGCGAGACGTGACGGGTTTCTCCTTGGTGACGTCTTCAGTACCTCAGTTAAGTA
This sequence comes from Lissotriton helveticus, assembly GCF_964261635.1. Taxonomy (NCBI): domain Eukaryota; kingdom Metazoa; phylum Chordata; class Amphibia; order Caudata; family Salamandridae; genus Lissotriton; species Lissotriton helveticus. Next base: position 69,257,570 of record NC_136061.1, read on the forward strand.
TTTTGTGAGGGTTGCTCCTGTTTGGATAATCCTTTTAGTTCTCAGTTCAGTTCAGTTCTGTAAGATTATCACTGGTTATTCTGGTTACGATAATCATTCTGTTCAGTTCAGGTATCGATACATTTGTCAGTTCTGGTAGGCCTAAGTTCTTGGTTCGAGTGCGCATCTTTTCTGTTTGTGTCTTGTTTGTTTTGTGTTCCGGATTATAAAATGGTAAGTCGGAAAAATTGTATGTTGTCTTGTTTTAGTTGCAACAGTGATTCCCAGTTGGAGGACTCGTGTTTGGTTCCTCCGATTGGAACTCCCCTTTATGATCTATATTGCAAATTTGGTGTGGGCCCTATCTCTTATAACGAGGTATGGATCCACTACACAGAGAAAGATGGTGTCCTTAGTTGGCCACTACATGGTAGTTTTGAACCTGAAGTTCTCGATAATCTAGAAAGAAGGTTGTTTAAGAAGAAAGCCCGGCCGGCAATGTTTGATTCTTTCCGTTATTGGCGAAAAGAATCTAAACAGAGAGAAATTAAAAAATTGAAGAAAGAACAGAAAGAGCAAGAGTTGACTTTAGAACAGTCTGCTAGGCAGCTGCAACTCAACGAGTCTGAGAAAGCGATGGAGGTGGCCGATAGAGAGCGTAATTTAGCGATAGACAAGTGCTATCCTGCTTTGCCATCGAGTACGGCTAAGATAGTAGAGGACCCTGAAAAGGATCCCCTGTTGTCTTACTTGTTACGATCACCCCCACCGTATGCACAGGGTGCTACGGCTCCACCTATACTGAATGTTCAATTACCGGTTGCTGGACAACCTGGTATCCCTGTTCCCGCTCCCCCGAATCCAGTTCCTGTACCTCCTGTGGTCAATATTAATGTTCCTTCGACAACCCCTCTTCTAGGGTTGCCGGCTTCTTTACCTATGCCTATGTCGCTCACACCTGCTACTTCACAAGCTATTTTTCCTGCTACTCCTACTGTTCCTAATCTATCTGTTCCAACTGCTACTCTATTTACTGCCTCTGCTAATATTATGACTCCGCTTTCTGTTCGTCGAAGAATCACTGATTCTGTCTCTAATATTCTATCTCCCTTCTATAAAACTCTGATTAAGACTCCTACCTCTGACTCGGTGCAGAGGCGTAGTCAGCTTCCCAGTACTGAAGAAAGAGGAATACTAGATTCCACTGCTCTTAGATGGGTTTCAAAAGTTGGAAGATATAATGTACAAGATGTATTAGATACATTTATGCAATGGAATGAACCGACACAACGATATGTGTTCGATGAAATGTGTTTCCTTCTACGTGAGGAATTGGAAGAGGATGACCCTGAATCAAATCTAGGAGAATTAATTAATGTTCAGAAAGAGTTTGCTACAGGTATGATAGTTGGTCAAAATATAAAAGAAACGATGGAACTGATTTTAAGTTATAGGAATGACCCATCCCTTCGTTCACCAAGAGAGTTAGGGAAACGCAGTACGAAACAAAATCGTCAATATCCAATGAGAGAGGTTCCACCAATTTGGCGTGAAGCTGTGCAAGCTAATGTAAACCTTGGTATTGCAGCCGCTCCGGCCCAATTCCAGAGAGTATGGATACATATTCCATGGAAGCGAGCTGAAGTATTAGCAGTAAAACAGGCCTTGCCAGATCCGCGTAAAAATCCTGCAGGGTACTACAAAGAGTTGGCTCAAACGGTTGACGCTTGTGTATTGAATCTTGCTGACATAGATCTGCTATTTGGTAATGTAGTACCGCAACCAATTTGGGCTAAAATTCGTAAAGAGAATCATCCAGTTGCCCTAGGTGGTGACTGGGCAGCTATAATTGCAGCGGATGGTCAACAAATAGGTGGTTCCAAACCTGAACCCCTAATTGCTAATTTGCCTGGTAGAATAATCGATTTAATGAAAACCTTGATGCCAGCATTGCGCGTTAACTGGGACAAATTGTCCGCGTGCAAACAGAAGAAAGACGAAAGCGTCTCAGACTTTTTCACAAGATTCGAGGAGACTTTTGTGGATCATAGTGGTCAGGATATGAGCACAGAAGGAGGCCAGAGATTATTTGTTGATAAATTCGTGCACAATCTGTTGCCAGAACTTAGTAGTAAATTAAAGAATTCTGAAAGTGCGTGGGCTGTCTCTACGACTGCGCAAATACTTGCGACTGCCCAGTACTATGAAAATAGGGATAAAGAAGAGAAGGAAAAATCAGATAAAAAGACGAAAGATTTAAAAACTAAAGTACTTTTACAGCAAGCTTATCCGCCTCGCACGAATCAGACTAATATGCAGCAAGGGTCATATCAAAGAACGGAATCTAATTTTCAAAGACCACAATACCAATGGAATCAGTGTGCTTATTGCAAAGTGGAAGGTCATTACAAGAATGAATGTCCAGTTCGGGCACAGAATAATGCTGCGGCAGCTCAGAGAGGTCGTGGTAGTTCTATGCAAAACTCTAGAGGTCGAGGACGAGGGGCTATGCCTCCACAGACGAGTGATCGCCCTTCTAATTATTTCGACCAGCGAAATGGACAATCTGCCCAACAGAATAGGTCTCCACAATATCATGTTGAAGACTATTATGAAGCTAGTGAGGAAGGTCAGCAAAGCGAGTACTAGGACAGCCATGGACAAAGAGAGGGAGTAGTATCAGTTCCAGTAGATCAAAGTGGGCCTTATGTCGCAGTAGCAACATCAGGTATAGTCGAACCGTTTCTGTTGGATACTGGTGCAGCAAAAAGTTCTATCATACATGCGAAACTCCCTGGCGCACCTTTGTCTGGCTCAACAAACGTTTCAGTAGGTTTTTCGGGCGCCCCTGTTCATAACCCTGTTTCTGGTCCTTTGTTGATTTCTGTTGGACCCTGTCAATTGAAAGCACCCCTGATTTTGACGACAGGTTGTAACGAAAATCTGCTTGGTTTAGACTTGTTAAAACGCCTGTACGCGACATTGTACTGTTCTCCAGAAGGAGTACAGCTTACGTTGGGTAAAAGAATAACCTCCCCGATGTACTTGTCGATGGATGCGCTCCCACCAGAGCTGCGTTCACTCCCTGATACTCTTTGGGCGACTGGTCCTAATGATGTAGGTCTCTTGGAAATTCCACCCTATGTAGTAACTTTGAAAGCAAATGTCAAACTTCCACGAATTCCACAATATAGAATCTCTAGTGAAGGTGAGCGTGCGCTCCTACTGATAGTGCATGATCTGATTGAGAAAGACGTTATAGAAGAGACTAGAGGTAATGTCTGTAATAGTCCTGTACTGCCTATTTTGAAACGAACTGACCCTACAAAACCTCCAGTATATAGGTTTGTAATTGATCTCAGAGAGGTTAATAAAATTGTGATCCCACAGTTTCCTGTGGTTCCAGACATTACTGCATTGTTAACGTTGATTCCTGCTACAGCAGCATGGTTTTCGGTTGTTGACTTGAAAAATGCCTTTTTCAGCATTCCGATAGCCGAGGAAAGCAGAGATATCTTCGGTTTCTCTCTAGGAGGACGAAGCTTTAGGTTTAAACGCGCTCCACAAGGCTATTGTGAAAGCCCATCCATTTACAGTCAAGCATTAAAAAGCCAGTTAGATTCCTTCGTACTTCCTCGTGGTTCTGCTTTAGTACAGTATGTCGATGATCTTCTAGTGGCTGCCGATGACAAGGAAACTTGCAAAACAGCTACGATTTCTTTATTGCATCACTTGTCAGATTTGAATCACAAGGTATCACCTTCAAAAATGCAATACTGCTGCCAAGAAGTGACCTACCTAGGTCATCTCTTGTCAAAGGAGGGAAGGAAGTTGACCCCAGAGAGAATAAAAGCAATTACACAGATGAATGTTCCTAGCACGCAGAGAGAAGTACGTGCCTTTTTAGGTATTACCTCATATTGTAGGCAATGGATCCCGAATTTTTCTCTTCTAGCAAAACCATTGGTAGCCTTGACTGGGAAAGGTGTTCCGAGTCCGGTACCATGGTCTGCTGAATGTCAGCAGAGTTTTTCTGAGTTACGAAATGCACTGTGTTCAGCACCTGTATTGGGTACACCCGACTACAGTAAGCCATTCACGCTCTATGTCCACGAGAGAGAAGGTTGTGCATTGAGTGTTTTGACGCAGAAATTTGGTGATAAACAACGCCCTTGTGCGTATTTCTCATCAACGTTAGATCCGGTAGCCAGAGCGTTACCTAGTTGCTTGAGAGCTACAGCCGCAGCTGCAGCTTCCATTCGACAATCTGCTGGTTTAGTAATGAACAATATGCTAGTGGTTATGGTTCCTCATGCGGTGGATACACTTATGAACCGAACCAAGACGCAACACCTTACCAGTGCTAGATTATCAGGTTATGAACTGACACTGTTAGCTAGTCATATTCAGATCAAAAGATGCAATGTATTGAATCCAGCAACATTGTTGCCGACTAGCCAAGAGTCGAGTGATTCCGAACCACACGACTGTTATTTCAAAACTGAGGAAGAAACAAAAGGACGAATCGATCTAAAAAACACTCCGTTGTCAGATCCAGATGGCACGTTGTATGTTGACGGGTCTTGCTTCAAATTGGAGAATGGTGATGTGACTGCTGCTTATGCAGTAACGACCTTGAGTACGATTGTGGAAACTGCAAGAGTGAGTCAGAATTCTGCCCAGGCTGCAGAATTGATCGCGCTAACAAGAGCGTGCGTTTTAGCTAAGGGAAAGAGAGTGAATGTGTTCACAGATAGTCAGTACGCGTTCGGCGTGGCCCATAGTTTTGGCCGCTTGTGGAAAGAGAGAGGTTTCATTACGTCCCATGGGACTAAGATTCAACATGGCCAGCTAGTTAATGACTTGTTGGAATCTCTAACCTTGCCGACTGAAGTTGCAATTGTGAAATGCAGTGCTCATAAAGCAATCACAGATGATGTTGGTCGTGGGAATGCTTTTGCCGATGAGACTGCAAAACAGACAGCTAGAAATATGATGAGTAGAATGTATGTTGCAACGTCTGCAAGATGGATTTCTGAATCTGGAATGTGTGAAGACTCAGTGGAAAGCGTGAAGGAAATTCAGAAAGAGGCGACTGAGGAGGAAAAACTTGCATGGAGAGAGAGCACGGGTAAATTGGACTCGAGTGGGTGTTGGATTGACTTGTCGGAACAACAGCGTTGGATGTTGCCTGATGCGTATGTGCTTGCAGTAGTAACGATGGCACATGGAACAGCGCACATCAGTTCAAAAGGGATTTGTAAGATGTTGGCTCCAGTCTGGAAGAATGATGGGATTAGTAAGTGTGCAGAGAGAGTGGTGAGAAATTGTATGGTATGCTTGATGCATAATCCTGGCAAGGGAATCCCCACACCTGCAGGTCACTTCGCTCCTCCTTCCTGCCCCTTTGAAATGATCCAGCTAGACTTCATTCACATGGATCGTTGCAATAATCTGAAATACGTCCTAGTGGTAGTTTGTGCTTTCTCCAGATGGATCGAAGCATACCCGCTAAAGGACAATACTGCCTTATCCACTGCCAAAATTCTTCTCAAAGAATACTTCCCCAGATACGGAATGCCACGGATTGTATGGTCAGATAACGGAAGTGAGTTCGTAGGGAAAGTTATGCAGAGTGTGTGTGCCGGCCTAGGGATTAGACAGAAGTTTCATAGTGCGAATCATCCCCAGTCCGCGGGTTTAGTTGAGGGTTACAATGGCACCCTTAAGCTGAAACTTGCTAAGATACAAGCGTCCACGGGTTTGTCCTGGCCAGACGCATTGCCTTTGGCTTTGCTATCAACAAGAGCAACTGTACATTCTAGAGTAGGGCTTAGTCCTTATGAAATAGTTTTTGGCCGTCCTGCAAATGTTTGGGGGGTACCTAGACCGAAAGAATTTAAGCAGCTGGAATACCCAATGTTAATTGATTACCTTTTCGACTTGACTGCTAAATTGAGTCTTATTCACCAACAGGTTTTCGATGCATTGCCAAAGCCACCGGAGAGTCCAGGCCATCAGCTGAAACCGGGTGATCAGGTGGTCATCAAAAATTTTGCAAGAACAAAAAAAATCTTCAGCCCAGATTCATTGGCCCTTTCCAAGTCCTGCTAGCAACGAGAACTGCTATTCGTGTGGCCGGAAGGAAAAACTGGATCCATATGACACATGCCAAACGTGTGCCTCTGCCACTTCCTTACGACAACTGGGTAAAGAAAGGAATCGGTGCCTCTGAAACGGAACAAGTCCCCAGGTTCATACCTTTCAGCGATGCAGAACTGATCACGGATTCACCAAATTCTGACTCTCCTCCTGAAACTGCTCTTTTGAACACTGAACATTTGCCATCTGCACCAAAAGAACATTTGCCATCTGCGAACGTGAACATTGCAACGTCAGCTGAAAATACATTGTTTCCAGATCAGACAGCTCCTGCAAAACTGAGATACAACTTACGTTCTCGCAATATGGACAAATAAAGCAGGAAACTGCCTATTTTCAGATTTGAATTTGCTATACATTGCCTCCAGCCAGGAAGTTTGCTAAATACTTTGTATTGTTTCTTTTTGTTTTAAAATTGCCTTGCCGTCTGGGTAGCCGTAGGGTCGTGGCTGTGTGCCTAGTTGAATCTGCGGGGGTCAGACACAAGGTCGATCTTTCTGTTAGTTCTGGGAACTCCCAGGGCTGATAGAGGCATTTTCATCTACGTACACATCATCAGTGGTCGCGAACGGTCGTAGAAGATGGAGCTTCCTGAGCTGCAACGAGAAAATGTAATTTATGTTCGCAGAAATAGACTGTACAGAATACTTCACAGCAAATGCTTTCTAATGCAATGTGCAGTTACATTTTTAATTGTTTTGATAACGTTGGTGGGTGGAATCATCTTTGGTGTACATTTGATTTTTATGCCAGTAACTACAGTACCTCCCCTTGATCCTACTACTTCTACGGTTTCTTCTATGCATTCTTTTCACTCATTTCCTGAACACGAACAAGCCCGACGCTCAGAATTTATTAACAATACATTTGTACAGCTCTTGCATCAACACCAACTGATAGTTAATACTACAGACTGCTGGGTGTGTGGCTTGATACCTCACACTATGGATAAAGGCATTCCCTATTTAGTCTTGCCTTTTAGCTACAATGGATCATTTCAGGCCTTTCAGACCATTTTTTCATATGCCCTTGAGACCTATCCTCCGCGTCCACCACGGTCCACTAAATACAACTCAGCCAACAAAGCTTTAGTCCAGGGAATTATTGATATGATTAAAGACGTCAATAATACTCCATCTTACCCTAGAGATGAATTACGGGTGTATTTGAGTTGGAACTCTACAGAGTATCGCCTTAGTTTGGGAGAAAGCAAGCGTAAAAGCTCCACTTCAGTTTGGGTCGTGCCTCACCGAGGTCAAATCTGTTTGCAAGGAAATGGGAGAAATCCGAGAGCTCAGCTAGGGAGGAGTGAGTGCGTTGAGACTTACGTATTTCCGTCTAACTCCTCCCCTGCCTTTCTGACTGCTAGGGGTACCTACTTCATCTGTCAGGACAGAGCATATACATGGCTGCCTGCTGACTTTTCAGGTTCATGTTATATTGCTCGATTGTTACCTCCGACATACACTGCTTCTTCAGATTATCACAAGACCAGAGTAGCACGAGGTGTCTTCAGCAAGGAAGATACCGCTGGTCAAGAAGCTGGAGACTTTTTCAAAGGTTTCCTTCCGTTTTGGGGGCCTATGGCCAATAGTAGAAATCTACGTCAACTAACACGGGTAGTTGAATCTACTATTACAGAAACTGCTGGTGCCCTTAGTAACTTAACAGCTGAGCTTCAGGCGGATCGTCTCATGACGTTGCAGAACCGTATGGTTCTAGACGTAATACTTGCAGATCGAGGTGGGGTATGCAGAATGATCCAATCGAGCTGCTGTGTCTTTATTCCAAATAATGCTCCAACAGTCTATGAAGCAATCTCTAAGCTACACAAGATTTCCGACTCTATACACGTAGATAAGGGAAACTGGTCCTTCATGGAGTGGTTTTGGACTCTGGTATCAGCGTGGGGATGGAAGGTTCTGATGGTCATTGGTGTCATCCTAGTATTTCTGTTCTCGTGCTGTCTTATTATCCAATGTGGTCCCGCTCTGTGTAGTCTCTGTGCTGCAACCTGTTTCCGAAAATCACCTGCATTAGGAGAAAAGGCACGAGACAGGATGATGATACAACAACATGTCACTGACCTAATGAGCATAGAATTAGACTCTGACTCTGATATAGACTGAGTAATTGCCTATGTAAGGGCAAAAGGAGGGTCTGAGGTTCCGTGACGATTTTACTCGTGTTTGTAAACAGTGTCGTAAATACATAATTTCGGTATCAGTGAACCGCAAATGATCCATTTAGTATATCCTGGTGTTTTCGCTATGCTACGAGCAAGAGCACTCCTGTTACCAACACATTTGTGATTTACCCATGACATCCATCTTAGAACACGGAAGCCATTTTGTATTCCTTGCCCTCACATAGTCAATGGACACACAATGACCTCTTTTCATTTAAGGACACGTAGGCTTTAACCGGCGATTCACCTTGCGAGTGACACGTGCACCTTAGGCCAGCAACGCTGTAGCAGCATGACTCGGCAAGAGCTGCCTCCCCAGCCTGAGGCCAGTCCTGCTATACTGGTTCTTGTGTTCGTTGGCCTGATCATGATTAGGCGGCCGAAGCTGGTAACCGTGCCCATTTACGACCCACAAACATTTCTTATCCTGTCTTTCTATCTTCTGCACCTGGCTCTGCTCCTTTCCTTCTGGGCCTTTATTAGGGGGAGGTAACGAAATTTACGATGAGGCGGTCCGGGTCTTGAATGAAGAATTGACATGGGATTATGATGGACTAGTGGGAACCCCTCATTCGTAATGTTTTGACATCAGATACTGTTGACGATTCCTGTGCAACGCCAAATATTTATTGTTTAAGACACGAATGTTTAGAACTGTGGTAACATGTAAAGAATTTGCCTGAAGCCCAATATTTAGTATATAAGGAGCAACCCTCTTTGTACAAATTGAACAGGCTCCTAGACACTGCCCGTGTGCAGTTTCTGTGACTTCTGTGTCCCTGCAGTAATAAACCTTTGGTCTTTGACGCCACCATCGAGAAGCCCGTGTTTCTGTTTGTTTGTGCACCGAGACAGGTTGAACTCCGGGGTCTTCGGGTGTTGTCCCTGACACCTCTGGACGGAACCAAAAAGTCCAGAACTCCAGTGCACATTGTGTGAGTGTGCAGAATGAGTGTGCAGGGTAAACAGTGTGTGACTATGCAGGGTGACATTGGGAGTGTGCGGGTGAGCAGTGTGGGAATGTTACGGGGCAGTGTGTGAGTGTGCAGAAAACACCACACACACATACACCACACACACATAACGCACACACAAACCACACACCTCAGTCTCTCAACACCACACACTTGTCACCACTCAACACAACACACTCACCACCACACTCACTCCCCAGGCTCACCCCCACAGACTCACCACCACACACTCACCAGCACACAGAAAACAACACACACAACAACACACCCCCAGCCGTCAATGAATGCTTTCACCATGCACAAACACCAACAACCATCATCCATCTGTGCACGCTTTTACCAAGCACACACCCACCAGCCGTCAGTGCACCCTTCCACCAGGCACACACACCTCCAGCCGGCAGTGCACTTTTCCACCAAGCAATCGCAGTATGGTACACTTTACTTTTAAACATATTCATATAAAGCACAGCATGCCACCATTGGTAAAATTACAATTCAACAAACATACTTCCACTACACACCACATGCACACACTCCATAACACATGGCAAAAAGACATTGGCATTTACAATGCCATTAGCTCAAACTCAAATAAATCCGAGCCCGATTGCATTTCTAATGCTTGTTCTAACTTCCTCGTAGTTAGTTTTAATTGTCTAAGATCATTAGTGAACCAAACTTTTTGTTTTGGGGCAGGCCGAGGTTTATATGTTCTGAAGGGAACAACGTAATTTATGGTTGCTGTCACAGCTTCATTAAATTTACATAATGCGGTGGTGGCATTATCCCCACATTCTTCCCAATTGGGTTCAGTGTAGTTCCCCCTAAAGCCCTCTGGTGTTAATTTATTCCAGGGTCTCCTGACATCTGCCATAGTCCTCTGGATGCCCTTTGCTTTATAATTGGACCGAGTGTAGAATTCAATAATGGAGTGGTCAGTCCAATCCACTTGAATGGGAGTCAAACATTTTATGGCTGTGGAGTTACATAGCACTAGGTCCAATGTGTGGCCTGCTAAGTGTGTGGGCCCTTGGTTCATTTTATTAAATCCAAGTGTGGCCAGATCCGTCAAAAGAGTCTGTGCCTCCACACAAATAGCAATTTCGCTGTGGACGTTAAAATCCCCTACCAAAATGAAATCTGAATTGACCTGCACATGGGGTGCCAAAGCTTCAACAAGATGAATGGAAAAATTCCCACATGGGCCTGGGGGTCGATAAACTAACGCTCCCTTCCTGGTTTCCCGGGAACTAGGGTTGATAGTGAAGATCAGGAGCTCCATCGGTGGGGTACACACTGACTCAGTAACTACAACCTCCATCTCCTGTTTAAAAACAATAGCTAACCCTCCTCCGGTTTTAATAGGACGGTCCATCCTTACTATTTTGTACCCTAGCGGCACTCCCATTGTTATGGCCGGAACTGTGTGGGGCTTAAGCCAGGTCTCAGTTAGAAAACAGAGATGTGGGCTCTCAGTTGTTATGAGATCCCAGACCTGAGTTGCATGAGTAACTAAAGAACGGACATTGCACAGAAGGCTCTTACAGTTTAAAAGCGGGTCATTAAGAGGGCTGACAGTCAACGTCGCCGGGTATTTAATAGGGACTGACAATCTAGGCTTAAGTGACACGGTGCGGTTTCAGTGCTGGTGGTGAATTGCATTTGACATCCCCAGCAAGAAAACGGCCCCTCCAGGCTATTCTCTACCTTATGGGTGCACAGTGTGGTTACGTACCTACCCATATCCATTAGGGTCTGGCTGGTATAAGTGAGAATGGTGCTGTAGGATCTCTCCGAAGGAAGGATACAGTCCGCCATAACCCCCTGCCCCTTGCCCCGTCCTGACGCGGACGGGCGCAGACGGGCTGGTCTTTGGCTCGTCTTAGGCGCAGGAGTAGGCGCCACACTGCGCGTCAACACTGCGCGTTAAGCCGACGATTTGCTTTATAGCCCTCGAGTAGGGGAGAGCTAGAGCGCTAACCGCTCGCCTCCCTGGATGTTCCTGGCTCTGCCCCGCCTTCCGCACCCGTGATAGGCTGGAGGGTCGGACTGGGCGTGCAGGCACAGGTCGAGCTACAGTAGGAGCTGGTCCCTCAATACGTGTGGGTATGCGGTCTTATTTTTACAGAGTGCAACTATTAAATCAGTTTCTAAGCACTAACAGTTACTATCCCCCGTTTAAAACGCAATTTTCAATTTACAAAGTAAAATTATTTTTTGAGCTCACGGAGCAGGTTTCAACAATTAAAACAATGGTGAGCAATTATGCTCTAAGAATGGCGCCAAGCGGAGTCGGGAGGAAGCTGCCACCGTCCCCCTTACCGCAAAGTTGGGTGCCTCCTCGCTACCTTTATAGCCCTCGAGTAGGGATCGACCTGCCTGTTTCGCCAACGTAGCCTAAGCCACAAGGGCAACTGATGAAATAAACCACATTTGTGGTTTTGCAGTTCCATAAGTCGATTGCTTTGGTTGTAAAGCCATTATGGATGAACACCTCACCACCCATAATGTTTTTGCACGATTTACAAGAGGAACACGGGACCGTTCCTCGAACTGGAAGATTTGTCACTAGGGATCTCTGCGTCTGATTACTGTTTGACAATTTGGTATTAAACTTAGAGTGAACTATTTTATCTTTAAGATTTCTATTTCTCCTGTGAGCAAATAGAGGTTTTGGTAAGGCAGATGTAGAGGATGGATTGCAGTTAAGAATATGCCAATTGGCATTAATAATCTGTCTTATACGTTCATTCATGGTGGAATGGGTAGTTACACATACAAGTTGGTCGTTGGTCGGTTGGTCTTTAGGGGTTAATAGAGCATCTCGATCGAAGAATCGAGCCCGTTTATAGGAGTTTCTTATCAATCTGTGTGGGTATCCACGGTCGAGAAACTTTTTGCGCATGATGGCCGCTTGTTTATCATAATCCGACAAGTTGGAACAATTTCTGCGCTCTCTGAGGAATTGAGAGAAAGGGATACTCTCCCGTTGGCACTTGGGGTGGAAACTACTAAAATGTAGTAGCGTATTGAGAGCTGTTGTTTTCACAAATAGATCCACTTCCAATTTTTTGTTGTTAACTCGGATTAACAGATCTAAAAACTCGACTTGATTCTCGTTGTAATGGGCAGTAAATTTCAAATTACTGTCGGTCAAGTTAATCCATTCCAGAAACTCTAGGAGGGTGTCTTTCCCATTGGTCCAGATGAAAAAGATGTCATCTATGTATCTGGACCAATGGGAAATCGATTCAAAGAAGGGTGCCACTTCATTGTCTATAAATTGTTCCTCGAAACGGGACATGTATATGTTGGCTATCGATGGAGCCACCGACGCCCCCATACTCACTCCCCTGAGTTGGCGGTAGAGATCTTCACCAAATTCAAAAACATTCTCTGTAAGGACAATGAACAGACAGTCAATCAAGAATTTCTTTGGGCATGTAATATTATGTTTATCTATGAACCAATCGGTTGCTCTAAAGGCTTCATCTATGGGAATATTACTGTAAAGAGATTCGATATCTAGAGTGACTAGTATATCTCTCTCTGGTATGATATCGAGATTTTCTACTATATTTATCATATGACAGGTGTCTTTTACATATGATTTGATTTTTGATTGCCGATGGTAGACACAATGGGTCTATAAGGAGGATTTTCTAAATTCTTGTGTATTTTCGGGAGGCCGTAAATACAGGCAGTTTTGGACTTATTGTTGTTTAAAAATTCGTGATCTTTGGTATTGATATCACCATTCAATAAAGCATCATTGGTTAATGTACTGATTTTCTTATTTATGATATTGATTGGGTTGCAATTAATTTTTAAGTAAGTTGAACTGTCATTTAGCATTCTATTCATATTGTGCTCATAGTCGGTGGAATTGAGGACAACAATTCCTCCACCCTTATCTGCTCCCTTGATCGTCAATTCTTTATTATCAGAGAGCTCTATTAGGGCTAGTGATTCATTTTTAGTCAAGTTATATTTTGGTTTGGGAATACATTTTAAAGTTCTTTCTAGTTTCTTAATGACTACCAGCTCGAAAGCCGCTACTTCAGGCCCTAACTGATCTAAACCGGGAGTGAAGGAAGAGGGTAATGAAATTTCGTTCTGCCTTTGTTTGGTTAGATCATAAACGTTTTCATCTTTATCTTGGAAAAACTTACTCAATCTAATTTTCCTGAAGAAGGCTACTACATCTTTGTAAAGCTCAAAGGTGTTCACATGCGTGTGAGGTATGAAAGAAAGACCTCACGTCTCCTTTCTCTCAGCTCCGCTCTCGCCTTCACTCTTGCTCATCACTGATCCTCTCCACACGCTGTCCACTCCTCCGGTGTAAAGACACACCAGTGCTCTCTCTAGCTGACGTCCTTTAGGGTGGGGCCAGACTCCTCCTCCTAAGCACTCCCACCGGTCCAATTAAAGGGCCCGATACCTTCGTCTTCCTCATCGCAACTGTAGCGTTCCTCGTGCATGTTCCACACAGGGGGTATTGTCGGCTGTGGAAACAAGAGGGAGGGGTCACAGGTTAAAGGCTCACACCGGGGTTCAGGGTGCGGAGGCCACCCGTCCCCGTTACACTGTTTTAAGCTCATCCAATTTCCCACAGGAATAAAATATATGAATACTAACTGCTGGTCTACTATGACATCTCGTACATTAATCAGTCTGACTCATTCCTCAGCCAAACAACTACGCTGGTATATAGTAAAGATCATACAGAGTTTTATACTGTTAAGCTTTCAAATTTGATGACAAGATAACCCTAATCCCAATCTTTAATATCATATCCAAATCTACCTCCCCATCTACCACTTTTCTGCCCATTTGACCTCTATTTTCTCTATATCATTTGGAAGTCTCTGCAGTAATTCCACATAAAAATCCCTGATCCTGCTATCTCAACATTTCATTACTCTCCGCATTGGTACTTCTTCCACTTTAAGAGATCCGTTAGCGAGACCCTTTATGCGATGGTGTATCTGTACATATTTAAACAGGAACTTCTATTTAGGCCAAACCTTTGAGCAAGCTCCAAAAAGGTTGTAAAACACAGTCCCAGTAGTAAAATAGTATGTTAGGGGCTCCCCACCCCCTCCTTTCTTTAGGCAAAGTCAAGAATTTATATGCCCGTCGTATCTTCTGATAACCCCAGAAGAACTTTGGAAACATAGCTTCGATTTTTTTATTTTATTTTTATTTTACTCCCAGGTAATTCCAACAGTATTGCTCACATTAGATATAAGATCTTGGGGAATACCTGCATTATTATTGCATTAGTCCTACCTATTATTGTTGGATGTAGCTTGTCCATTCGTCTAAGTTCAGCCTCTATTTTCACCAATACCAGATCTAGATTGATGGCCCACAAATTACCAATCTGTAATGTTAAATTGACCCCTAAATATATGGCCTTCTCTATTAACAGAGGATCCTGCATAAGACATTGGGTAGAGCATTGGGTATAATTTGCGTTTTTATCTTTATTTAACAAGTAGCCAGATTGACTCCCAAACTCTACTACCATACTTTCTATTTCATTCATTGTCCCTTGCGTGTCTGATGTAACTATCCCAATATCATCTGCATACACAAGAATCTTAGTCTTCTAGCCTTGTGTGATAATTTGTTTAATTGCCTGTCTATTCATAACTCTAGCTATAAATGGATCGAGATAAATCGCAAATAAAATAGGGGAACAGGGGCACCCTTGCCACATCCCTCTAGAGATCTCGATCCTCCTTGATGTGTGACCCATCAGTTTGTAATACATGGCTTGAATAGCCCTCAAAAACCCAGGACCTAGCGCTCTCTCACCTAAAGTACCCTACAGATATTGCCAAGATACTCGGTCGAAGACTTTTTCTGCATCCAGGAGCACTACACCCACTCCCATAGCCTCTGCTTCTGCAATATCTAATATTGATATAACGCGCCTAGTGTGGTCTGTGGTCCTCCTGCCAGGAACAAAGCCATGTTGCCAAGGGGATATCAGTGGAATGATTATTCTTTGCAGGCGAGAGGCCATTATTGAAGATGTCAATTCTGATGCTTTGCCCTTCTTAGGGAAAACCACCATGTCTGTACCCTGCCACGATACTGGTGGAATCCCGTTATATTGTATACCTAAAAATAAATCATGCATAATAGGGAGAATCTGTAAAGCTAATAGTTTGTAAACATCTGTTGGTATTTTATCTGGTCCGGCGGCTTTCCCTGCAGAGAGGGATCCTAGCACCTCCTGAATCTCTTCCATAGTAATTTCTTGCTCTAGTTCCTGTACTATATCTACGTTCAATCTAGGCAGAATAAGATTCCTTACCACTATCTCCGCTGAGTACAGCACAGTATCCGCATGATATAATCTTTTATAAAGCTTCTCGAAAACCTCCATTATCTTCTTGGGGCCCTCCACTATTTGATCTTTATTATTCTTAATTTTAAGGATATTATTTCTAACGCTTTTTTGCCTTATCCTATCCTATCTCCCCGTATTCATACATTTCCCCCTATAGGCTTGAAACGTTTGGGTCACCTTCTCCTGGAAATGCCTTCTTATATCTGATTTTGCTACTGCTAATTTAAACATATGCTTCCGTATTGCCTCTTCCACACTTCCCTTTCTTAATATTAAAACATGCTCAGCCACCAATTCTGCCAATTTCCCAATCATTTGATCAATTTCTGCTTTCCACTGCTTTCAAATTCGGGCTACATATCCTATAACTTCGCCCCTATAAGCAGCTTTGAAAGTATCCCATACCATCGACTGAGCAGCACTATATCTATTACAATCAAAACATTCCACTGCCCATTGATTAATATAAGAACAAAATCCCTCCTCAGCTAACAATTTTTTATCAAATGTCCAGGAACTCTGTTCTTGCCTATCCACCATTCCTCTTATTTCCAGCACCAAAGAAGTATGATCAGAAAAAAGTTGTGGTAGTTTCCTAACATCTAGCTGCTTAATCAACTGACTAGAGGCTAAAAAATAATCCAGTCTAACAAATTTCCTATGGGGATGAGAAAAATACATATATCCTGGGTCTTTTTGTTTCTTTTCCTTCCAAACATCTATTACTCCATGAGTACCTTTAAATGCTGTTATTGCTCTGTATACTTCAGGTTTGCTCCCTGAATACTTCTGTGTCTGCAATTGTTTTTCTACATCTATATATATATATATATATATATATATATATATATATATATATATATATATATATAATGTTAAAATCGCCACATATTATCAATGATTTTGACCAGGAGGCCAATTCCACCTCCAATTCTTTCCAAATGCTTTCATCATCTAAATTAGACCCATATATGTTAACCACCGTTAGCCCCATATTTAACTCTATTATGGTCCACCGTCCCCACTTGTCTGCTGCTGTGCGAACAGCTGCCCCAGAGTCCTCCTTCACATATATAGCCACTCCCCAAATTTCAGCATATCTTTATTCTTCCAGGGGATGTGTGTCTCCTGAAGACAAATCACGTCTAGGTTTACCGTTCTAAGATTCTGAAAAACGCTTTCTCTCTTTTTCTTGTCGTTCAAGCCACCTCCATTAGATGAGCATATCTGAAAACTTTCCATCCCTATTTATCATATTTCCTTTTACTCTGCATTGCTTATTGTATTTCAACATCCCTACTCTCCCTTTATCAATATGTACACCTGATTGCCATATTTTTACACTTTTTACCCTTGAACCTCCCCCCTTGCCCCACACCCATACCCTCCTCCATACCTACCCACCCTTGCTCCCCCTCCCACCGCTGCCACCCCCCATACTAACCCTGTGTGTCCCATCCACCCCCAAGCCCCCACGCCCTTCTCCCATTACATAGGCAAAAGGGCCCATGGCCCTTGCGATGGGGAGAGACTCGCCCCTTGATACACCCTTTCTACTTATCACAATTAAATAAAAGTCTATTCGACCAAATGATTAATATTAAGAAACCTTGTAGGTACATACTGAACATTGCTTAAATTACGATTGTACAAAGATCTCTATACATGTTCAGCTCCGTACTTATCCCAGAGGATTTGGCAATCTACTCTAAAGTTACTCAAATAGAGCCAGATATTCTTATGCCTGTATTTCTGAAACAAAAAAATGCCTGACCCATGTTTACCACTTTCAATGTAGGAAGGTTTTAACAGGAAGGTAAGTGCACCTTTACTCTGAAAAGGGGTTATAAGTTGTCGCAGCTGCCATCTTATTTCAACCGTGTAGTGGCAAAAATCAGGTCTTACAAAAAAGTGTACCCTTTTTCCCCTCTGCTTCCTGTCAGGTCTGACTAAATCGCATAACGCCACGCGTGCCCAAAAATTATTTTAACTTATCAGAATCACCCTAGACCTTATTTCTGATTGTCCCTTTTTTGAAGACACCTGCTTAAATGGAAACCTATGGCTCTTTGCACCTCGCGAACCCAATCACACTTTAAAAGTTCAGGGAAAGCTTCTGTAAATAATTCTAGCACAAACTTTCTGACATCCGATCCCACGATCCCTTCTGGTATGCCCAGTATCATGAGATTATTCCTGCATAGCTGATTCTCTAATTTGAACAGTTCATGCTGAGTGTTGTCTCGATGAGAGGTAATAGCTTTTATAGTAGCTTTTTGTGCGACCATTTCATCCTCCAGTACCGATATACGACCCTCCGCCTAATTTATTCTCTCAGAAAATTCGTTACAAGTTTTGGCTATCTACCTGACAGTGTTTTGCAGCTTGCGTCATGCTGTGTGAGTCTTGAGGTTCTCCATACGACTTTCCGTTCTGTGATCTGTTATAGACTGATTTATTGATGCCAGCGATATTTCCTCCCAATTACCAATTGCTGGATCCGCACTTTGATCATCAACTTTGTCTCCGGCAGAAGGGACTTCCCAGGGAGAGTGAGATCTCCCACATAAGTCTTCTGGCTGTCACTGACTTTATTAGCCTCTTCTTCTCAAGTACCTTCTTTTGTACCATAGTGAAATCCAAATTCGGCACTTCCAGATTAGACAGATTAAGTTTACTGCCAAGACTCCCTGCTGATCCCTCCAGAGGCCCTGTTTTGAACCCTCCCTCTTGATCTTCATTTGATGAGTCTGAGGGTTCGGAGAGTAAATAGAACTTTTCCTCAAGATCACTCTCTCTGGTACCAGTTGCTTTGTTTCCTCCAGCCTCTCCTCCTTCTGTCGCTTTTCCTGCAAGAGGATCAGACACCAAGACATCCTGAGTGTTATCTTGTTTTGATACTGCTGGAAGCATCTCTGAATCACTCTGGAGCCGTTCTATCTGTGTCTCTGCCTGGCCAGTTTCTTTTTCCAAGTCTACTTTATTTGGATCTCCTTCTGCCGCCGAGAGTGAAGGCTGTATTAATACACTAGTGAGCACATCCTTATTCTCACGATCATCTTCGGTTGCCCCAACTTGTAAAGCCTTCCTTTTCCCATCGTTGGTAGTTGTCTGCTTTTTCATGCTTGGTGCTGTGAGCATTTGCAGAACCTTCTTTTTTTTTTTTAGGGTCCATGTCTTGCTCGACCCCCAGCATCAGGTTATCCAAGACCCCAACTGCCCCCTGCAGGGCGGCTTTCATACTACTTCCCACAGTCTGTACGCCTGCTTTTCTACTTTGAGGGTCTCTGACATACCCCGAGTCTTGCCTCCACGCGCCGACTTTATTGGCATATTTATCGTGTTTGGCTGTCCCAACAGTCTAACTGAAGTAATCACCGCAACACCCTGTCCCAGCAAGTCCCGAAGCGTAAAAAGACTGAGAGGATAATTCTGACGCCTTTTTTTATGGTGTACTTGAATGAGGCGCATTCCAAACAAATACTTTCTCCCCACTCTCCTAGCAGTAGTGTTATCTTTATTTATACTTGAAGTGATATCAACAAAAAAGTCTCTGCAGTAAGACGTTCTAACGCTAATAACTTTACTGTCCTTTAACATCGGTTAAGGCTGCCAAAGAGGGATCCATTTGTCCATACTCCGCAGCCGACCGCCGCCAGCCTCGGATCCGCTGCTCCAGACTCCAGCTCCAGCCTCGAGAGCCAACAATCATTCGCAGCTGCAGCATCAGCTATGGCGTCTCGTCCTGCAGTTTAAACACTTAATTAACCAGCACGCCCTCCGGCAAGCCTCGCAGCCCCGCCAGCACTGATGAGATATAGTTGTTTTTTTGCTTGTGCAGTCTACAAAATCCTCTGTCTTTTTGTCTGTTTTGGTTCATAAACTTTCGTATTTTCCACTTCCATTTAACATCTGGCTCCGCCAACTTCTATGCATGAATTAGCTCGAAGAAAGGGGGGATCGGTTGAGGAGCTCATCGTTCACACGTCCAGCCTGCGGGCGCCATCTTTGCCCCGTATGCGCCTTCATGTGTGTACAGATTTCTTAATCAATGAGTTGTATGTATTCTTTTATGTACCAAATGTTGATGTTTCTGTTTTTATACTTTTTTCCTGTACACTTTGATGGTTACTACAACCCAATAAAGTTTAATACTACTACTACAATAGGGACAAGCATTTGTGTTTGATTAACTTTGTTAATGAAGGTGGAACCTTATTGCGTTGTAGGATAGATCTGCATTAATTGGAGTGAATTTTTGTGAGAAGTTGGCCTGGTATATGATGTTCACTATTCTAGTGAGCACCTTGCACCAGTCCAAACAACCCTTATGGTGATGGTTGTAAAGTCAACCTTATAGACCAGCTATCCTAGTGGTAGCATGGACAAAGCAGTCTTAGGCTAAAACTTCAGAGAGCATGTGAAGCCAGCTGTTTTACCATATGTAACCCCTTGAATACCAAATGAAAGGGCACCACACAGGTTATATATAAAATATAAATGTATTTATTACTAACACAACCCCTCTGAACTCTTTATGAGGTCAGAGGGCAAAGCACATAACAAGTTACTCAATTATCATACAATAAGTTGCACAAAATACTGTTGAGCCCTAGGGGCGTTACAAACCATATACTAAAATAGTGGTATAAGTACCACGTCACGAACAGGGAGTAGGCCTAGGGAATCGCTGGGGCTACGCTGTACTACCAAAGGTGAGGAAGCAGGAAGCCCACGGGATGCGTGTGCAGTGTCTAAACACACTCGCGAGTTACCATGGGGATACAATGGGAACGTAAGAGTTAGAAACTAGTTGATTTAGGACACTTCCGGATGAACTAGGAGAAAGCTACTGAAAACTAGGATAGTAGGATAGTCAATACCCACAGGAGCACTGGAGTGCCCGCGTTACCTCACCCACAGGAGCCGGGTGCATAGGTGTCAAGTTGTGTCGGTTTTCGTCGCTGAATCCTATGGAGACCTGTAAAAAGATGCTGCAGGCGACCAGGAGAGAAGTGTCCGGTTGGATCCAAGGGCGGATCGAGGATGAAGAGTACCTGAAAGCAGAGGGGACAGAGTCTGGTTCACTAGCCAGTGACCAAGAAGGAACCAGGCGATGTCGCGAAGCAATCAGGTGATGTCGTGAAGCATGTATCTGCAGCCACGTGGACCAGGATGCATTGACGATGACCAGGACCTGGATACAGACTGTCCCACGAAGGATCTCGCTGTTGGCGGTGTCGGCTTCCCGATTGGAGTCAACAGGCCTTGGCAAATGCAACCCAGGCAAGAATCAAATATTCGCTTCGAGGCAGACCAGCAAGGTCTGGGGGGCTTCTCCTTTTCAGGAAAGCTGGAGCAACCAGGCAGGTGGTTTACATTTAAAGGTTCATCATCAGAGCCCACTAGCCAATGGGCAAGTGACTGGACAGACGCATCAAGCACAAAAGTACCAGCAGGCCCCACGCGGCACCCGATGAGTGTGGAGGGCTGTGCGTCGGTGCAAAAGGCGCTCAGGGTTGGGGCTTCTCAATCCCCCATGCACAACTTCGAGGGTGCCTCAGAAGCTGCACAAGTAGCAATGAGCAGGTTTTTCAAGATGTCGGGTCCCACGTCTCTCTTCGCGTCCACTGGTCTCAGCTTTGGTGTGGCTGTGGATCAGGCTCAAGGAAGTCTGGAAGTCCAGTTCTTGTCAGGCCCTGTGCTCGGGCTCCGGCGGGAGCATCGACAAAGCAAACCGCAGATCGCTTGATGGTGCCTGTTTGCACAGGGTGGTCACTCCTTGACTACAAGGTAGATTCTTCAGTCTTCTAGTTGCAATCTAGTTGCAATCCCTTTTCCCTCCTACCTTCCCCTCAGTCTCGGTCACATAGCGCCAAGATGCTCCTTGGAGCGAACGTTGTGCTCAATTCATTATTTCATTCAAAGGTCCAGAGTTTCGTTTCAAGTTTCAGTTCGGGATAAATCTAAAGTCTCTTGACTCAGCTCCTACCTTTATACCAATCAAAGGGCCTGGATTAACTGCTAGGTCCCTCCTATTGGTGGGACCAGGGAAGGGCATGGTTACACCCTTTTCCCTTTGTCCAGTTTCGTGCTGGGGCTGGAGTGCCCCAGCAACTGGTTTGAACCGGACTATGCATGGAGCACCTTGTGTGCCCCAGGCAGTGTCTCATTTCATTCCGCCCTCCCTGCCCCAATACACTAAGGCCTGTCTGGGGTGGTGCTAGCACCTCCCAAGGCAGGAAATCTATTGTCCAAGCCTCCCTCGCTGGAAGGACTCCCAGCAGCAGGAGGTCAGACTTGTGTCTGTGGCAGCAGCATCATTTTGTGATGCTGAGGCTCTGGTTAACTTTAACCGGGATTAACAGGAACAACATGTTTTCGCCCTCTAGAAAGGTGGAATGCTACCCCCGGCACCAGAACTGGCGAGGGGGTAGTATTCCAAAGCAAATGACACCTTACACGACATGTTTTGATTAAGCCAAACCAGAGTTAGCATTTAACCACGAGGATTATAATGCATTTAAGAGTATATGGTATGGCTATATCCTAGAACAGCTATAAGGACATGGTTCCGAAAGCTTCAGACAGACTCAGCTCATGCTAGAGCCTCATCTCACATAAAACCAAGCACTCTGCCTTCAGGATTGTTAAGGCCTGCCATAGGAGTGACTTATAGGTGCATATGTGTCTAGATATAAGGTTAGATATAGGCATACTATATCTAAGCAAGGGGTGGTTACATGACCGTGCCCAGCTGAGTGATCAGCCAGTTGTGTCAATCTGGAGGGCCAGCCAGGGGTGGCATAATTCATGCTGCAGCCCCTGGTAGGCCTTGGATGCACCTATGCCCTGGGTACCTATGGTGTGCTATTAAATGATTAAGTGACATTACATTATAAAATTACCCTGATACAAATGTCCACATGTTTTTTCATTACAGGAAAAACTTTTTTTATCAAATACAGAAACTAAGAAAGAGAATCAGTCGTTTTTAATTTTTCTACGAATCACTAAGTATGTATCTCTACTTTCCTTAGTTTATATATACATTATATGATATATCTATTGTGTTAATATTATCAATCTAAAGCTTGGGCTTCTCTTCATACCATCAATCCTTTCTTTTTTATAAATATAAATATAATTGTGAGTGCTCTAAAATAAGACATAAGCTACGAAAATTAATACAAGCATTGTCTTTTTTCTAATGAATGCTGTGGTATGATAATAGTACTTAGCATAGGCCAACATAGTGATACATATATATGTTGTATTATTGTGTAAATTTTATTCATGCCATATATGTATGGAGTCATACAGTGGATTATCATAGACTATGATAATCAATCACTAAGAAGTTTGTTATAAAGTTTCTTTTTTAAGTGTTTTTAATATTTTATAAATAAAGTCTCTTGTAGGTATTGTGGTAATTGCCTGAAGAAGGCGTGTGATACGCCGAAACGCGTGTCAAAAAAATTACTACTTGAACGACAATTTGCCTATTATTATAATTATTATAAATGTGTATGACAAATAATTTTATGTATGTAATCTTTATTGTCATTGTAATGAGAATCACAAATAGTATGAGTGCTGGAGTTAGGATATGACTCCATGCAATTGTTTTTAATTAGCCATGTATTTTGATTATTGAATAAAAGCCACAACATATGTTTTAGATACTTTATTGCAGCGTTTTTGTCATACCATCCGCATATTTATATATGTATTCATTTATGATTGCCTAGTAATTGTTTTTCACATATGTTTATCCCTGTCCTAGGAATCGAACTATCATAGTTCAGGGGGCCTTTGTTTATCTCCAAATACCTATGGTACACTATACAGGGGCTTATTATTATTATTATTACAAAGGTAACCCAATTCCCAATTGGTAATGTACCTAAAGTACATGGTATGAATTTAGAGAGAGAACAGCTGGCCGTGGGTCTGATTAGCAGGCCCATAGCCACATTAAAGTCAAAAACCAGTAAAGCAAAAGCAAAAAGTGGGGTGACCATGGGAAAGCAGAACCTACTCTCCTACACAACCCCCCCGCCCCCAAACGCAGGGACATTAAACTAACCTTGACAAGTTGAGTCTTCATGTTCTAAGTGGAAATATCTGGAGAGGTCATCTGCATTGCCATGGTCAGTCCCAGGTCTATGTTCCACTGTAAAGTCCATCCCCTGCTGGGAAATGGACCACCTGAGCAGTTTGGGATTTTCACCCTTCATCTGATTTAGCCACAAGAGGGGCTTATGGTCTGTCTGAATCTTGAAGTGAGTGCCAAACAAGTATGGCCTCAGCGTTTTCAGGGCCCAAACCACAGCAAAGGCCTCCCTATCAATAGCTGACCAACGTTTCTATCTAGGGGTCAGCCTTCTGCTAATAAAAGCAATGGGCTGGTCTTGACCACCTACATTCAGTTGTGAAAGTACAGCTCCCACCCCAACTCCGAAGCATCTAACTCTGAAGCATCTGTTTGGACAATGAACTCTTTGGAGTAATCTGGACTCTTCAGAATAGGTGCAGAGCACATGGCCTTCTTCATGTCATCAAATGCCTTCTGACAGCGTACTGTCCACTGAACTTTTTTGGCATCTTCTTTGAGGTCAAGTCATTAAGTGGTGTCACAATGGACCCATAATTCTTAACAAACTTACTGTAATAACCAGACAGGCCCAAGAAAGCTCTGATCTGTGTCTGGGTGGTTGGAGGAGCCCAGTCCTTTATGGTCTGGATCTTGCTCTCCAGTGGTTGAACCTGACCCCCACCTACAAGGTGGCCCAGGTACACAACCTTACTCTGCCCTATCTGGTCCTTAGTGGCCTTGATAGTTAGGCCTGCCTTTTGCAGGGCCTCCAAAACCTTCTTCAGGTGGATCAGGTGATCCTCCCAGGTGGAGCTGAAGACAGCAATATCATCTAGATAAGCTGCACAATAGTCATCCAACCTATTGAGGACTTGGTTCGCCAACCTTTGGAAAGTGGCAGGTGCATTCTTCAAGCCAAAGGGCATCACCACAAATTGGTAATGACCTTCTGGGGTTGAGAAAGCAGTTTTGGCTTTTGCATCCTCAGCCAGTCTGATTTGCCAGTAGCCTGCTGGGAGGTCAAATGTGCTCAAAAACCTGGCAGAGGCCAATCTGTCTATGAGCTCATCTGCCCTTGCAATTGGGTAGGCATCTGTCCTAGTGACAGCATTGAGACCTCTGTAGTGCAGACAAAACCTCATCTCTCTCTTACCATCTTGAGTGTGAGGCTTTGGCACAAGGACTACTGGACTGGCCCTGGGGCTCTCTGAGGGCTCAATAACTCCCAGCTCCAACATCTTCTGTACCTCTGTCTTAATGCAGTCCCTGACGTGGCCAGGTTGCCTGTAGATCTTACTCTTCACAGGCAGACTGTCATCAGTGTCCACCTCATGGGTGCACCAGTTTGTCTGACTAGGTGTCAAGGAAAACATATGTCTGAGGGACTGGAGAACTTATCTGCAGTCCTGTTGCTGCTGGTCAGTGAGACTGCCAGCTAAGGCCACACCATCAACTGAACCATCATCAGGGTTCTGAGTCAGCAGGTCTGGGAGATGGTCACTCTCTTCCTCCTGCCCCTCATCTGTAGCCATGAGCAAGCCCATGTCTGCCCTGTCAACATATGCCTGGAGTCTGTTGACATGGAGCACCCTGTGGGGGCTCCTGGGAGTTCCAAGATCTACCTGGTAGGTTACCTCTCCCTTTTGCTCAACCATTGTGTGGGGTCCAGACCATTTGTCTTTGAGTGCTGCTGGGGTCACTGGCTCCAACACCCACACCTTCTATCCTGGCTGGTACACAGTCAGCACAGCCTTTGGTCATGCCAAGCTTTTTGAAGTTCTTGGCAAGCCTCAAGATATTTAGAAGCCTTTTTCATGTATTCGGCCATCCTGGAGCAGAGACCAAGAACATAGTCCACTATGTCTTGTTTAGGCTTTTTGAGAGGTAACTCCCATCCTTTCTTCACCAGACTTAGGGGTCCCCTTACAGGATGCCCAAACAAAAGTTCAAAAGGGCTGTAGCCAACCCCCTTATGTGGGACCTCCCTGTAAGCAAACAGAAGGCAGGGCAGAAGGATGTCCCATCTTCGCCTAAGCTTTTCAGGTAAACCCTTAATCATGCCCTTCAAGGTCTTGTTAAATCTTTCAACAAGGCCATTGCACTGTGGATGGTAGGGTGTAGTGAATTTGTAATTTACACCACACTCCTTCCACATTGCAGTTAGGAACCCAGACATAAAGTTTGCACCTCTATCTGAGACAACCTCCTTCGGAAAGCCCACTCTTGAGAAAACCCCCAGGAGGGCTCTTGCCACAACAGGTGCTGTTGCGGTCCTTAGGGGAATAGCTTCTGGGTATCTGGTGGCATGATCCACTACCACCAGAATAAATCTGTGCCCAGAGGCTGTTTGGGGATCCATTGGTCTATCAATGTCAATCCCTACTCTTTCAAAGGGAACCCCCACCACAGGCAGTGGTATGAGGGGGGCCTTTGTTGTGCCACCTGATTTGCCACTGGCTTGGCAGGTCACACAGGAGCGACAAAACTCCTTGGTATCTTCTGACATATGGGGCCAGTGAAAGTGAGGGACAAGCCTGTCCCAAGTCTTATTCTGGCCAAGATGTCCTGCTAAGGGAATATCATGGGCTAAGGTAAGTAGGAAACCCCTCAATGCCAGAGGTATGACCAGCCTCCTGGAAGCACCAGGCTTGGGGTCTCTAGCCTCTGAAGAAAGGAGTCCTTCATCCCAGTACACTTTATGGGTACCTGTATCATTCCCAGCAGCCTCAGCAGCAGCTTGCTGTCTGAGGGGTTCAAGAGAGGGGCAGTCTAACTGTGCTTGCCTCAAGTCTGCCCTTGAAGGTCCCCCTGTCCCAAGAAACTCAACCTGGTCAGGTTGAAGTTCTTCTAGGACAGTTCCTTCAGGGGTCTCACTATCAGCTTCCTGGGAAGGCTGATCTTCACTTTGAGGCAAGGGGGAAGGCACTGCCTTAACCCTACTGCTCTTTCTCTTGGGTAGCACTTGGTCCATAGTTTCAGGATCCAAGGCCTGTTAAATTTGGCACTTTTTGGCCTGTGACCTGGTCACAGCAAGGACATGAGCTGATATGCCTAACATCCCTGCATGAGTCCTATGCTCCACTTCTGACCAGACTGAGGATTCAAGATCATTGCCCAACAAACACTCCACAGGAAGGTCTGCACTTACCACAACTCTTTTGAGGCCAGTTGCCCCAGGAGAAGTTAACTGCCACACTATGGGTAGTAGTGACATTGCTTTCATTGGTCACCAGGTAATTATCACCCAGTATAATCTGTCCAGGGTCCACAAAGCTAGGCGTCACCATGGTGACACTGGCACATGTGTCCCTGTAGGCCTGAGCCACTTTATCATTGATCAAAGGTGTTTGCCTGTACTTGCCCAGAGTACTGGGACTCACAGTAGCGGACATAGCCATGTCCACATCTCAGACAAGAACAGTCTGAGTTGGAATCCTGACTAGGCCAGAGTCAATCTCAGTACCCAGGGTTAACCCCACTATAGCCTTGGGTTGAGAACTACCACTGTTAACTGAACTAGGGGGTGCAGGTGCCTTAGGGGCAACAGTGGTAAGAGCTGTGTCCTTCTTGGTGCACTCACTGAACCAGTGAGAGGCAGATTTACAAAAGTTACACCTAGGTTTCTTTTGGCCATCTTTCTTCTTCTTCTTAGAAGTTTGGGACCCCCTCATTAGAAGCTTTTTGGGGGCCTGAAGAAGACTTCTGGTCTTTTGGTTTCTGATCCCCACCTTTTTGGTCTGCCTTTTTCTGATCACCACCTTGGTTCTGGTTTTTCTGCTTAACCCTGGTTCTGACCCATTTGTCTGCCTTCTTTCCCAATTCTTGGGGAGAGGTCAGATCACAGTCAATCAGGTGTTGGTGCAATAACTGGTTCTGACAATTGTTAAGTATTTGTTCTTTCATGATCAAACTATACAATCCTATATAGTCCTTAACTTTACTTCCCAGCAACCAGTCTTCCAGAGCCTTGGTGGCACAATCACAAAATCAGTCCAGTCCTGAATCTGTGTCTTCTGGGTATCTCTGAACAACAACCTGTCTTACTCAGTGGTTAAGCCAAACCCATCAATCAGAGCACTCTTCAGGACAGTGTAATTGTTAGCATCATCACCACTAACTGTGAGGAGCGTGTCTCTTCCTTTTTCTGAAAAGGAGAGCCACAAGATGGCTGCCCACTGAGTTTGGGTGCCTTCTGTACTTTGCAGGCCCTCTCCAAAGCAGTTATCCATTTGTGGATGTCATCCCCAACTTTGTAGGGGGGCACAATCTTACTCAGATTTCTATTATCATAGGCCCTGTCTTTATCCTTAGGGATAGTGCTGCCACCAGTGGGTTCTAACCTACTTAACTTTTGCTCTCTGGCAAGGGCAAGTTTCTCCTTGGCAAGGGCAGATTCTTCCCTCTGGATCCTCAGATTGACTTCCTTCATCCTTGCCTGATGCTCTCTCCTCTAAGGAGAAATCATTCTCCTCTGAGCAGAGGCATTAGAGTCCCTAGAAGCATTAGAGTCCCTGGAGTGGGACCTTCTCCTCCTATACCTCTGGTTAAGTTCACTTGGAGGCCTGTATGGGGCTAGCTCATCATCAGCCACATGTAGGCTTAGGTTAGCCTGACTAAGTCTCCTAACTTGGGCCTAGCTGTCTACTTCCTCCCCAGAATCGTCTGCCTCCACCACTTTCTCATCATCTATGATAGTAGGGTCAGTGGCATCTTCTGCTGAAGGCAGTCCCTCATCTGCATTCCCTGAGGGGCCTGGGTTAGAGGCTTTCTGAGCATCATATCCTTCCATGAGCTCTATCAGGTTCTTGAGGGTAGGGTTGGAACCATGTTTTAACCTCCTAGATGTGCACAAGTGCCTCA
This sequence comes from Lissotriton helveticus, assembly GCF_964261635.1. Classification (NCBI taxonomy): domain Eukaryota; kingdom Metazoa; phylum Chordata; class Amphibia; order Caudata; family Salamandridae; genus Lissotriton; species Lissotriton helveticus. The sequence goes on from NC_136061.1 coordinate 69,286,198, forward strand.
ACTCATGGAAGGTTAGGGTATCATATCTTGAAGGTGCCCTGGCAGGGTCACTTCCCACAGGGAGAGTCACACTAGGCTCTCCTGTGGTAGACATGATCTAGCGTGGTGTGGTGTGTCCACCTACCTATACTAAGTGTCTAAGGGCATAGGGAATCGCTTGGGATACGCTGCACTACCAAAGGTAAGGAAGCAGAAGGCCCACGGGATGTGTGTGCAGTGTCTAAACACACACGCGAGTTACCATAGGTATACAATGGGAACGTAAGAGTTAGAAACTAGTTGATTTGGGACACTTCCGGATGAACTAGGAGAAAGCTACTTAAAACTAGGACACTAGGATAGTCAATACCCACAGGAGCACCGGAGTGCCCGCGTTACCTCACCCACAGGAGCCGGGTGCATAGGTGTCAAGTTGTCGGTTTTTGTCGCTAAATCCTATGGAGACCTGTAAAAAGATGCTGCAGGCGACCAGGAGAGAAGTATTCGGTTGGATAAAAGGGCGGATCGAGGATGAAGAGTACCTGATAGCAGAGGGGACAGCGTCTGGGTCACTAGCCAGTGACCAGGCATGAACCAGGCAGGAACCAGGCGATGTCGCGAAGCAATCGGGTGATGTCGTGAAGCTTGTCTCTGCAGCCACGTGGACCAGGAGGCGTCGACGACGACGACCAGGAGCTGGATACGGACTATCCCACGAAGGATCTCGTTGTTGGCGGGGTCGGCTTCCGGATTGGAGTCAACAGGCCTTGGCAAATTAAACACACGCAGGAATCGAATATTCGCTTCGAGGCAGACCAGCAAGGTCTGAGAACTTCTCCTTTTCAGGGAAGATGGAGCAAGCCTGGAGCAACCAGGCAGGTGGTTTAAATTCAAAGGTTTGTCGTCACAGAGGCCACTAGCCAACGGGCAAGTGACCGGACAGACGCGTCGAGCACGAAAGTACCAGCAGGCCCCACGCGGAACTCGATGAGTGTGGAGGGCTGTGTTCGGTGCAAAAGGTGCTTCGGGCTGGGGCTTCTCAATCCCCAATGCACAACTTCGAGGGTGCCTCAGAAGCTGCACAAGTAGCAAGGAGCAGGTTTTTCAAGATGTCCGGTCCTACGTCTCTCGTCGCCTCAACGGGTCTCAGCTTTGCCGTGGCTGTGAATCGGGCTCAAGGAAGTCTGGAAGTCCAGTTCTTGTAAGGCTCTGTGCTCAGGCTCTGGCGGGAGCGTCGACAAAGCAAACTGCAGATCGCTTGATGGTGCCTGTTTGCACAGGGTGGTCACTCCTTGACCACAAGGGAGATTCTTGAGTCTTCTAGTTGCAATAGAATGTCGAAGGTCCAGAGTTTCGTTTCAAGTTTCAGTTCAGGATAAATCTAAATTCTCTTGATTCAGCTCCTACCTTTATACCAATCAAAGGAGCTGGATTACCTGCTAGGTCCCTCCTGTGGGTAGGACCAGGGAAGGGGGTGGTTACACCCCTTTCCCTTTGTCCAGTTTCGTGCCAGAGCTGGGGCTGGAGTGCCCCAGCAACTGGTTTGAACCGGACTCTGTATGGAGCACCTTGTGTGCCCCAGGCAGTGTCTCATTTCATTCAGCCCTCCCTGCCCCAATACACTAAGGCCTGTCTGGGGTGGTGCTAGCACCTCCCACGGCAGGAAATCTATTGTCCAAGCCTCCCTCGCTGGAAGGACTCCCAGCAGCAGGAGGTCAGACTTGTGTCTGTGGCAGCAGCATCCATTTTGTGATGCTGAGGCTCTTGTTAACTTTAACCGGGATTAACAGGAACAACATGTCTTCTCCCTCTAGAAGGGTGGAATGCTACCCCCGTTGCCAGAACTGGCGAGGGGGTAGTATTCCAAAGCGTATGACACCTTACACAACATGTTTTGATAAAGCCAAACCAGAGTTAGCATTTAACCGCGAGGATTATAATGCACTTAAGAGTATATGGTATGGCTATATCCTAGAACAGCTATAAGGACATGGTTCTGAAAGCTGCAGACAGGCTCAGCTCATGCTAGAGCCTCATCTCACATAAAACCAAGCACTCTGCCTTCAGGATTGTTAAGGCCTGCCATAGGAGTGACTTATAGGTGCATATGTGTCTAGATATAAGGATAGATATAGGCATACTATATCTAAGCAAGGGGTAGTTACACGACCTTGCCCAGCTGAGTGATCAGCCAGTTGTGTCAATCTGGAGGGCCAGCCAGGGGTGGCATAATTCATGCTGCAGCCCCTGGTAAGCCTTGGATGCACCTATGCCCTGGGTACCTATGGTACACTATAAAGGGGCTCACAAAGGTGACCCAATTCCCAATTAGTAATGTACCTAAAGTACATGGTATGAATTTAGAGAGAGAACAGCTGGGCTGTGGGTCTGATTAGCAGGCCGACAGCCACATTAAAGTCGAAAACCAGTAAAGCAAAATCAAAAAGTGGGGTGACCATAGGAAAGCAGACCCTACTCTTCTACAATTTTCACTCGTCGATGTCACTTGCAATTGCGAATTTCTTGAGTGACTGCAGAATCTGAATTTCTTTAAACAGAAGAAGAATTAAGCAAAGAAGATTGGTCAGAAAAGTTGTTTGAAAATAGCGAAGAAGTTTTAAAGGTGGGTGAATGCTGTGAGGAGCAAAAAGTTGATGTTATAGTGTTTAACGCTGTCATTGGTTGGTTGGTGTTCTGTGCTACACTGATTATTGGACATTGTTGATTTGAGCTCTGTCTAAGGCTTGGATAAAGGGGTCGCTGAAAATTTAAGCTGCCATTTGACTGGCAATTAAAATTCTGACAAATGCAGGACAAAATCAAAAAACATTTGGTTTTGCAAAATAATTACTATTCCTGTTCAAAAAGGTGAGGAATCGCCTCCTGAGGGTATTCCAACTTAGGTAATGACTACCGAGCATGGATTCAATTCATGTATATGGTTATTATAATGGATGAGGATTACGGAGGATTGGTGTACATTTAGTTTTCCTAGATATGGAACCTTTAACACCAGGATTCTAGCTCATTTGAGGGGGAAATTGTATGAGATGAAGCCATCACATTGACCCATTAATATGATGCTTTACAGATCTTGGGAAAGGTTGTGAAAGAGTAGGAAAGCGGAAAATATCAGAGAATAGCAGCATGAGCAGTGGAACAATATGCAACTGCTCAATTGCACGAAGAACAACGTAGGTGGAGGAAAGGAATCATTGAGGAAACCAGGTTGTAACCTGTTCTTACTTTAGGAATTAAGGAAAAGGATACAGATGCAATTAAACATGAAGGAGAGGACTCAGATACTGATTCTGGAGATGAGAAGGTAGAAGAGATGCTGTCATCCCAAACACCTCCTGTAAGAAATACAGATCCAGGAGAGATGAGAGATAAGTGTTGGTGCTAGTCAGGCTCTGGATACTGCTCCAATACTTCCAAATTCACATTCTATTTAATGACCTATACAAGTTTTACAAATTTATCCACCTGTGGCAAGACTACCTATAACTATGGTCCCAATTAATCCTGATCTGGTCATGTGCAAGCGGTCATGTGCACTACACCAAATTGAGAGATGCACAAAGGTCACGGCAACCACCGATGTTGACATGCAGACATCACAGAAGACACAGTTGGTACTGTGGAGATATCAACAACATTTACAAGCCTTAATATATGGAGGAGAAACTTTTGTTTTTACGACTCCTTGGGGTTCTTGTGAGTTACCTAAAAGCGTACCTGGATTACCAGCTTGGATAGAGAAATTGACTCGGGAAAGAAGAGCAGAGGTTACAGAAACTCCAAAGGACACAGACATCAAGAAAGATAAACCTCTAGACATTCCGAAATTAAAAATTGATCTGAAGGAATTGATCAGAGGATGCTTAGACCTTGATCATTTGGGTCAGTATGAGAGACCTGAACTTACATACCCGTGTAAGGAATTACTCGAAGAGCAGCCACTACACACAATCATTTGGCAGAATTAGCAAAGAAATATGATGTGGATCACAGTAACATTGAGAACCTACCTTGAAATTACAGGGTTAAGTTTGATGACCAGACAATTGAAAATCCGAGAGTTGCAGGAAAGAAGGTACACATTATGGAACATTCACAGATGGAAGGATGTGGAAAAGGTAGAACTGAGATGGGCAAGGAAACATGAAAAGAAAAAGAGGGAAGTGGAGGGAAGGCAAGATGAGTGAGTGAAGTGGCAGAATATCTATTTAGAGAGGTAGTTGGAGGGTCCTATGTACATGATATATGAAATAGAGGTAATTTGACTGCATTTAAAAACAATGTCCCAAAGTTGAGACAGAAACCAGTGGAGTGCTGTGACTAGGAGGTAAGGTTTCTTAAGAGTTCAAAGACCTGGATACATTTTTTGACATTGTGATCCCTGAGGATTTGTGGTCAGAATGTAAAATATCCGAAGGCTGAGCTTCAGAAAGAAAAGGGAAAGGGATTTCTTTCACCAATAGTGATAGAAATACATGAAGCAGTGATACATTTTCTGAAGGGAAAAATTCCTCCTGAAGACATTGATTGGCTGAACATTAAAAGAATGACCCAGGAACCGAAGGAAATGTTTCATGAGTATTATGAAAGGTTGTTGCAGGCTTCTTTTAAACAGCACAGAGGAAGTGAGTATCCTAAAGAGTAGGATATGGGAATTTTTGTGTCCCAATTTATTTTGAAATTGAACCCTGCGATTAGCTTGCATATTACGCAAAGTGTTATCTGCTGGCAGACAAAATCGCTTGATGAAATTCTTTTGTGAAGTACTGGAGCAATTAATTGGAAATAAAACAGACCAAAATAAAGGAAGAGTTTGTGTTGGCTGAGACAAAGTTGGCAAAGAAAGGGTTTCAAAGTCAGCTGTTGGTTGGAAATTAGGGCATGATGCAAGGAGTAGTTGCTTCACAAGCTAATTTTGCCGGAAATTCAAATGGGATGCGGATGCCCCATGCAAGAGGTAGAGGTGTTCTCACAGGTGTGGGATCTGAGACAGATGTTGCTACCATTAATAAAATTACTGCCTGTCAAATCTATCTAAGTGTTGGGCTTTGGAAACAAAAATGTCGGTTTAATCCAGAAAGCTTTGCAGGGCAAGCGCAAAATTCTGAATGGCAGGTCAGAGAACGCACATATGAGAATTGGAGAAGCAATGCAGAATTGCAACACGTTGTACCGGCTCAAATGGGGAATCTCAGAATGAATATAATGCCATGATAAAATCCAAATTAAAGTCAAAATGCAATGTCACAATGTCAAATCCAGATCAATATGTTTTTGGACAGTTTCCCATATTTAAAATGGATAAGTTAAAATTTGAAAATTTGCTATGGCTGTGAAAAGAAGAGGATTGTGTACTTGGCGCAGTTCTAGAGGTAGACCAGAGTGGCCCATATGTAGATGTAGTGCTAGAGGCAATCCCATGTATTGAGACCACGTTATGACCTTTGACTACCATTATTTTAATTGACTTTTACTGTTGTACTTTATCCTAGCTTGAATGTATGGCATCATGTTTCCTGCATGTACCTTTTTTCCTTAGAGATTTCTTTTGTGTCTCTTTGTAGCCTCAGCCATTGAAAGTATGAATAAGGCTTCTTCAGGGGGACCTATTTCCCCAGCCTTCACTGTTTATAAGGCACAGGAGTGGCAGCAGCAACATACGGTGCTGAGCTTTGGGGGTTTACCAACTGCAAATACTTACACTGGTTGAAAACAAATTCATTAGGTCCCTGCTCAACTTACCCATACGTACACCCCTTAGATTTGATATGGCCATTAACAACATCCACCAGGTGACATCAATAAAACCCTTACTATACTGGGTCAACTCTAGACTTCAGAATAGTTTAAAGCATATAATGATGCTTTGGCAGAACTCATCTCATTGGATAGTGGAGCAGACATTCTGTGGCTCAGCTATGTCAAAGGTAACCTCAGAGATTAGAATGGAAGGGCTGTGGGCCTCGCCAGGGAGTATCAGGAAGGGTTTATCCAGGATATCAAGTCAGGTTACTGGATACTCGTGCTAATGAAGACCTGGTGCGACCAGGTTTAGTGTAGCATAACGGGACAGTTCCTTAGTCATAAGTGCTCCCCAGCTATGAGCAGTATTCGGATAGAATTGATCCACTACATATTAAGCACCTTTATGCAAAATTTTGAATGGGCATTCTGGCCTTGAATACTGTTACTGCCAATTTGGGAAAAGCAGGCCAGGTATCAACCAATTGCTCACATTGTACATCTCAAAAAGAGACTAAAGCACATTTTATTTTTTCCTGTACCAAATATAACAGGCTTTCTAAAAATGGATTATCACTGTATGCAAGGTGGGGGGGGGGCTTAGCAACTACTGGAACACTTTGATAATTCTAAAAAGTAATACAAGCGTATTGATCATCCTTGCATTATCTAGATTTTTCCTGTGGGCATGGAAATTGAGCGCAAAGGATGCCCCTTGTAGAAGATTGTTTCAGAACTCACAAATAAAACTGTGCCAGCTTTGTGTATAGTAAAATAGGATGCCCGAATATGGCTCTGGTTTTGTTCATATGCTGGGAATTACGATGAGGGACGACTGTTTTATTCTTTTATCGGTTTTAAATATTTGTATTTATAACTTTATATTAGAATCACTTCATTATTTTGCGGATGAATTTATAGTAAATGTTTTATAGAAGTATTGGGCCATATGTATCAAGCATTTTCGCATTCGCAAAGGCCGAAATTCGCCGAATTTGCGGGTTTGCGAATGCGAAAATGCTCATCGGCATGTATGAATTCAAAACGCATCGAAAATAAGGAATCGCAAAAAATGCGATTACCTCGTGTGCGAGAAGTCCCAATCTGCGAATAAATAGCGATATTGCACAATAGCGAATTCCAATTGTGCGAAAATCGCTAACGCATATTCGCTAAATTAGGAACTCGCAGAAAATTTGCAGATCAGCATTATTGGCTAAAAATAAATCGCAATGCGATGTATGAAAAATTCGCAAATAGCGATTTTTAGAAATTCGCTAAATACAGAATCGCAATTACCACCAAGTAGGAGCAGGTGGTAACCAGGTGCAAACTATTTAAGCTGCCTCTGAATTAAAAAAACTGTTTGCCACAATGGCGGGGCTTTACATCATTGCAAGGAGGATGCGTTTGAGAGCTGCTGCACAGAGGAGGCTACGGCAGGAGAGGATATTCCGTTTGCGCGTGACCATCTCCCAGCGCCTTGAGGAGGAGCTCTACACACATTACAGGCTTGAGGAAGACAGCATAAATGATTTAATAGCAGAACTCAGACCCTACCTTGAACACCCCACACGCAGGACAAATGCCATCTCCACAGAAATACAGGTCCTGTGTTCATTACACTTGTTGGCATCTGGAAGTTTTCAGGGGGTGATCGCCTCTGCAGGAGGGGTGTCACAAAGTGCCCTATCGCGATTCTTTCATGCCTTCCTAGATGCCATGGTTCAGAGGATGGCACATCACATTTACTTCCCCAGCACACCACAGGCAATAGCACAGACAAAGCAGGACTTCTATCAGATCTCAAATTTCCCACACGTGATAGGATGCATAGATGGGACACATGTCGCTATATCCCCCCCCCTCAGGCAATGAACACATCTTCAGAAACCGTAAATGCTACCACTCACTGAACATTCAGGTGGTGTGTGATGCACAACACATCATCACAAACATCGTAGCTAAGTACCCTGGCAGCACACATGATGCATTCATCTTCCGACACAGTGGGATATATCGTAGACTCTCAAGAGGGGAGTTTGGCGAGGGATACCTACTCGGTAAATACCTTCAGACATAGGGGCCATTAGTACCACCTACCATGTGCATGTCACAGGCTAACATATATTTATCTAATCCACAGGTGACAGTGCTTATGCAGTACGGGATTTCATCCTGACTCCCTACCTCAATCCCAACAATGCAAGTGAATGCAGGTACAACAGGGCACACATTTCTACCAGAGGCACCATCGAACGGACATTTGGGATCCTGAAAAGCAGATTCCGGTGCCACAAAAGTGGAGGTGCACTCCAATACAGCCCCAACACGTGCTGTAAAATAGTGGTGGCTTGTGCCATGCTCCATAATATTGCCACGAGAAAAGGGACACCAGTGGAGCTGAGTGACTCAGGATCCTCTGATGTGGAGGGGCCTGGACCTGGACGGATGATAGCTGGTAGAGCTGTTGCAGCGGCAGGGCGCCAGAGGCGTGATGAGATTACGAGCAATTATTTCTAGGTAAGAAAAAACTACACAATGCCAAGTCATGTAAGTGTGAATGTTGATTTTAATCCTTAATAGCAGGATATGTATGAATTCAAAAGGTACAATATTCAAACAAGATATATTTAGCACTTGTTACATTCACAGTGCTCTAAACAGTAAAGATGTGCCTCACAAGTTGGATGCTGCACAGGCTAATGTTCGGTGGAAGGTGTAGCCCTATTGGTTCTCCCACTACGGCGTCTCTCTAAGGTTGGTGGTGGGGTGTTGCTGCTCCTAACTGACTGATTGTCCTCTTCGCTTGGAGTCAGTACTCCGACCCAGTTGTGCGTAATTGACGCAACTCGTCCACAGCAGTGGTCACTTGTGTGAGCACATTAGCTATGTCCTGTGCAGCATGGCTGAATTGGCGCTGCATCTCAATGCTGCGCCTGGCTTGGATGCTACATGTGGCTGCCAGGCGGTTGATGGCCCGGGTGTACCTGTCTTGGCGTTGCCAACCTCTGCACCTAGCACTTCTCTCAGAACGTATTTCTTCACATACGGCCTGTAGGCCATCCTTCATGTCATTCCTTAGTGCACGTAAGCCCTCCCTCATCTCCCTTTGTAAGAGTTTTATGTTTTTCGCCTGCAGGCGCTGCACCTGCAACATGTTGAGTTCCAGTCCTGCATACACTGATTCTTCGCCTTGCTCATCAAAGAGGTTGGCCGTGCGTCGTCTGCGCCTGGCTGCACTCCGTGGGACATGCTGTTGTGTTGATGGTCCCTGTCGCTCTGGCTGTGTGTCCACATTTGGTGCAATTTCCCCACTTTCTTCTTCGTTATCCTGGATTGGCGCTAGAGGTCTGACTATGTGTCTCCTTCTACGTCTGTGACTGGTCACAGGGCTGTCCTCCCCTTCTGTGTCGACATCTTGGCCTGCTTGTCCTGACTCAGTGACTGTCACACTGGCTGAGGGCTGTGTCGAAGATGGTGCTGTGAACAGAACAGCACACATTAATTAACTTCACTGACTTGCACTGTATAAATAAAATGTTCACACCTCTAACAAGTACATTGGTGTCTTCTTTAACTCTCAAGCCTGGCAGAATACATGTTTGACACCTCCCTGGATTTCTTTCCAAACAGTAATTCATTGTTTGTCACCATTGCATGGATCAGTGCCTCCAATTCAGCCTCAGACATTTTTTGTTTTCTTTTCCTGCTTTCACTCTCCTGCTGCTGGGAATCCTGCATGGGCGTGGCTCCACTCTCAGCCATGGTTCTCCAGGTGACTGCACTGTTCCAAACACACCTTCACTCTGCCTCTGAATCAGGAAGTCAGGTGCAGCATGGGTAGTCAATCACTTCCTGGTTGTGATGTCATCATGTTGCACCTGAGTTCCTGATTGGAACATTCTAGAAAATCGCTAAATTGCGATTTTTCGTCCGTTTTTGAGAATTTTCGCTAAAATTGCGATTTTGTGATGCGAATTCGCATATTATGCAATTCCTACATGTTAAGGAATCGCATATGAGGTAATCGCTAATAAATAGCGATTTTTAAGGAATCGCTATTTATTAGCGATTTCTTTCATACATATCGATTTGCGATTCTGAATGTGCGATTCGGTAAAATTCGCAGATTCAGAATCGCAAACCTGTTCTTTCATACATATCGCCCATTGATTGTTATGTGGGAGATGTAATTTTATGGCATTTTAGCCAAAATAAAGATATGATGATGATGAATGCACTAAAGCTGAAAAATAAATTGCGCCATGCATCAGCTCTAGGAATGCCAGATTATACAGAAGTTTACTTTATTTTGTAAGGAAAGAGACGGGTGCGCACTGAGTGTTAACACAAATGCATGGAGGAGCCTGAAGAACTCTGCAATACATTTGAACCATCCTTGACCCTGTAACATCAGGACTCCCCGGCTGCTTGAAGGCAGTGGCCGCAGTGAGTGTGAGTCTGGAAAAGAGCAAAAACATAGTCTCGGGACATCCCTTAATTGTCATGGTACCACATTCAGTTGCATTGTTGCTGACCTGAACGTAAAAGCAGTATCTGACACACACAGTAGACTCAGCAAATATCAACAAAGTTTGCTTGATCCAGATAATGTTACAATCAGGCGCGGTAATATTAAATGTCTGTACCTGAACTAGAAGACAGAAATAATGATTTTGATCATGATTGCCTAAGAGCCTCTGAACTATGCACAAACCAAATCCTGATATGAAGGATGAACCTTTAAATCTAGCCTGACTACGTCCTGTTTGTTGATGGTTCATGCTTGCGGAGTAATGAAGGCACACTGAGAGCGGCATATGCAGTGTGCACCATACATTGTGTGATCGTTGCCTCTTGGCTCCAATCTCTTTTCTCCGCACACATTGCTGAGTGAATTGCCCTTAGCCAAGCTTGCAGTTTAACTGCACAATTGAGAGTCACCATCTTTACAGACAGCAGTATTGTTTCAGTGTAGTGCATAATTTGGGGCAATTGTGGATGCCGAGAAGGTTTTCAACTTTCCCTGATCAGAAATGTAAAGAATGTGAAGGATTTGCTCAGTGCTTTGCAACTACCCAAATAAATAGCTGTGTACCCAGGGCATTAAACAGGCAGTGGATATGTTGCCATAGGCAACAGATGCGCTGACTCCATAGCTAGTTACTGTGCCTTGCTAGCATGCACAATTAATGTAGGATTTACAGTAAATGATGGATTTACAAGAAGATCTGAGGAAGAAAGTGCTTTAGCAATAATGATGGAAAAAGCAGATACCTAGGAAGGTTAAAGAGAGTACAGGAGAGGTGACAGAGGGGTGTATAAGAGCGGGTTGTACGAAAAATCTGAATTACATTTGAATGTCAGAAGACGGGAGATCAGTGTTGCCGTACATAGTGCAATATACTTACATGGAATAAAAACAGGGTACCGGGTTGTAGTGTAGTTCCTATCATCCCAATAGGCTCTGCGCATTGGAATAATACCTACAGCAGTAAAGGCCTAGACCAGACGTTAACTAGGTCTACTACTGTCGATACTAGACTTAAAGTTTTGGGTTTGCCAGCTTAGCTCAGAGTTCACTAGAAACTTTCTCGAATGTTCAAGGAGGACTTAACTTCCCTGATTAGACAAGAAGGGATTTAGTTTCTGACAACCATAGAACATGACAACTTTGCTCTCCCCTAATCAAGAGTATATCTCGAGAGTCGTGTGAACAAAAGGCAATTTATTTTACTCAGTCAGTACGTGCATTCTTAGTCTCATCAGATTGTAGAGAAAAGGAAGAGACGGGCGTGTTCAATAAAAAGGTGTTATTTATTGATCAGTCTCTTTTCTCATACAAGAGAAATGGATCGATATTATTGCAATACTTATAGTTAAGTAAAGTGCATACATTAAAAGCAGCAGTATAAAATAATACTGTAAAAACATTGATATGGTTTCTAAGCCATAAGATGTTTAAAATGAATAAAATATATTCCATACACATATACATTTGACTAAACGTACTCAACTGGTGTTTCTAGATACGCCTACCCCGTGTACCTGACCTAAGTCTAATGAGTGGGCGGGAATAGATAGTTACAGTTTAAGTTAAGTTTGTTTTTGCCAAGTGAATAACTAAAGAATTCTCTGTGAGGGGTTATTCAGTTCTGTACCTGGAATCTAGGTTGAATGAGGTATGGTATCTCTCGTCTCTGGTCTCGATATTCCAGGCTGCCTGCGAGGGCTACCCAGAAACGCCGGTGCTGGATTTCTCGGCAGGAGAAAGCAGCTTCTCTCAGCGCGTCAGAAAGGCGGGGCTGCGCCAGCGGGGTCTGCTCTGCTCTTCGCTTCGGCAAGTATGGCTGCTCCGTCTCGTCACCACGCGTGTGTTTGCATAGGGCAATATCGGTAATATTTATACCTTTAAGGTGCCGAGATTGACGTAAGGATGGACATAGATACGTCAATAAGGATGTCATACGACTTGCTCGTTAGCACATTCTTTTACTGAAGTTCTTGGTGAAATCAAAACAATGGGCGCAGGGTTTTGCCCAGGTTGTCATAGGTTTGATTTGTTATGAGAACTCCGTATGCCTTATCAGGGGCTGGAGGAATATCGCTTGTCTAATTAGATCGCAAGCGTTATGACCTAATCAGATAACACGTTCCTGTGCCGTAGTGTGACTGCGTCAGATAACGGTATCTGCATCATGGGGGTTTTCTGCCTCATGGGCTGATTACTTAGTTAACTTGTTAGTTTGCTAACCAGAATAGGGTCAGGAATAGGGGGATCGATTCAGAACCTATAGGAATACATCACAGGGTACTCCGTGGGAGTGCACAAACTCTGCGTGCGGCATAAGGGTTCCATCTGCGAACAGGGACCCTACCATTTTGACTCCAGCACTCTCCCATGGGGCCAGTCTGTGGGTCATCAGAATCCCCTGTGATGTTGCTGGTCCACAAAGCGTAATGTTCGAGGCATGTGGGGTGGATGTGTTAGTGTACTTTAAGGCCGTTTTCGAAGTAGCGTATAGCGGTCTTACGCAGAAGGGGCGTGCCTGTTGTTTCACGGAGTCTGGGCAGAGTAGAGCTTGGAGCGTCCCTGGATGCAGTTGTGTGTGTGTGAGTTGTCGATCTCGAACAAATTGTGACCTGCTAGCCAGTACTTTAACCACTGTAGTTGCCCAACTATACAATACGCTTTAAAGTCTGGGGCCCCCATACCACCACTAGTCATTGGTAATTATAGTTTAGGAAGGCAAATCCGAATGCTACCTTCTGTCCAGATCAGGCCTATCAATAGAGTCCAAGAGTTTAAATACCCATGCAGGGATCACTATTGGCAAATTGACAAAATGATATCACAATCTCTGCAGCATCACCATTTTGGTCACTGCCAGTCGACCTGCCGTGGATAATGGTAATTTAACCCGTAAGGTCACTTGTGATTTCAAGTTGATTTTGTGCACTAGATTCCCTTCCAGTCCATCCTGTGTGTCTCTATATATCTGGATGCCTAAGTATCTAAAAGTGACCAGAGTTGTACCATACCAAACTATACTACGGACAATTTGCATGAGTTGTAGATAGTGTATGCTATGGATTTGGAGGCATTCGTCAGTAATCCTGAGAGGGTGCCAAATTGTGTTAGCAAGGAGACCAGAGTATGTATTTCCAGATGTAGATCTCTGAGATACAAGCGCATGTCATCGGCATACAAGGACGCCGAGTGATTAACCAGGCCCACCGGTATCTCAAATGCTTTCATCGTTTGACAGAGATGCTGGGCGAGGGGCTCTATTGCCAATACAAACATAAGTATTCACCCTTGGCGTTTCCCCAGAAATATCAGATATGATGGGGAAATGTTTTGGCCAGTTTTAGCTCTGGCTGTGACCATAGTGTAAATCAGAGAATCAAAAGTAGAGGGAGAAGGAAGACGTGATCCATTCAGCTTCCTTAGTTTCAAAGTCACAAAATCATGTAGGGAAGGATCACTTGTCCTGCATAACCAGGGTATGCAGGTTACGTACCGATATGTCCCAATTAAAAAACCCTCATGCACGTGTAGTGTTGGTAATAAGAGCGGTATATCTTGATTCTCCGCTACTTTAGACACGTGTTTGCATAATCATAGGGTTTAGTGGTTATGCATCCTCCAGCCGGAGGTTTACCCTTGGTTAAAAGCAGTAGTGATCAGTGATGTGAAGGTGTGATAACTAGAGGTTAAAATCTCGTACAGCCAGAGTAATGCTCTTTATTTGATCTGGATTCGAGATAATAAAATTAGAGTCGTGTTATGGAGAGTAGTTAGGGCTCTCACACACTGTGATTAATAATTGAAGGAGGTCGACATGTTTCAGCCCTTGGTTGCCTGGTTAGGTCAAGGGGGCTTTCATCCAGGCCCAGAGTGGTGGAGTCAGCACAAGTTGTGACGAACGAGACCGCAGTAGGCCTCCTTGACTCACTGGGACCCCGATGAGGCATAATACCAAAACCACGTAAGGTACTTTGGACCTACTAGGAGAAGGATTAGTATATCTCTTCCCTCATCTCTCCAAATAGGTATCCAAAATAACCTATTGGAGAAAACACTCACAGAGACGCCCTCGGTCTCAACACACCCTGCACTTCGGTCCTGATGAAAGCCCCCTTGACCTAACCAGGCAACATATCGGTATGTAATCTACATACCCTGATTATGCAGGACAAGTGATCCTTCCCTACATAGTGTAAAGCAATATTATGCAGCGACAATAATCAGGAGGGATCCTGTACCGCGAGCATGTAGTCACAGCCCAATCTAATGACGGAAAGCCAGCAAATGGAAATTATGGGACCCACCATGGGTTCATAACAGCAATTAATATCACCGCCTATGACGATTGCATTTTTGGGATTTGCAGATCCTAAGATCTCCTTGAAATGTTCTAGCAAAGGTGCTTCTTTTGAGCACTCCCTGGGTCTTATGAAGATATTTAAAAGGTATCGTTGTGTGGTATTAGAAAACCTAAGTTTCAGGCCCAAGATGTCCAATGAGCCTGTGCATATAGGTTCTATAGTAGCATTTAGGCAGATTTTTACCCATATTATTAGTCCCCGCGATGCTCTCCTTTTTTTTAGATGTACTGCTTCTACGCTAAAGGTTCTATATCCTAATTTGTGCTACGATTCCCTAGCCCATGTCTCCTGAACGAGACAGAGATCAAAGCCCGCTATATAATTCTGCCAATCCGGTTCCTTTGTTTTTTGTTTTAACCCAGCTATATTCCAAGAAGTTATTTTTAGCTGTTTAATAATCTGATATATATATATATATATATATATATTCAGTGTTTCGCTGACCAAGAGAGAGCTGTCTTCTCTATTTGGGGGATAGCATGGAAGATAGGATCGGGGCTAGGTTGTGGATTAAAAAGAAGGCTGGAATTAGTAAAATTCATGTCTCGTTCAGGTGTATCTCCCTTTACTAACCTGTTCGCTCTTTTTTCCCCTAGCCAGTCAATCTACAGAGTCTAGATTCGATGTTTCCTGTGATGATTTTTGAGGGTAATACTAGCAATATTAACAGCAACTTCTGAATTCTTTTGCTCAGTACAGGTTAGTGAAACTATAGAATCTGGAATAACTGTCCTCTGAGTTGTTTGAGGTGAGTTGGTGCTAGTTTCTGGAACAGGAATATCATACTTAGTGAATCCACAGGATCAATTCCAAGAGATCGTTTTGCTCAAGGCTCAACCTAATGACGCTAATTGGTCGAACTTTGAATTCATGTCGGAAATCGAAGTCTTCAATATAATTTCAAGCTTAAAGCCTACATCCCACACTATGGACACCCTCCCATCCATAACAGTGAAAAAAAAACTCAACCACATTATTACCCCTTTCTGGACAAAAATCATCAAATCCTCTCTCACTTCTGTTCGTGTCCCAGACTCCCATCAGCTAGTACAAATCACACCTATACTCAAGAAACCAGGGGCCGACCAAATGAGCTCAACAACCTCAGACCTATCTCCAACCTTCTGTTCCTAGCTAAAACATTGGAGAAGAGCGTTCTCCAAAAACTAAACAAACATATGGATAACTTCAACCTCCTCAACACCTTTCAGTTGGGTTTCAGGAAAGGTTGTTGCACGAAACAGCGATGCTCAATATTGTAGATGACATTCACAGAGCCTTAAAAGAAGGTGAAGCCTGCCTCCTCATCCTTATTGACTTATCAGCAGCATTTGACACAATCAACCACTGAGCTTTACTTGAGACTCTAAAGAGGCGTGCTGGCAATAATGGCACAGTATTAGAAAGGTTCACTTCCTTCTTGCAGTACTATTCGCAACAGATTCAAATCAACTCCTGCCTCTCTGTACCAACATGAATCAAACTTGGAGTCCCGCAAGGATCGATCATCTGACCATCCCTCTTCAATGTTTTCATGAAACCTCTCGCAATTATTCTGAAACAAGCAGGGGTTCAATACCACCTATATGCAGATGACACCCAAATCAACTACAAAATCAAATCACCCAGTGACGTTCAACACCTCAGTGTCACACTAACCAAGATGCTCTCCTGGTTTAACGCAAACCACTTAAAACTGAACTCAGTCAAAACGGAATTAATACTATTCTCTCCGAAGAGTAACCGCCAACCAATTCAAGACTGGCTCAAGGAGCTTGATGCTCTAAACTGCTCCCTCGTCCTATCCATCTCGGTGAAGTCCCTTGGCATTACCCTGGATAAAAACTTGTCAATGAAGGACCACAACAAGAACTCTGCAAAAATTGCGCTTTACTCTCTAAAACACCTCAAGAAAATTAAACCTTTCATATCTCAAGACAATCGTACAATCCTTTGTCCTTTCTAAACGGGACTATGGAACGCCATCATGACAGGGTCTCCAAAAGCTCACCTAGCCTCACTAAGGTCAGTCCTTAACATGGCAGCTCGACTCATAACTGATGTAAAAAGATTTGAACACATCTCCCCAACCCTCAACGCTCTCAACTGGCTTCCCATAGAGGGTAGACGTGTTTACAAACTGGCCTGTATCACTCACAAGACCCTTCACGCCCAATCCCCCCAACTACCTAACTACCTAAACAGCAAACTAGTAAAAGTAGGAAAATCCAGAACTCTGAGAAGCACCAACTCACATATTCTCATCCCTCCAAAACTGAAAAAGAAAACGACCCAGTGCCGGTCCTTTTCTGGCAACGTACCCAGGATGTGGAACGCACTCTCAATCGACCTCAGATGCAACCCCTCCTTGTCTTGCTTCAAAACGGACCTGAAACTTCATCTCCTCTACCAATACTTTACCGACCAAGGCCAACCATCCTAGACATCAATAACCTAATGGACTCCCCCTTACTCTGACCTTCAAGGATGGTGATTACCCGACAGTGTAAACTACCTGTGTCTCTCTCCCCTCACTGGATACATAGGTATTTTGTCTTTGCTTTTATCTATAGGCACCCTCATGTGCTGCGATGTTATGCAATTTTTCTATTCCTTTATGTAAAGTGCTGTGATACCCACAGGCAGTAGTGGCTGGTGAAGTTTGATAGTGGTCGGGCTGAACTTGGGCGGGGGGAGATTTTTTTTCGGGAGATTAGTCGCCATTTCCCCCTGAGAGAGCACCCAGACCCTTTTGCTACCATCAGAAAAGAGAGCGAATGAGCAGGACAGCACAGATGCCTGTGCACGAATACGGAGACTACACTGGTGGTAGGGTATGCGCACTATCATTGCAGGGGGAAACCGCAAACCCCCCACAAACGGTCTCTGTTTCTCGTGCAATTCTCCAGTGCCTTCTGTTATCCCTAGCTTTCCTCCCTACACACAATTCCTTAATAACCTTGGATACTCCAAGGTCCCAACCCCTTAGCCTTTTCCTTGAACACAGGGTGGCTGAATAGCAAGCATTGGGTTCCATCCTTGGGGGAGGCTCAGTCCTGGGACCACTGGACACTATGAGCTAAAGGGTTTGTTTACTGGGGAGGGTGGGCCACTTTAACAATATAAGATGTACAGGGGGAGATGGGGTGCTGTGACTGAGCTCTTGTTTGTAACCCTAAGGAGATAGGCCTGTATAAACGTGGTTCAGGCTAGGCCTTATTTGAATATGAATATGAAACACACAAATTGCCTGGACCACAGTTACTTAAAGCAAAAACCTTTCAAGGGATGGAAAAATATTTATTCAATCCAAACCTGGCAACTTTATTTATTGCCAATTATTTTGGTATTTTTCAAACATTGCTTACACTCTGAATGACAGAAACACATACTGTACATTAAGATATTTAACAGTTTTGTACATAAAGAAACAAACAATGTCCATAAATGATATGCCAACATCAAACATCCTACAAAAAAATTAGTACATTACACAAAAAACAATAATACATACAAAAGTAATCAATAACTGAGAAGAATCTAGTGCATGGGGAATATTGTCAAATAAATGACAGCAATTCAAACATATCTGGACTAATGGGTCCTCGTTATCTTTATAAATGAAGTGTTATTCCACCACAAACTGCCCTGACTGAGCTCTTGGCGTAACTGAGCCGTCGGCGCTACAGAACACTTTAAAAATCAAATCAATATAGGTGGCTTTATCTAAAGAGACTGCTGATGCGACTCGAGGTGCAGTGAAGACACATATTTATTTATGTCATACGATCATGGCTCAATAGGGCGAACATCAATGATGCACAGTGTGCCTGCCCCCCCATTCATCCTTCCATCCATCCATCCATCCATGCATCCATGTGAGGACAAGGCCCCAAAGGGGCCTCTACAAATTTAAAAAGGCCCACCTGGCTCGTACCTGTAAACCTCCGGCCCTGCTGCCCTGCTTGACTGAGCCCTCGGCGCTAGAGAACACTTTAAAACTCAAATCAATAAAAGTGGCTTTATCTAAAGATACTGCTGATGCGATTCGAGGTGCAGTAAAGACATATTTATTTATTTACAGGAGCATAGCTTAATAATCAGGCCAGACTGGCATGAAGGAGACCCCCATCTCCCGGGGAGCAGCCCCCAGGCCACGTCGTAGAGGTTGACGACCTGCCCCCCAAGCGCTGTCTCTTGTGAGCACCTTCCTTATCGACTCCGGGCTCTCAGCCCCCTGGCCCAGCTCCCAGGAGCTGTAAAAGACCACTTGGAAGCATGTTTGCCCCTCCTCCCCGGTGCTGAATCTTCCGGGAGCGCTGACCAACTTGGCGGCCAGGATGGCCTGGAGCTGGACCTGACCAGCCTGCAGGACTTTTTGTACTCGGGGTTCCGTATGATGGTGATATAGGAAACCACTTTGCTTGTGCTTTCTCCTATGGCCAGGTCCACACGCTGGCCTTCTGCTTCCAGGTCCCTGGCGGCTACTTCCGGGTCAGCCACTACGTCGGAGCAGGCCTGGTAGGAGAGTTCCAGCCGCAGGTGGTTCCAATTCCGGCAGCGGAGCAGGCGGACGCCCTCGCTGGCCAACAGGGCCGCCAGCTTCTGCTCGTGCAGCACGCCCCGCTGTATCTGGCGTACCACTAGCTGGAAGTGCCGGGGGTCTTGGCTCTCCAGCAGCTTCCGCGCCAGCACCTCCAGTGTGCCGGGGGGCAGCAGGCCACAGCACTCGGCCAGCAGGAGGGCCACCGCCTGGGGCTCTCGGGGGGGGGGGGGCAGGCTATGGACGCTCTCCAAGAGCTCAGCGGCGCAGGGCCTCCCACTCTGCCTCCTCATCGCCGGGCAGCTGGTCCTCCCGCAGGCGGTGGAGAGCCCGCTCGCAGGCCACCTCCAGCAGGTTGTGGATGTACACCCGTGCGCCCAGGTACTTGGCGGGAATCGAGGGGGCCACTCCAGCCAATGCAAACACTGTCTGAAAGATGAGGCTAATGGTAAACCATGACTCATTTCATGCGCACTCAAAAAGCATTGTTACTACTGGCCTTGAGCGGGGATGCTAGAATTAATTCACAAATCTGTTATCTCATTCAAATGTTAACTTCTTTCAGCTCTTTTAGCCCTATGCGGAAGATGGCAGAGAGTAGTCATAGATTTGAAGTGTTGTTTCGTTTTGGCATACATATGGCTTCTAATTGATTAGGTGTAACATTTAGCTATCAAGTATCAGGGCCTCTCTTAGTTGTCTGTGACATGTAGAGGTCCCTAGATCACTTGCTTAACTTCCTTAGCCAAAAGGGCATTACATCAAAAGCAGGGTCGGCCGCCATGGTCTTAATTGGGTCACTTTCGCATGAGAAGCTAGCAGAAGAAAAGTCAGATAGAATAAAGGTCATTTATTTACCCGCTGTCTCTACCTCAAACCCTCATTGCACCTAGCAATTGTTTGATCTCATCTCCCTGTGCTTCTCCTTCATCTACACCACCTCTATTTCAAGCTCATCTCTTTTCCCCTCACCTCGCTATCTCTTTCACCATTTACCTATATGTTTACTGTCTCTGCCTCCTGACTTTCTGTCTATCCACTTTCTATCTCATTTGCTTGTGTTCACATTTATCCTAAAGGAGAATTTCAATTAACGCTACTTTAGTTTCACTGTGTACAACATAGGCTAAAATTCACTTAACACCAGTCCTGCCAAGTATCACGCATTAGACGTGACACTAATGCATTTCAGTGTGGTGCTCTGCATCACCACACTGAAATGCATGGTTACGCATAATGCATAGTGGCAGTCTCAGGTGTATGTATATTTTCTGATGGCTGCAAACCTGAGTGGCAGCTGGTTGCAGGCACTGCCTGTGGTCTGCCTGCGCCGGCAAGCTGCTTCCGTTGTCTTCTTGATGCAATGATCCCAGCTAAGCGCCTGACAGTCCCGGTCTCTCTGCTACAATGTATCGTCCACGGTGCTGCACGGCTCTGTGTCAGCCTGCCTGACGTCACGTCTGTTGCCCAAGCTACTAGGGCTCCACAGCGGTGTCACATCCTGCTGGCTCTGTCCGAGAGCGGGGAGTTTATTCTTTACTAAGGCGCCAAGGCACCCGCAAATAATTATAGGGCAGCACCGTTGCTTGAATGTGTTGGCCCAGCCTCACACTGCTGCAGGCCATTATAATTAGTGCCATGGACGGGTTAAGGACAGCCATGTATGACCGTGTCAGCTTACAGCCCCGGCTGCCAGGTGTCCGTTAGGGCAGCAGCAGCCTGGACTGAAGTCTAAGTCAGATTGCTGTGGGGGTAGCTCACTCGTGGCATGAGCACCCGAAGTGCCAATTATCACGCTTCCGGCTGAAAAAGATCACCGTAAGTAGATAGATCGTTGTTTCAGCCACTTGCCACCCTGTTTGTCTGTGTTACCAGAATTATATGGTGTCAGTGTAACACAATTGTCAATGTGGTGCAGCTGGGAGGGGCAGGATCTGGAGTATGAGGCCCTCGTGCTGGGTCCCTAGCCCTCAACTTAGCTTTCAGTAATGTTTGTGCTGGTCGCCCGGGCTTTCAGTGCTGAGCCGGAGCGTCACTATCGGCAGAGCCTGTCTGTATCTCTGTGACAGTCTGCCTGCGGCTGGTAGGAGCAGGTGCCTGCTGCAGACCTCTCAGTTCGGGGTAATAATAATTATTAGGGCAGTTCTAAAAGCAGCCGAGACGTGTCTCTAGCAGGCTCTCCATTTTTGCCCTTACCGTCACCATGAAAAAAATCTCATTTCTACAGCAATAACACCCTTCACTGACATTCATGTAACTTCTAAGACACTAGTATCACCAAAAGGACCTTGAAAGATTCTAAATGGGATGTCGATTTTTTTTTAACAAAGGGGCATTCTCCTTTTGTTAAGAAACCCCTCACTCACCAACCTGGTTGGTGACATGCTTCATCATCGGGGTCCACCCAGATGACCGAGTGCCATCCGGGTGTGCTGCGACACCTGACAAAAGTGGAGTTGGTTAAAGTGTAAAGTGCTAAAAATGGTGGTGTTAAAAATTGTCCTGGTAAAACTTGTAGAAAAAACTTTAATCATAAGCTACTGGACAATAATAAAAACAGGGTGTAGATACTGATAGGTTATAATGACCAGTAGTATCTATGTGTGTGTGTTATTTAAAAAGATGGGTCTACGTGTTTCAACCTGTAGCGGTAATCCCAAGTTTTCGTCAGGACCAAGTAGGAAAGTGGGTGGTCAACACACGCTAACGTGTACCCAGCCCTAAATTCCTTGTACCTCACTGCAAAAATATGCAGCAGGCAGCCTCAAAACCTAAATAGGTGAGGAAGAAAAAGAGAAACCTGTGGAAGGAAAGAGGAAACAGTCACAAACAGATGGTATACATGCCTGTAACGTAGTGTAGGTTCTCATAATTCTTCATGCGAATCCCATTTGTAATTGGAATGTATTAAATAATGTGCCAGGGACGTGGAGTACGAGCGTGGATATTTGCTGGTACCAGGTGCATTTACTGGCCATATAACGATAAATGGTGGTGCTATGAATATAGCCATCAGTCAATGCTCACACATTCACACTGATCAATAAATGTGTGGTGGTCGCAGGAAATAACATTAAAATTGTGTCACTCGCAAACTGAAAATTATTCGTAGCGTGACTATTGAAAACTCACTCAGACATAAGTGAGTTTAAGAGTACATGCATGCATATATCAATGTATCAAAGTTATTAGGGAAAGCTGTCAAGAGGGGGAATCTTACTCTATTCAAGGTACTCAATTGCTCCGGGGGGCAGAGGGAGGCTTGTACAAAAAGGAAACCTAACCTGGGGTGGGAAAAGTGGAAAATGCCGTCAGTAGGGTGGCAAGTTTAAAAAACGGCTCGTAAACGGGCCCGTTGTCGCCACTGCCGCATGGCGGTGTTGCAGCAGCGTGAGCCTTTTAAGAAAACGTACAGTTTCGTTGTCATCCGAGGTCCGGATACCTGCACGCCTCTATCGTGTCCCCGTAGCAAAGTGGAGCCGCCGACGGCAGGATTAACGAGCGGCGGCTTCCGGGTTAGGCGGGGTCATGTGGGGCGTATGGAAACAACGTCGCTAGGCAGCTGCTCGCCAGTCAACTACGGTGGTCGAGCGGTGCCAATAAGCTATTCAGCCAGCATTAATCTTCATAGTTACGGTTATCTGTCAAACAGAAAAAATAAAAATAAATAAAAGGGGGATTAAAAGGAAGGGACCCAGTGCGCCCGGGGGAGCTGGTCTGCTTAGTAAATAAATAAGTCAGTGGACCCATTATTTGGTGCTCGCGTCTGCGCTCAATGGAGCCTATGTGGGAGACTCAGGAGGGGAAAAAAAAATAAGAAAAGAACCATGGACCTGTTCAAGGGGCATAGTTATCACGTCAATGGAAAGTTAAGAGAAAAGGAGCCCATGTATAGCACTGGGAATATTTGAACACAGTGAAGGAAAATCAGAAAATCCATGGAATGAAAAGAAAAAAAAAACCCTTGGTAAAAATTGTTATGGTGAACATTTTTTTTTTACACAAGAAGTGTAAGATCATCTTTGAAGGACAGTGCCCCAGGGGATGTTGTCATTAACCCCTTCGATGCTCATGACGGAACAGTTCCGTCATGAGCGTCGGTTGGCCTGTGCTCATGACGGAACCGTTCCGTCATGAGCCGGTTGGCTCATTAGAACCTTCAGCACAGCGCGAGAATTCGCGCCACGCTGAAGGTGTTAAGTCCTGTAATATGTGTGGATAGTCTGTAAATCCACCGTTGCTCCTTTTCAAATAGCCTTTTTTGTAGATTTGGCTCAGCCTTCACCTGTTCGATCACAGACCATCTCATGTCATTTGGGGTATGGTTGGCTTCCAAAAAGTGGTCTGTTAGTCTGGTTGCATTCTTCTTGCAGCAAATGGTACTGCGATGCTCGCAGATCCTTTGTTTGACTTTCCTGATTGTCATTCCTATGTACGCTTTCTCACATGTGCAAGTGATCAAGTAAACCACGTTACTACTGTTGCAGTTGGTATGTGATAGTTGTTTCCAAATTTTCCCTACTTCTAGGTTTAAGGTTTTTGTGTTTTCGGTGAGATGGCATATGCTGCAATTTCCGCAGCGAAAATGCCCAGTAACAGCAGGGAGGCCCCAGGCTCTGGTGATCGATTGTTCATCATTGTTATTGGTCACTTTTGGTCTAGTGTTCACCAAAGGGTCCTTTAGGCTGCGTGATTTTTTAAAGGAGAATAAGGGTTTTTCCCAATGCAGATTGCCCGTATTCAGTAAAGACCAATGTTTGTTCACGCACCTGGTCATTTGGTTAGATATGGATTTGATGACCTTTTTAGGATATCCTCTGGCTGTGAGTTTCTCAGTCAGTTCAGCTGCTTGGTTGTGGTAGTCAGGGGTATTGCTGCAGTTACGCCGGAGTCTGAGGTATTGTCCATAAGGGAGGTTTTCCCTTAGGGGTCGGGGGTGGAAACTTTCAAAGCGTAGAAGGTTGTTTTTGGCTGTTGGTTTCTGGTATGTTTTTGTTGCAAGACGATTGTTCTCTTTTGTTATTATGATGTCCAAGAACACCATTGTTTCCTTGACATAGCTGTTGGAAAACCTGAGATTCTGGTCACAAGTGTTGATCCATACAAAGAATTCCTGCAAAATTTCCAGGGGTCCTTGCCAAATTGCAAGGACGTCATCTATATAACGTTTCCAGAAAGTCAGGTAGTTGGAGGAAGGATGAATCTCGCTTCAAAATCGAAAACATAAAGTCCTGCCATGCTAGGAGCAAAAATACTGCCCATCGAGGTTCCCCCTATTTGTAGGTAAAGGAAACCCTCAAACTCAAAGTAATTCCTTTTTAAGGCGAGTTTGGCGCATTCCAAAATGAATGCTTTAGGTGTGTTGAAGGTCCAGGTGCTGTTATTCAGAGTTCTCTCTAGGACAGTAATGGTATCATCCTGCGGTATGCTCGTGTATAGGCTTTCATTATCAAAGCTCAAAAGTATGGTGTTCTCATCCACTGTGATATCTTGCAGTAGTCTCAACAGGCTCTTGGTGTCTTTTAAATAGGTAGACGTAGATTGTACAATGGATTCAGGAAAAAAATCACAAAACCTTGACAGTGGTTCAAGGAGGGAGTCTATCCCTGAAACTATTGGTCTACCGGGGGGAGGGATCTTCCCTTTATTATTATTATGCATTTTTGGTAGAATATAGAAGTAGGGGATTCTCCCTTCCGATTTGCACAGGTAGTCTGCTTCTTGTTTAGAGATTTTCCCAGCTGCCTCTGTTGTTTCCACCAGCTGTTGGATTTCCAACCTGAGGTCGTCTGTGGGGTCTGATTGCAAGGGTTTGTAGTTCCTGGTATCATTAAGGAGTCTAAGGTATTCGTCTCGATACATCATTTTGTCCATAACCACCACGCCACCTCCTTTGTCCGCTGATTTTATGATAATTGTTTCGCTGGATTTTAGTTCTGATAGAGCAGTGTTTTCAGCCTTACTCATGTTTTGGAAATTGGAAGTACCTGCCATCTTCTCGACATCATTGAACATAGCTTGTTCAAAAGCTATCACCTCCACTGGAATGGTGTGAGGCGGGGGTGTGAAGGTGGATTTTGTTCTGAGTCCTGTCTCATTCGGATTATCATCAGTGGATGGTTCATCTTGTCTTTCAAAAAAATCTTTTAGTCTCAGTTTTCTGAAGAAATTCGCCAATTCACAGTGTAGTTGAAATTTATCCAGGCGGGCAGTGGGCACAAAACCTAATCCTTGGTTGAGGACATTTTCTTCAACAGCCGAGCGAGGTCTCGAGGAGAGGTTCGTCACTAAGTTCTCGTGCTGCTTGTTCCTGCCTTGCTCCGGGTGTAGCTCCCGACTGGGTCTTCCTCTTCCCAATGTACCTGGTTCATTGTTTTTTTTCTTCCCCTTCCGCGTCCGACCCGGCCTAAAAAAGGGGGATCGAAATTGATTGGGCTGGAATGGGGGTACTTGGAAAGGTGGTTGCCAACCATACATTGGGAAATGATGGTGTTGGTTATATGGGCCTTGAAAGACCGGTGGGGCTTGTTGATTGTATTGTGGCCAATGGCTCTGTGTCCTGTAACCACATCTTTGTTTTTGTCTCCCACTGCTAGAATTTGACTCGTTACTACTATTTGACGTGTTGCTGGATGCGTCAGAATCATTGTCCGATTTTGCTGGAGAGGTGTAGTCAGGGTCGGAGTAAGGGTAGGCTTTTACAAAGGAGAACCTTTTCAGGTCCTTGTGAAATTTCTGGACCTTTTGTTGAGTCAGGTTGTCTCTGTATTCATTAAATTCTTTGTTTACTTCATCCAATTTCTTTTTGTAGCCTGTGATGGTGGCTTTTATCTGATTCTCAGTGGTCTGGATGTCTATTACTATTGCCTCGGAGAGGCGCAGTGCTGTTTTTAAAATCAAGACAATCCAGTCATGAGTACAGTGCCATGCAATAAGGGGCCAATCTTTTCGAAAGACAGGGTCATCTAGAAAAATGCGCGGAGCGTTGGTGACAAGAAGGCCCTTGGGTGCCATATTATTAGTCAGGTATTCTTTCATTATGGTTCCATGAAGAATTATTCTTATTCTGTTCCTCTTCATT
Source organism: Lissotriton helveticus (assembly GCF_964261635.1). Taxonomy (NCBI): domain Eukaryota; kingdom Metazoa; phylum Chordata; class Amphibia; order Caudata; family Salamandridae; genus Lissotriton; species Lissotriton helveticus. The sequence continues at coordinate 69,312,459 of NC_136061.1, forward strand.
TCGGATAGTTTCTGCCAGTCCGTTGTCTGTGAGATTGTTTGGGCAATGCTTGCATCAGCAAACATGGATAGATTGCTCATGATGGTATCCACTTCTTCGGTTGAGTAGGATAAACCTTGATTCTCCCCCATCTCAGCAGTAGTGCTGACTATGTGTACAAAAAATATATGCTGCAGGAATAACTCTCGCAGCTGTGCGCTGCCAAGATATGTATCGACAAAAAAGAGAGTAAGGGATTATTCACCGTAGTGAATGGAGGGTACTCCTACTCTCTACAACTGGAATCTAGCATAAACAAAAAAGGAGTATCACCAAAAGGACCTTGAAAGGTTCTAAATGGGATGTCAACATTTCTTTTTTACAAAGGGGCATTCTCCTTTTGCTAAGAAGCCCCTCACTCACCAACCTGGTTGGTGACATGCTTCATCATCGGGGTCCACCCAGATGGCCAAGTGCGCTGCGACACCTGACTACAGTGAAGCTGGTTTTAGTGTGAAGTGCAAAAAAAGGTGGTGTTAAAAATTGTCCTGGTATAACTTGTAGAAAAAACTTTATTCATAAGCTACTGGACAATAATAAAAACAGGGTGTGGATACTGATAGGTTACAATGACCAGTAGTATCTATGTGTGTGTGTTATATAAAAAGATGGGTCTACATGTTTCAACCTGTAGCGGTAATCCCAGGTTTTCGTCAGGACCAAGTAGGAAAGTGGGTGGTGTACACACGCTAACATGTACCCAGCCCTAAATTCCTTGTCTCTCACTGCAAAAATATGCAGCAGGCAGCCTCAAAACCTAAATAGGTGAGGAAGAAAAAGAGAAACCTGTGGAAGGAAAGAGGAAACAATCACAAACAGATGGTATACATGTCTGTAACGTAGTGTAGGTTCTCATAATTCTGCATGCTTCATGCGAATCCCATTTGTAATTGGAATGTAATAAATAATGTGCCAGGGACGTGGAGTACGAGCGTGGATATTTGCTGGTGCCAGGTGCATTTACTGGCCATATAACGCTAAATGGTGGTGCTACGAATATAGCCATCAGCCAATGCTCACACATTCACACTGATCAATAAACGTGTGGTGGTGGCACGAAAATAACATTCAAATTGTGTCACTCGCAAACTGAAAATTATTCGTAGCCTGACTATTGAAAACTCACTCAGACATAAGTGAGTTTAAGAGTACATGCATGCATATATCAATTTATCAAAGTTATTAGGGAAAGCTGTCAAGTGGGGAATCTTACTCTATTCAAGGTACTCAATTGCTCCGGGGGGCAGAGGGAGGCTTGTACGAAAAGGAAACCTAATCTGGGGTGGGAAAAGCGGAAATGCCGTCAGTATGGTGGCAAATTTGAAAAACGGCTCGTAAACGGGCCCGTTGTCGCTGCTCCCGCATGGCGGTGTTGCAGCAGCGTGAGCATTTTAAGAAAACTTAGTTTTGTTGTCATCCGAGGTCCGGATACCTGCACGCCTCTATCGTGTCCCCGTAGCAAAGTGGAGCCGCCGACGGGAGGATTAACTAGCGGCGGCTTCCGGGTTAGGCGGGGTCACGTGGGGCGTGTGGAAACAACGTCGCTAGGGAGCCGCTCGCCAGTCAACTACGGTGGTCGAGCGGTGCCAATAAGCTATTCAGCCAGCATTAATCTTCATAGTTACGCTTATCTGGCAAACAGAAAAAATAAAAATAAATAAAAGGGGGATTAAAAGGAAGGGACCCAGTGCACCCGGGGGAGCTGGTCTGCTTAGTAAATAAATACAAATTAAAAGAACAACAAGATGACAAGATAGATTAGTTCAATATCTCATCACCCCACCTAGTCAATAATCCTAAGCAGGTAACCTTTTTTGTTTAGTAATTTTTACTTACTCCATATCTTTGCAAAACTTTTCAAAATGTCCAGACATAAAATATACTCAAAAAAATGACATTCACAAATGACACCATAATACATAAACACATTTCATGAACCGTGTAAATAAAAAACATTCATATAAACACCATATACAAAATTGATAAACAAGAAATGATGCCTCTAGTCATTCAATTCATGGGGCACCAGTCCTAATAACAAAAAAGCACAGACAAGCGGCCAACCACTCTTAACTATAGGCCTGCTTGTCTAACTGTACTGGAACCTACTAATTTCAAGGGGCTAATGACAGGGGGACTTTATCCTGATTCTAATCCTGTAACACCCTTTTAGAGTCCTGTTCCAGCACAGGGTCAACGCGTTTCGAACCCAGGTTCTGTTTAAGGGTTCTCCTCAGGACATGGACTGGAAAATGGCCTTCACTGTGGGACATAAAAATAAATATGTGATTGGTGTGAGAAAGGACTTATACAATTGAACTCATTCTGACTCTAGTACCCCTTTGCATAACCTATAAATACCTGTAGTTCTTTGGGTCATCCCGGGGCAACTGTATGTTGTTTGTAGGGATGAAAAACCCACTCTGAAAATGTTGTATGGAAACAAGGACACTATTAGTATGAGATTGAGACACTACTAGACATGACTAAGTGTCAGCATACAAAGGTTGCATTGAGCCCCTACCTCGTGGTGATTGTATTGCCGCCCGATGGGCTGTGAATAATGCAGGGCGCGGTCCTGAAAGTGAAGGTGTGTAATCTGTTGGATAACAACATCTTGGTTTTTCACTGTTCACAATATCAAAGTGGCTGGTTGTTGAAACATACCTTCGGACCTCCAGATCTAATTAAAACGTCCGTGAATGCTCCTAATTGAATTCCATGAAGCAGCGATTTTCTGCGCGTGTCTTTATCTAAATGTGACAACAACTTGATCAGTTTTCATGGATTAATGGAACCGGTAACCTTTGTATTTTTCCGGCACTGGCCGCGCTTCCTTGTAGTGACGATCCGTTTGTGGGTGCTCTCTCAGTCTGTTCACAGCCAGGGACTTCCGCGATAGGCGCCGGCTCCCCACACATTAGAATGGCGTGTGCGGGCTGTGTTGACTTAAAGGGGCCATTCATTGCGGAAACTCGCTTGGGCGCTCGGTACATGTAGTACGCGCCTCGCTCCAGCAGGAAACAGCTGCTTCGCGATGCGTATAGCAATAAATCTGTGCCGATGCTGCTCCTGATTTACAAAACCCTCGGTCAGAATTTGGGCATGTCTGATTAGGACACACAGTGTATAGCTACGATTTCATCTTTTCAGTTCTGCTGAGCGCGATTGGTTTCATATTATCTGAGGTTTCTCAACTCAGAAATTTCATTTAGTCCGGTGAAAGCCGTGTTAAATTTCATGATCAGGAAGGCTTCTTTGTGAGACAACTGTAAATCCGGATCACCTCCTGCACCTACAGTGCTTCTTATTGATGCCAGGACAGTCCATTTAAAGTCATTTGGGCCATGATTCATTTCCAAAAAATGGGAAACTAATGGTGCCGTAAGTACTTTGTTCTTCACTCTGGACCGGTGTTGAATGATACGTTGTCGTACTTCCTGTGTTGTTTTACTGATGTAGGTTTTCTGACAAGGGCATACAATGGCATATATGACATATTTTGATTTGCAATTAGTATGCTGATCATGCTTCCAGAATTTGTTGCCATCCGTGAATAGCATCCCTTCAACTGTCATGTCACAAACTGAACATGTGCCGCATTTTCGGTGCCCTTTTACTGGATCTAGACCAAATAGCGTACTTTGGGTCTCCTTTTTCACTTGAGGGCGTGTAGATACAATTTGTTGACCTATACTGTGATTTTTCTTCAATGCAAACAAAGGTTTGCCAATGTTCGGAATGGCATCTTCCACCAAATGCCAATGGTTTCTGATAATTTTCTGCACTGGTTGTGTGTGAGGGCCAAATGTGGAGACGCACACTATTCGTTCAGTCAGTGGTTTCTGATGCTTCTCCAGTAGATGTTCTCTGGGAGTCCAGTGTGCTCTTTTCATAGAGTTTCTCACAAGTTTACACGGGTATCCTCTTTCCTGTAACTTGTGACATAAAGCTGTGCCATGTATTTCAAAATCTTCTACTCTTGAGCAATTCCGCCTCACCCTTAGGAACTGTCCGTAGGGGAGGTTGTTTTTTAAATTTCTCGGATGGTAGCTCCGATAGTGTAATGCATTGTTTTTTTCGTTTTTTTTTCGGTACAGTGAGGACATCAAACCAACGGGAGAGTGTTTTATTTCCACATCCAGAAAGGGCAGAGATTGGCAATCGTATGTCAAACTGAATTTGATATCAGGGCTGCGGTTGTTCAACCAAACGTGGAATTCCTCTAAGGCCTTTGACGATCCTTCCCAGATACACATCACGTCGTCAATGTACCTGAGCCATTGTTTGAGGTGTGCATTGTACGGGTTGTTATTGTAGATGTATTTCTCTTCGTACTGGGCCATGTACAGCACCGCCATCTCAGGAGCGAAGGGACAACCCATGGCCGTCCCTTTTACCTGGAGGAACAGCTCATCTTCAAACTTAAAAAAGTTTCTTTTCAATGCCAGAGCTGCGAGTTTTAGGATCAAATCAGTTGGTACTCTGTGCGGACGGGGTCTTTATTCCAAGTACGTCTCAATTGCATCCAGTCCATCTTGTTGGGGAATTTGCGTTTAAAGGGACGTGACATCCATTGTCATGAGGATTTGAGTTGTAGGGTTGAATTGGAATCCCTCCACTTGATTAATACATTCCATAGTATCACGTAGATGTGATGGTACTTCTAATAGGAATGGTTTAAAAAAAACGTCAACAAATTTTGACACCGGTTCAAATATTGAGTCGCACCCGGAGACAATGGGGCGGCCGGGCGGTGTAGAGGCATCCTTCTGCACTTTAGGTAAAAAGTACAAATGGGGTGTTCGAGGGTGTTTTTTTACCAGGTACTCAGCTTCCTTCGGGCCCAAAATGCCTTTCATCTTTGCTTCATTAACAATAGATGCAATCTCCTGCATTATTTGGACAGTAGGATCTTGAGTGATCTGTCGATACCATTCTAAGTTGTGCACATGATTTGCACCTTCCGCTTTGTACAGTTCCTTTGACCATAGGACCACTGCTCCCCCTTTATCCGCTTGTCTGATCACGGCATCCCGTTGATTCTTCAAAGTAATTCCTTTTTAAGGCGAGTTTGGCGCATTCCAAAATGAATGCTTTAGGTGTGTTGAAGGTCCAGTCTCACCATGTCACAACGGAAGCATTTTCAATGTTATTTACAACAAAGCTATAGTTGTTGTTTATTTATCTTCAAGCCTGAAGGGGGGCGTCCTCTCGCCCCCAAACAATCGCACAGCCAATTTTGCCATCCTGGCATAAATGTATTAATTTATTATATTCAAAATTTAATCAATGTACTCTTTATATTCCATAATTCCTCATCGCTTTTCTCTAATTTTCGTTCAAATCCACACTCAGAGTGTTCATGCCATTTCCCAAACTTCTACTGTTCTGGCTGTGTCCGTCCAGACCTCTTGCAAGAACATGACTAAAGCATAATTCATTTCAGGCAGCGTTTATTCGAAAAATACCCAATGCATTTCGTGCAACATAGCACTTCTTCAGGGGTCACTGTAATTAATCATAGGAAAACACACAATCAGCAACTTTTGTCTTCACTGTGGTTTGCAATCTCTAATCACTATAACAATTTATAAAGGTGCAACATTATATTGTGCCAACGAGACTATTTCATTCATAAAAATGTTATTACATAACACTTATAAAACGGAAAGTTTCACACTGGGCCACTCTTTCTCCTTCCTTATCTGGGTTCCCCTGTCTGCACATAACATCTCAATCCCCCTTACGTAACAGTCTGCAACCTTCCCCATGTTTTTAAAACAGCATACCACCGATATTTAACCTTGTGCTTTCACCTCCTTCCTACCGTCTCCACCCAACTTTTTCTCGTCCCTTCCGAGTTACGATAAATGTGTAGTATTAACCTCCGTGTTTATGTCTTTCTTACTTGCTTCTTACTCTCGATTATTACACTCTACACTTTAAACTTTTGCCTCTTACCCCATTCAATTATACTAGAATCGTACACTCGACCTTGACCCTTCCACAACTCTGCACTTTGCAATTTATCCGTACCTGCCGTATGCTGTTAAAACCCTCCATTCTCGCAGCTCCTTCCAACACCTCGTTTATACGTCCCACAATCCCTCTCCTATTTAACCTGTGTTTCTAACCACTCAATTGGCCCACTGGTTCAAATCTGCCGCCATCCCCACACCACGCTTAATTACGCGAGGTGCATTTTCTGTTGGAAACTCCATTACCCATAATCCAATACGATTGGTCTCAACTGGCATATGCAAACCTCATTGCTGTAGTCAGATGATAAAACACAGTGTGCAACCGCGTATTTCACATAAGTATTCAACATTCATTTCATGATTATTTTAGAGTTCATTTCCTAAATCGTTTTCAACACCGTCTTCAATGAACCACGATGTTATTCCTGATGTGTGGACTCATACGTTGTTTACCAATACTGTCTCTTAATCCTTCTTTTCCATCGGGTGCAATCCTGGTGTAGGGCATCAGTTTACAAATCATCAATATGGAGACCGGATGCACACCTCATATGACCTGTTTTTCGTTAATTATTTAGTTTGTTCAAAGAATGCGTGCAGATTGAGTAAAGTGCCATGCCCAAACAGCACTAAAATAATCAACAAGCCTGAAGGGGGGCGTCCTCTCGCCCCCAAACAATCGCACAGCCAATTTTGCCATCCTGGCATAAATGTATTAATTTATTATATTCAAAATTTAATCAATGTACTCTTTATATTCCATAATTCCTCATCGCTTTTCTCTAATTTTCGTTCAAATCCACACTCAGAGTGTTCATGCCATTTCCCAAACTTCTACTGTTCTGGCTGTGTCCGTCCAGACCTCTTGCAAGAACATGACTAAAGCATAATTCATTTCAAGCAGCGTTTATTCGAAAAATACCCAATGCATTTCGTGCAACATAGCACTTCTTCAGGGGTCACTGTAAATAATCATAGGAAAACACACAATCAGCAACTTTTGTCTTCACTGTGGTTTGCAATCTCTAATCACTATAACAATTTATAAAGGTGCAACATTGTATTGTGCCAACGAGACTATTTCATTCATAAAAATGTTATTACATAACACTTATAAAACTGAAAGTTTCACACTGGGCCACTCTTTCTCCTTCCTTATCTGGGTTCCCCTGTCTGCACATAACATCTCAATCCCCCTTACGTAATAGTCTGCAACCTTCCCCATGTTTTTAAAACAGCATACCACCGATATTTAACCTTGTGCTTTCACCTCCTTCCTACCGTCTCCACCCAACTTTTTCTCGTCCCTTCCGAGTTACGATAAATGTGTAGTATTAACCTCCGTGTTTATGTCTTTCTTACTTGCTTCTTACTCTCGATTATTACACTCTACACTTTAAACTTTTGCCTCTTACCCCATTCAATTATACTAGAATCGTACACTCGACCTTGACCCTTCCACAACTCTGCACTTTGCAATTTATCCGTACCTGCCGTATGCTGTTAAAACCCTCCATTCTCGCAGCTCCTTCCAACACCTCGTTTATACGTCCCACAATCCCTCTCCTATTTAACCTGTGTTTCTAACCACTCAATTGGCCCACTGGTTCAAATCTGCCGCCATCCCCGCACCACGCTTAATTACGCGAGGTGCATTTTCTGTTGGAAACTCCATTACCCATAATCCGATATGATTGGTCTCAACCGAATGAGATTTGCATATGCCGGTTAAGCGTGGTGCGGGGATGGCGGCAGATTTGAACCAGTGGGCCAATTGAGTGGTTAGAAACACAGGTTAAATAGGAGAGGGATTGTGGGACGTATAAACGAGGTGTTGGAAGGAGCTGCGAGAATGGAGGGTTTTAACAGCATACGGCAGGTACGGATAAATTGCAAAGTGCAGAGTTGTGGAAGGGTCAAGGTCGAGTGTACGATTCTAGTATAATTGAATGGGGTAAGAGGCAAAAGTTTAAAGTGTAGAGTGTAATAATCGAGAGTAAGAAGCAAGTAGGAAAGACATAAACACGGAGGTTAATACTACACATTTATCGTAACTCGGAAGGGACGAGAAAAAGTTGGGTGGAGACGGTAGGAAGGAGGTGAAAGCACAAGGTTAAATATCGGTGGTATGCTGTTTTAAAAACATGGGGAAGGTTGCAGACTGTTACGTAAGGGGGATTGAGATGTTATGTGCAGATAGGGGAACCCAGATAAGGAAGGAGAAAGAGTGGCCCAGTGTGAAACTTTCCGTTTTATAAGTGTTATGTAATAAAAATTTTATGAATGAAATAGTCTCGTTGGCACAATACAATGTTGCACCTTTATAAATTGTTATAGTGATTAGAGATTGCAAACCACAGTGAAGACAAAAGTTGCTGATTGTGTGTTTTCCTATGATTATTTACAGTGACCCCTGAAGAAGTGCTATGTTGCACGAAATGCATTGGGTATTTTTCGAATAAACGCTGCCTGAAATGAATTATGCTTTAGTCATGTTCTTGCAAGAGGTCTGGATGGACACAGCCAGAACAGTAGAAGTTTGGGAAATGGCATGAACACTCTGAGTGTGGATTTGAACGAAAATTAGAGAAAAGCGATGAGGAATTATGGACTATAAAGAGTACATTGATTAAATTTTGAATATAATAAATTAATACATTTATGCCAGGATGGCAAAATTGGCTGTGCGATTGTTTGGGGGCGAGAGGACGCCCCCCTTCAGGCTTGTTGATTATTTTAGTGCTGTTTGTGCATGGCACTTTACTCAATCTGCACGCATTCTTTGAACAAACTAAATAAGTAACGAAAAACAGGTCAAATGAGGTGTGCATCCGGTCTCCATATTGATGCTTATTTATCTTCAGCAACTTTTAAGCATTGACAAAGCTAAATAGTCCTGACTTGTTGTAGCAGTAATGTTACATGTATCATATATCTGGATGCAATGACAGAAGCAGCAAAATATCAGTCGGGCGGCACAATATGCCAACACAGTTTCCCCTTGCGTGTTTTTAACCTACACCCTTAATTACATCGGCCACAACCAATGGTTGAAGTGAGGGGGAAAAAAGTAGGGGAACTGTGGACGGAGACTCAGAGGGTGGGATAACTCAAGGATTGGATCAGTGGGTGGAGTAAAAGGTATGGCCAGAATTTTTAGTATTTGTTTGCCATTTCACCGACCAGTTACAGCTTATTGTATTATTTATTTCAACCCAAAAATACACTTGATTATTTAAGGGTTAATAGGAGTTTTGGGCATTTAAATACATTCCCAAAGTGGGATACATTTCCAATCACACAATGTCCCAAATACACTCAAAAGTGGAATCACAAGACATTTGTCTCCAAGCCATGCAGTTTCTCTCATTAGCACTTCTCCTCCCTTCTTCCACAAGAGCAGTTCAAACATGAGTGACAAATATCCTAGTTTGCAAATGTTTTCTGTGTAATTATGGCTCTGCCATGTTTGCAACATAATACATCATCCACTGCATAATCTTACAGTTTTAACTAATCATTTTTGTAGGTCAAACGGATAAACAGTTACTAAAAAACGTTACTTGAATTGCTGCAAAGCGGACGGTCCTTTGGAAAGGTTGACTTTTCACCTTTCTCACTGCTGCAATTGTATGTTACACGGAGACTAGTGAGGCAGAATCTTTGCAGAGACTTAACATGTGTAAAAATGTCTAAATAATAAAGTATAAGAAAATATATTACGTTACGCTGCAGCCTTTTTTTGTTGCATAATTTAGTCAACACTGCTGCATCATTTTGTCCCCAATTGCTGCATAATTCCAGTACCTCCAGAGCAGGTAGCACATGTTAAAAGTGCTTGTGCATGAAGCAGAGAGACTGTGAAGTTTGCAACCTTAGTTTGGTGTGTGTGCAAATCTTGCATTGCAGATCCTTGGTGAGTTGCAGCTAATACAACTTAAACAAGGCAAATGGAGGTACCAATGGGTGAGGCGGACTAGCCTCTATGGCAGGGCCGGCTTTATTGCTGGTGGTGCCCTGTGCAACAATGTTTGTTGGTGCCCCCAATGATCACCTAAGCCTCAGACTCACTGCCACCCTTTAAAAGTCCCCCTTAAGTCTCCAAAACCACACTCAGATGCATTTAATTTGATTTACAGCGCCACTCATACCAGTGTATGGTGTCCGAGCACTTTACATCACACACTACACAGAGACAATCATTTATATCTGTGTAAATCCCTGTATAGGAAATGTTACATAGGACAAAGGACTACAAGGTGTAGAAGCCACATAACAACCATACAAGTAGGCAGTATATTTTAATAGCTCACTGTTCTGTTAGGATTTTACCTTATAAACTGCAAGTAACAAAAGGTTCTCTCTGACAAAATCAGTAACCTACTAACCTAGTTAACATTATTCGCACTTTGTGATCGGCATGGTACTTGTTCTTTGCAGCAGCCACATTAACCCTCTGTGCTACCTTTCCAGGAGTCAACTCTTCCACTAGACAAAACTCCAATCTCTCTCTAGGAAGAACATTTATCAGCGAAATTATCATGACATTTTTATTGTAGCTGAAAATTGCTGGAGGCCAAGAAGGAGGCAGCAAGTTTTTTTAAAACCATAATATGATTGCAAACACTACGCACCCACCCGAAATAGGTACCCAGTGCGTTCACACCATTTGCACCGCCCTAACCTGCTCAAGGTTCATGTGACCTCAGTGACAGAGTCACAGTGACTGGGTCACTGTTGCTTTAGGGTATGCTGGTTCGTAGGCCTGCCCGTAAGACTGGAGATGAACTTCAGTATGAATTGTGGTGGACAGGCCTTCAAGGTTAATCCACAATTGACACCACTAGGGTACACCTGCTTGTGCTAAGACATCAGGCTTTCTAAGGTCTAGCATGGGAATATGCTCCCTCAGTAGAGTGGTCTAGTCATGAAGGCTGAACCCAGTTCCCCAGTTCCAAATTTGACCGCTCTGGCCATAGTGCAACATCCTCTCCCCCACTAAACACCATACTGCCCCACTGAGAGAAACTCGCACTTCCTTCAGCTACCACCTAATTGTGCCTGCTATAAACACTCGGATGTGACTCAATTCAAATTATGCACTTGATAAGAGTAGGATGCTGCCTTAAAAACAAAAAAAGTAAAAGCAAACCCTCGTAGGGAATGCAAGATTAAATAAAGCATGTGAAATGAAAGCAGAAACAACATGGTTACCTTTACGATCTCTCACTCACTATTCAGAAATCAGCGCGTGGTGTTACCTGAAAAGTTAAGGACATGACTACAGGGCCCTGAAGGGAACCGATTCACTGTCCATTGCTTATATCCTTACAAAACGTAAGCAGTATGGTTTAAAGAAACCACATCCATAAACACAGAACCATGGTACATATTTTGTTTTCCAATCCACCCATTAACCAGGTACTGCAATACATCAAGGAATGGTGCACTTCCCCACCTGGGGACAACAATGCTGTTCAAAGAAAGACAAGGAAACAAAAGTAGCGCTTCACTGCAAAGTCTGTAAAGTGAGGCTGATGTGTTTGGATGTGAATAAAACCAATCTGGCCACTTTGCAACTACTCTGTCTTGATTTATTCAGTTCTGAATTTATTTTTCATATTTAAAACCTTTTATTTCTCTCCATCCCAAGGCTGCACTTTGGAATAAAAAAAAATTCAGAAAAAGGGCATTTCCTGCAAGAGTGTTTTTCTTTTTTGGATCCATTTCACAGGGAAGCAACTAAATGAAAGAAGGAAAGAGAGGCCGTGAACCGTTTCTTTAAGTCAGAGTTTTCAGTAATTGAATGAATGAATGAATGAATGAATGTGGGTTTTCTAGAGCGCGTAGTAACCCGGAAGCATCCCAGCGCTAAAACCAAGACAGCCGGTTCAGAGGTGGTGACCAAGAGAGAAGGGGGGTTCAGGGGAAGAGGTGGGTTTTCAAGAGTTTTCTGAAGTGGAGATGACAGGGTTCGCTCCTGAGTTTGAAAGGAAGGGCGTTCCACAGTCTAGCCGTGTTCACCGAGAATCGCCGACCTCCTGTGCGTGCCATGTGTTCATGATCTGAGCGGAGGGGCCTATTGGCTTTGTAGGGCGTGACTACGTTTTTGAGAATGGGGGGACCCTTATCCTGCAGAAGTTTATGTGCCAAACAGAGGGATTTGAATTTTATCCTTTCTCTTATTGGGAGCCAGTGCAGAAGTTTCAGCGCTGGTTTGGTGGATGTTCTAGCCGGGGTGTTAGTAAGAAGTCGGGCTGCGGCATTCTGAATTTGTTGTAGTTTGTTGAGGGTGGATTCAGGTGCTCCCAGGAAGATGGCGTTGCTATGATCCAGTCTGGAGAGGATCAGACCTTGGATGAGCAGCTTCCGGGAGATTTGCGGGAGAAGGGCCAGAATTTTGTCGGACTGATCTCAGAAGGCCGAAGCAGATTCCCGCTGTTTTTTTAGCTTGGGTTTTAAAAGACAAGTCCTTTTCAATCCAGATCCCTACACTATTGATCTCCTCTTTGGGAGAGGGTGGCTCTCCCAGGCATGTGGGCAGATGTTCGGGTGAAGGGTGGACCCGTTATGCCCGAGTAGCATGATCTCAGTCTTGGATCCATTGAGTTTTAGGGCTGATTCTTTCATCCAGGTGAGAATTTCAGATAGGCAGGTGTGAAGATTGGACGGTCCTCGGTCAGGTTGGGATAGGGAGACGACCAGTTGGGTGTCGTCAGCGTAGCTAACGATTTTTACTCCAAACGGGGTGACCACCTCCTCCAGTGGGGACATGTAAACGTTAAATAAGGTTGGACTGAGGGAGGAGCCCTGCGGTACTCCGCACTGGAGGGGAATCGCCGTGGAGTGGGTGTTCCTCTCCCAGACCTGGAAGGTGCGGTTGCTTAGAAATTACGTGAGCCATGACAAGGCAGTTCCCACCACCCCTATGTCATTGAGTCACTGGATGAGGACCTGGTGGTTAACGGTATCGAAGGCCGCACTGAGGTCCAGGAGGATCACTGCCACTGATCCTCCTGCATCCAGAATGCATCTGGCCTCCTCAACCACGGCCAGGAGGGCGGTGTCCGTGCCTTGTCCGGGGCGAAATCCAGTCTGTGATTGCCAGAGAAGGTTGTTAGTTTCCAGGAAATGGGAGAGTTTTTTGTTAACTAGTTTTTCCGTAATCTTGCTGATTCCTGGGAGGAGGGAGATTGGCCTGTAGTTGGCCAGGTCCGCAGGATCTAGGTGCGGTTTTTTGAGAAGGGCTTTAACGACGGCAGCCTTCCAGCCGGGAGGGACCGTTCCCTGACACAGAGAGGAATTAATGAGGTCAGTTAGAGGGGTGGCGATTGTGTATGCCACCGTTTTCAGGATGCGAATGGGAACCGGGTCGCTGGGAGAACCACTTTTTATCAAGGCTAGGGTTTTGAGAACCTCTTCTACTGTTGCCGGACCAAAGGTGTCCAGGTGGATGGCTGGTTTGGCCGGCTGAGGATTTGCGTCTGTTCCAGGATTGAGTAGATCGTTAGTGTCTGCTCTTGGGTTAGTTTGAGGCAATGTAACAAGAATGTTGGGAATCTTTTCGTCGAAATATTTTGCCAGCTTATGGCATTTGTCCTCCGAGATGTCAAGAGCAGGGGGAGGGTTAGGAACTTTGAGCAGTTCTTTCATAATGATGAAGGTTTCTCTTGCAGAGCTGGAGGACTTTTTGATTCTCTCGTCGAAGAATTGGCTTTTGGTGTCACGCAGGGCCGTTTTGTAAGTTCTCATGGAGGCGCGAAAAGCATCTTTTCTGGAGGAGGAAGACCGAAAGAGAGGGAATAATAGGAAAAGGGGGGGGGGGCAGCTGCCAGCACAGAAAAGAAGAGGACATTGTCTGTGTCTTCTCTGGGCAGTAAGGGAGAGACAGAGTCCTTTAACTTCTCTGCCCACCTCGAACGGCCATGAAAGCTGAGCCTTATCTTAAGGCCTTTGCTATTCCTGCCGTCCTGGGACACAGCTTCGAAAAGAAAAAGTAGGGGAACTGAATCTTTTTAATATAAGTAGGGACACGTTGTGCCCTTCCATTCCCGCCCACTTCGACCACTGGCCACAACCCTTTGTGAAACACCCGCCCCCCAGTTTTTTCATCCCACTTAAACCCCTGGGATTGTGGCTGGTAAACTAGTATAACATAATAAAACACAGCCTGACTGTTACCTGCGCGCGCCTCAGCCTCACTCTCCGGTGTCATTTCTAATATATAATTTCCAATCCTGGATCCTTACGTACAAAATCAGGCGCTGACACCGTGGGATCAAGATCAAAGAAAAGTTGTATTTATTTCATACGATTAGCTTGACGCATTTCGGCGGCAGAACCGCCTTGTTCACAACATTTAGACACTGAGTGAAAAGTGATATATATGTGTGCAAAGGTGATTGGCTTGGTCGTGGTGTGAGTGGATTGCCATGGAAACTTCCCTTACATGACAGTCATGGAAAAGGTATGTTACATTACATATGTCGAGTCATGTTCATGTAGTCTTTCCTCTAAAACCATTATTTGCTATCTGAGATGCTACTGACTTCTATATCACATTAAAATTAGCATGCGAAAGTAAGTAATCAAATTAAACCGATACATTTGCAAACCTAATGTTTTGGCACAATTAGTAACTAATCTCATTGGTATTCGGGGGAAGTAAAACAATCTTGAAATTTGATATTTGGTCTCGTACCGTGAGTGCAATATATACAGTGCTGTTTATTCTTTTCCTCTTGCCCAGGAGTGCACAGTGATTTGGTTCTGTTGCATTCTCTTTTTTTTTTTTGTTTATGAAATTTTTATTAAGATTTTTTCAAATACAACAAAAGCCATAATAGTACAAATTAACGTAAATAAAATAAGCAATCAGGCATAGGGTCATAAGATAAATATGTAATAGTAAAGAGATAGAGGGGAAGAGAGAGAAGAAAGAGAAAGAAAGAGAAGGAAGAAAAGAAACAAAGGGGAAGAAAAGAGAAAAGAAAGAAATAGACACAGAAATAGAGAATAATATTATGAAGAAAAGAGGTTAAAGAATATGAGGATTAGAAGAGAGGTAAGTGGTAAAAGGAAGCCAAAGGAGATCAGATTTGATTTTTCTAGAAACAGAAGAAGAGGAAACAGTAGCAATTCTATGTTCATCACAAATGAAATTCCACCAAGTAAATGATGATAGTTGTGAGAAGTTGGCCTGATATATGATGTTTCCAATCATGGAACCACCTTGTATCAGTCCAAACTATCGCTTATGGTGTCTGGTTGTAAGTCAACCTTGTAGACAAGCTATCTGAATGGTAGCATAGACTAAGCAGCCTTAAAGGCTAAACTCCAGAGGCCGTGTTAAGCGAGCTGTTTTACCAATCACAGTCCTGTAATATCAAATGAAAGGACACCACACAAGTATATATTATAAAAATATATGTGTTTATTTCTAAAAATAATCCCCAGTACTCTTTATGAACAAAGGGGCACAAGCGTTAAATCAAAAGCACAGTATAACATACAAAGTTGCACAATTATGGATGAGGGCCGGGGGCCACTCAGACCATATACTAAAAAAGTGGTATAAGAGATACCAATCGAACAGTGGTTAGGCCTAGGGCCTAGGGAATCGCTTGGAGCAGTCGGGACAAGCAATGCTGAAGTCGGGAAAAGCCCGCGGGATTCGGGTGCAGTGCTTAAAGCACACGCATGCACCAATGTTAGTCAATGGTGCGTAAAAGTTACACAAACAGAGTTTTAGGATAATTCCGCTGAACCTAGAAGGACAAAACTTGAGACACAGACCCTAGATGTGTGTACCAGTGTGGGAACACCGGTGTTGCAATGTTACCTCACCCACAGGAAGCGGGTGCATAGGGTCGAAGTGGCGTCGGGTTTCGTCACGCAGGTTCTGGGTGCTTGAAGCTGAAGATGCTGCAGGCGATGTGAAGGAGAAGTGTCCGGTGTGATCCAAGGGTGGATCAGAGTCGAAAAGTACCTGAAAGCAGAGGGGACAGAGTCTGGGTCACTCAGCAGTGACCAGGGTGGAACCAGGACGGAACCAGGCAATGTCGGGCGCAATCAGGTGGTTGTTGAGGAGCTTCTCTCCGCTGTCACGTGGGCTCTGGGGCATCTGCGACGTCCAGGAGCGAGTCACGAGCTGTCCCACGTAGGCTCTCACCATCGGCACTGTCGGCTTCAAGATTGGAGCAAACAACACTTGGCAAGAGCAATCCACGCGGAACTGGAAGATTGCTTCTCACTCGGACCAGGAGGGTCAGAGTGGGTGCTCCTTTTCAGAGGAGCTGGTGTAAGTCTGCAGAAACCAGAATCACAAGTCGTATTTAGGTTTTCGCTGGCACAGGGGCCACAAGCTAGCTGGCAAGTGACCGGGCCAACGCGTTGAGCCAAAGAAAGCAGAAGGGCCCCACGCAGCACTCGTCAAGTGTAGAGGGGTGAACTTTGGTGCAAGAGTGGCTCAGGGTTGGTGCTTCTCAAACCCCGGTGTACAGCTTCAAGGGTCACTCGTGGGCTGCACGGTCAGCGTCTCGTGGTCTTTTCAAGATGGCGTGCCCCACGCTTCCGGTCACCTCCACGGGTCTCAGCACTGCAGGGACTGTGGATCAGGCTGTAAGAAGGCAGGCAAGCTTGATCTCGTTGATCTCTGTTGCTCGAGTTCCGGCAGGAACTGCAACAAAGCAGACGTCGAGGTGCTGGATGGTGCCTGTTTGCACAGGGTGGTCACTCCTTGACCACAAGGGAGATTCTTCAGTCTTCTACGTTGAGTAGGATGTCAAAGGGTCCAGAGTTTCGTTTCTTATGTTTCATCAGGATAATCTGAAGTGCATTGGCACTGCTCCCATTCTTATACCAATCTAGGGGGCTGGATTACCTGCTAGGTCCCCTCCTATGGGTGGGACCCAGGAAGGGGGTGGGTACACCCCTTTCCTTTGATCCAGGCCGTGCTGGGACGGGGGCTGGTGGGCCCCAAAACCGGTTTGGCCGGATTATGCAAGGGGCAACCTTGTGCTCCCCAAGCAGTGTCTGGTTTCTTTCAAACCTCCCTGCTACAATCCACTATCTCCCGTCTGGGGGGTTGTGACACCTCCCTGCGACAGGAAACCCTTTGTCCAGGCCCCCTTGGTGAGTTTCGGTCAGCTGCAGGGGGTCAGACCTGTGTCTGTGGCAGAAGCATCCATTTTGTGGATCTGAGGGTCTTTTAAAAATCAACCGCATTTCAGCAAAGTAACATGTCCTCTCCCTCTAGAGGGGTGGAATGCTATCCCCGTCGCCAGGACTGGCGAGGGGATAGTATTCCAAATCGTATGACACCTTACACGACATGTTTTGATAAAGCCAAACCAAAGTTGCTATATAACCGCGAGGATTATAATGCACTTAATAGTATATGGTATGGCATTATCCCGGAACAGCTTAGGGAGTGGTTCTCGACAGCTGCAGACAGGCTCAGCTCATGCTAGAGCTCCATCTCACCTTAAACCACGCACTCTGCCTCCAGGATTGATAAGGCCTTCCATAGGAGTGGCTAACAGGTTTATATGTGTCCAGATATAGGTTTTAGATATAGGTATACTATATCTAAGCAAGAGGTGATTACACCATCTTGCCCCAGCTGAGTGATCAGCCAGTTGTGTCAATTTTAGATAGCCAGCCAGGGGTGGCAAAAGATATGCTGCAGCCCCTGGTAGGCCTTGGATGCACCTATGCCCTGGGCACCTATAGTGCTCTGTACAGGGGCTGATAAGGTGACCCAAGCCACTCTAGTTATGCACCTAGGGTACATGGAATCCATTTTACAGAGAGAGCAGATAGCCTGGGGCCCTGATTAGCAGGGAACCAGGCCAACTAAGTCGAAAACCAGCTAAACACAAGGAAACAAATCTGGGGTAACCATAGTCAGGTAGCCACCTTCCTACACAACCCCCCCCCCGCCCCCCCGACGAAAGGAGATAAGGCTATCCTTGGCCAGGTAAGCCTATATTGCCTGAGTGGCCATATAAGGAAGTACCTGCACTAGCATGGGTACCCCCTGTCTCATGGTCCACTAAGCAGTCCCTCACCCTTGGGGTATTAGAGGGTCTCCACCATAGGGAATCACTACCTTGGGTGTGTTTATGCAAAGTTAAAGGCTGGTTTGGATATGGAGTTTTGAAGTGAGGCCCCACTAATTTAGGGCTCA
This sequence comes from Lissotriton helveticus, assembly GCF_964261635.1. Taxonomy (NCBI): domain Eukaryota; kingdom Metazoa; phylum Chordata; class Amphibia; order Caudata; family Salamandridae; genus Lissotriton; species Lissotriton helveticus. The sequence goes on from NC_136061.1 coordinate 69,330,672, forward strand.
GCTTCCTCCAATTATCTTCCACCATGTGTACCTTTCTTTCTTCAACTGAGTTGCACTGTGCTCTCAGGGTCAACCTCTGGCTACCTAAAGCTGGAGGCTGGGTCCTTCTGTTTGGCTTGCTGGAGGGACAGTTCAGGTTTGGGCCCTCTGGGTCCCAGGTTTGGCTGTGCCCAACAGAATCCATCTGTGGGAGGTCCCTAACTATGTCTAAGGGGGCTCCCTCAGGAGTGTTTAAAGTTTTCACCTCACTAGGGCTACTAGTTTTGGTGCCCCTAATCTGTTGATGGGGGTGCTTTATTTGACAAGGGGCCCTCTGGGTCTCACTGTCCTTTGTGTCCTCTGCAGCCCTGGGCTGACTAAGGCAAGGTAGAGAGGGGCAGGTTACCTGCTCCAGACTGGGTCCCACCTGAGAAGGGTCCACTGCCATCAGAGGCTTTGTCAGGCTAGGCCCAACCACCTCTGGGTCAGTTCCTTCATCAGGGGTAAGATCAGTTCCCTGAGGAGGCTGATCCATTCCTAAAGTCTGGTGAGGGGGAGTTTTCTCGTCGTCCTCTGTGCTCTCAGTTTGTGTGGAGTTATCCATCATTTCAGGCTTCACAACACACATATCAGTTTGAGTTTGGGCTGTGGCCATCACAGCCCCACCAACCTTTTCAGGAGGGGACTCAGTTTGGGTTTCTGCTGTTATCATAACAGCTTTGCTATTCTGTTCAGGAAGAGCTTCTGCTAAAGATGGGGCTGAGTTTTGCACGGCCCTACCAACCTTTTCAGGAAGGACATCTTGAATTGGGGCTGTAGCCATTACAGCCCCACTAACCTTTCCATTGGAATTTACCATTCTAGAATGGGTTTCCTGTTCAACCGCAGCCCAGGCTGAGATTTCTAAATCATTACCAAGTAGGCAGTCTACAGGCAAGTTTGATGACACTGCCACTCTCTTTGGGCCAGTGACACCCCCCCAGCTGAGACTTACTACTGCCATGGGATGATATGTTTGGATTCCATCAATGTTTGTTACCTGGTATGTGGCACCTGGTAAAAGTTGCTTAGAGGGGACTATACAGTCAGCCACCATGGTGATGCTAGCCCCTGTGTCTCTAAAGGCTTCAACTTTCAAACCATTGATGATGGGTTCTTGTCTATATTTGCTCAAGGTATTTGGGATATCAGAGAAGTTGGCAAACCCCATGCCAGTCTCATAAACAAGATTATTGGGTGATGGGGACCTGGATAGGCCAGGGTCCACCTGTGCTCCAAAGGTAAACCCACCCAGATTCCTGGGTGTGCTCCTACTTCCTGGGGGATTACTGCTGACAGTAACAGGAGGTGTTGGAACTGGCTTTGGAGGTATATTCTCTTTATTGCCATTATTGGGACAACAGTTGTCTGTTTTGTAATGCCCAACCTGTTTACAGGCATGACAATAAGGCTTTTTCTCAGTTGAAGAAGTATCTTGGGACCCACCCCCATTCTTGGAGTTTTGGGGCCCTGGGGAAGTCTTTTCCTTACTTTTATCCTCACCCTTTTCTTGAGGCTTGGTAGACTCCTTCTTCTGGTTACTGTCCTGATTCTTAGGCCTAATCCTGGTTCTGACCCATTTATCTGCCCTCTTTCCCAATTCTTGGGGAGAGGTCAAATCTGAGTCCACCAGGTACTGGTGTAAGAGCTGGTTCTGACAATTACTTAGGATCTGCTCCTTCATAATCAAATTATACAATCCTGTGAAGTCATGTACTTTGCTGCCATGTAGCCAACCCTCCAGAGCCTTAGTAGCACAATCTACAAAATCAGTCCAGTCCTGTGTCTGTGTCTTCTGGGTGTCTCTGAACTTCAACCTGTACTGTTCAGTGGGTAAGCCAAACCCATCTATTAGAACACTCTTCAGGACTTTGTAATTGTTTGCATCCTCATGTCTGACAGTGAGGAGCTTATCTCTCCCTTTCTCTGAAAAGGAGTACTATAAGATTGCAGCCCACTGTTCTTCAGGAACCTGCTGTACCATGCAGGCTCTTTCCAGAGCAGTCATCCATTTGTGGATGTCATCCCCTTCCTTGTAGGGGGGCACAATCTTTGTCAGGTTTCTACTATCATAGGACCTGGGTTTCTCTCTAGGAATATTGCTGCCACCAGTGGCATCTAAGCCACACATTTTCTGTTCCCTTGCTAAAGCAAGTCTAGCTTGAGCCAGGGCTACCTCCTCCCTCTCTATCTGGAGTTTGACAGCCCTCATCCTGGCCCTATGCTCTATCTTCTGAGAAGAAGTCATTCCTCTCTGAGATTCTCTTGAGGCACTAGAAATATGAGAGTCCCCTGATGGAGATCTCACTCTTCTGTTGCCTGGGCGAATGATGTTTTGGGATCTGGGGAGGTGCTGGCCCTCTCCATTCCCAAGTAGGTCTAAGTTGGCCTGGTTAAGCCTGGCAACTACAACCTGGTTACTCCTCTGATCCTGATTTTCAGGTTCTTCTAGGTCTGAGCCCTCCTCCTCTTCTTCCTCCTCTTCTTCCTCCTCTTCTTCTTCCTCCTCTGGGGGGGTCTCATTCTCAAGGGGTTTCACTCCATCCCCTAAGTCTAAGGGAGCTGCACTCGCCTTATCTAAGTCATCCTTTTCTAGAATGGCTATCAGGGTAGGACTGGTGGGACTTCTGCCCCTTTTTAGCCCCCTTGCAATGCACAAGGCACACAAGTCTTTGTGGCTAAGTTTGTCATAGCTGGAAGTTGCCTTGGTAAGGTCAACTGTCACAGGCAGAGAGCTTGGAGCTTCACCTGTGCCAGACATGACTCTAGTGAGGTGTAAGTGGTGCACTTACCTACACTAAGTGTTTTCCTACTGTACCTTGCTAGTGAGTTGTAGTCAGGGTGTGCTAATCCCTTTAATCTACAACTACTAAGTTCAGTAGAACTTAATATGCTAAGCTTTTGATTTATATGTACCTAAGGTACTTGATGTGATCTTTCAATTTGATAAAAAGATTGCAATGGTAAAACAACAGCAAGCTCAAATCTGCACCGCTGCGCACCAATGTGAGAAGTTGGCCTGATATATGATGTTTCCAATTCTGGAACCACCTTGTATCAGTCCAAACTATCCCTTATGGTGTCTGGTTGTAAGTCAACCTTGTAGACAAGCTATCTGAATGGTAGCATAGACTAAGCAGCCTTAAAGGCTAAACTCCAGAGGTCGTGTTAAGCGAGCTGTTTTACCAATCACAGTCCTGTAATATCAAATGAAAGGACACCACACAAGTATATATTATAAAAATATATGTGTTTATTTCTAAAAATAATCCCCAGTACTCTTTATGAACAAAGGGGCACAAGCGTTAAATCAAAAGCACAGTATAACATACAAAGTTGCACAATTATGGATGAGGGCGGGGGGCCACTCAGACCATATACTAAAAAAGTGGTATAAGAGATACCAATCGAACAGTGGTTAGGCCTAGGGCCTAGAGAATCGCTGGGAGCAGTCGGGACAAGCAATGCTGAAGTCGGGAAAAGCCCGCGGGATTCGGGTGCAGTGCTTAAAGCACACGCATGCACCAATGTTAGTCAATGGTGCGTAAAAGTTACACAAACAGAGTTTTAGGATACTTCCGCTGAACCTAGAAGGACAAAACTTGAGACACAGACCCTAGAGGTGTGTACCAGTGTGTGAACACCAGTGTTGCAATGTTACCTCACCCACAGGAAGCGGGTGCATAGGGTCGAAGTGGCGTCGGGTTTCGTCACGCAGGTTCTGGGTGCTTGAAGCTGAAGATGCTGCAGGCGATGTGAAGGAGAAGTGTCCGGTGTGATCCAAGGGTGGATCAGAGTCGAAAAGTACCTGAAAGCAGAGGGGACAGAGTCTGGGTCACTCAGCAGTGACCAGGGTGGAACCAGGCAATGTCGGGCACAATCAGGTGGTTGTCGAGGAGCTTCTCTCCGCTGCCACGTGGGCTCTGGGGCATCTGCGATGTCCAGGAGCGGGTCATGAGCTGTCCCCCGTAGGCTCTCACCGTCGGCACTGTCGGCTTCAAGATTGGAGAAAACAACACTTGGCAAGAGCAATCCACGTGGAACTGGAGGGTCAGAGTGGGTGCTCCTTTTCAGAGGAGCTGGTGTAAGTCTGGAGCAACCAGAATCACAAGTCGTATTTAGGTTTTCGCTGGCACAGGGGCCACAAGCCAGCTGGCAAGTGACCGGGCCAACGCGTTGAGCCAAAGAAAGCAGAAGGGCCCCACGCAGCTCTCGTCAAGTGTAGAGGGGTGAACTTCGGTGCAAGAGTGGCTCAGGGTTGGGGCTTCTCAAACCCCGGTGTACAGCTTCAAGGGTCACTCGTGGGCTGCACGGTCAGCGTCTCGTGGTCTTTTCAAGATGGCGTGCCCCACGCTTCCGGTCGCCTCCACGGGTCTCAGCTCTGCAGGGACTGTGGATCAGGCTGTAAGAAGGCAGGCAAGCTTGATCTCGTCGATCTCTGTTGCTCGAGTTCCGGCAGGAACTGCAACAAAGCAGACGTCGAGGTGCTGGATGGTGCCTGTTTGCACAGGGTGGTCACTCCTTGACCACAAGGGAGATTCTTCAGTCTTCTACGTTGAGTAGGATGTCGAAGGGTCCAGAGTTTTGTTTCTTATGTTTCATCAGGATAATCTGAAGTGCATTGGCACTGCTCCCATTCTTATACCAATCTAGGGGGCTGGATTACCTGCTAGGTCCCCTCCTATGGGTGGGACCCAGGAAGGGGGTGGGTACACCCCTTTCCTTTGATCCAGGCCACGCTGGGACGGGGGCTGGTGGGCCCCAGAACCGGTTTGGCCGGATTATGCAAGGGGCAGCCTTGTGCTGGTTTCTTTCAAACCTCCCTGCTACAATCCACTATCTCCCGTCTGGGGGGTTGTGACACCTCCCTGTGACAGGAAACCATTTGTCCAGGCCCCCTTGGCTGAGTTTCGGTCAGCTGCAGGGGGTCAGACCTGTGTCTGTGGCAGAAGCATCCATTTTGTGGATCTGAGGCTCTTTTAAAAATCAACCGCATTTCAGCAAAGTAACATGTCCTCTCCCTCTAGAGGGGTGGAATGCTATCCCCGTCGCCAGGACTGGCGAGGGGATAGTATTCCAAATCGTATGACACCTTACACGACATGTTTTGATAAAGCCAAACCAAAGTTGCTATATAACCGCGAGGATTATAATGCACTTAATAGTATATGATATGGCATTATCCCGGAACAGCTTAGGGAGTGGTTCCCGACAGCTGCAGACAGGCTCAGCTCATGCTAGAGCTCCATCTCACGTTAAACCACGCTCTCTGCCTCCAGGATTGATAAGGCCTTCCATAGGAGTGGCTCACAGGTTTATATGTGTCCAGATATAGGTTTTAGATATAGGTATACTATATCTAAGCAAGAGGTGATTACACCATCTTGCCCCAGCTGAGTGATCAGCCAGTTGTGTCAATTTTAGATAGCCAGCCAGGGGTGGCAAAAGATATGCTGCAGCCCCTGGTAGGCCTTGGATGCACCTATGCCCAGGGCACCTATAGTGCTCTGTACAGGGGCTGATAAGGTGACCCAAGCCAATCTAGTTATGCAACTAGGGTACATGGAATCCATTTTACAGAGAGAGCAGATAGCCTGGGGCCCTGATTAGCAGGGAACCAGGCCAACTAAGTTGAAAACCAGCTAAACACAAGGAAACAAATCTGGGGTAACCATAGTCAGGTAGCCACCTTCCTACACAAACCCCCCCCCCCCCCAGACGAAAGGAGATAAGGCTATCCTTGGCCAGGTAAGCCTATATTGCCTGAGTGGCCATATAAGGAAGTACCTGCACTAGCATGGGTACCCCCTGTCTCATGGTCCACTAAGCAGTCCCTCACCCTTGGGGTATTAGAGGGTCTCCACCATAGGGAATCACTACCTTGGGTGTGTTTATGCAAAGTTAAAGGCTGGTTTGGATATGGAGTTTTGAAGTGAAGCCCCACTAATTTAGGGTTCAGCTTCCTCCAATTATCTTCCACCATGTGTGCCTTTCTTTCTTCAACTGAGTTGCACTGTGCTATCAGGGTCAACCTCTGGCTACCTAAAGCTGGAGGCTGGGTCTCTCTGTTTGGCTTGCTGGAGGGACAGTTCAGGTTTGGGCCCTTTGGGTCCCAGGTTGGGCTGTGCCCAACAGAATCCATCTGTGGGAGGTCCCTAACTGTTTTTAAGGGGGCTCCCTCAGGAGTTTTTAAAGTTTTCACCTCACTAGGGCTACTAGTTTTGGTTCCCCATATCTGTTGAAGGGGGTGCTTTATTTGACAGGGGGCCCTCTGGGTCTCACTGTCCTTCTTGTCCTCTGCAGTCCTGGACTGACTAAGGCAAGGTAGAGAGGGGCAGGTTACCTGCTCCAGACTGGGTCCCACCTGAGAAAGGTCCACTGCCATCAGAGGCTCTGTCAGGCCAGGCCTAACAACTTCTGGGGCAGTTCCTTCATCAGGGGTAGGATCAGTTCCCTGAGGAGGCTGATCCATTCCTAAAGTCTGGTGAGGGGGAGATTTCTCTCCCTCCTCCATGCTCTCAGTTTGGGTGGAGTGATCCATCATTTCAGGCTTCACAACACACATATCAGTTTGAGTTTGGGCTGTGGCCATCACAGCCCCACCAACCTTTTCAGGAGGAGACTCAGTTTGGGTTTCTGCTGTTATCATAACAGCTTTGCTATTCTGTTCAGGAAGAGCTTCTGCTAAAGATGGGGCAGAGAGTTGCTCAGCCCTACCAACCTTTTCAGGAAGGACATCTTGAATTGGGGCTGTAGCCATTACAGCCCCACTAACCTTTCCATTGGAATTTACCATTCTAGAATGTGTTTCCTGTTCAACCTCAGCCCAGGCTGAGATTTCTAAATCATTACCAAGTAGGCAGTCTACAGGCAAGTTTGATGACCCTGCCACTCTCTTTGGGCCAGTGACACCTCTCCAGCTGAGACTTACTACTGCCATGGGATGATTTGTTTTGATTCCATCAATGTTTGTTACCTGGTATGTGGCACCTGGTAAAAGTTGCTTAGAGGGGACTATACAGTCAGCCACCATGGTGATGCTAGCCCCTGTGTCTCTAAAGGCTTCAACTTTCAAACCATTGATGATGGGTTCTTGTCTATATTTGCTCAAGGTGTTTGGGCAATCAGAGAAGTTGGCAAACCCCATGCCAGTCTCATAAACAAGATGATTTGGTGAGGGGGACCTGGATAGGCAAGGCTCCACCTGTGCTCCAAAAGTAAACCCACCCAGATTCCTGGGTGTGCTCCCACTTCCTGGGGGATTACTGCTGACAGTAACAGGAGGTGTTGGAACTGGCTTTGGAGGTATATTCTCTTTATTGCTATTATTGGGACAACAGTTGTCTGTTTTGTAATGCCCAACCTGTTTACAGGCATAACAATAAGGCTTTTTCTGAGTTGAAGAAGGGTCTTGGGACCCACCCCCATTCTTGGAGTTTTGGGGCCCTGGGAAAGTCTTTTCCTTACTTTTATCCTCACCTTTTTCTTGAGGCTTGGTAGACTCCTTCTTCTGGTTACTGTCCTGATTCTTAGGCCTAATCCTGGTCCTGACCCATTTATCTGCCCTCTTTCCCAATTCTTGGGGAGAGGTCAAATCTGAGTCCACCAGGTGCTGGTGTAAGAGCTGGTTCTGACAATTACTTAGGATCTGCTCCCTCATAATCAAATTATACAATCCTGTGAAGTCATGTACTTTGCTGCCATGTAGCCAACACTCCAGAGCCTTAGTAGCACAATCTACAAAATCAGTCCAGTCCTGTGTCTGTGTCTTCTGGGTGTCTCTGAACTTCAACCGGTACTGTTCAGTGGTTAAGCCAAACCCATCTATTAGAACACTCTTCAGGACTTTGTAATTGTTTGCATCCTCATGTCTGACAGTGAGGAGCTTATCTCTCCCTTTCTCAGAAAAGGAGTACCATAAGATTGCAGCCCACTGTTCTTCAGGAACCTGCTGTACCTTGCAGGCTCTTTCCAGAGCAGTCATCCATTTGTGAAGGTCATCCCCTTCCTTGTAGGGGGGCACAATCTTTGTCAGGTTTCTACTATCATAGGACCTGGGTTTCTCTCTAGGAATATTGCTGCCACCAGTGGCATCTAAGCCACACATTTTCTGTTCCCTTGCTAAAGCAAGTCTAGCTTGAGCCAGGGCTACCTCCTCCCTCTCTATCTGGAGTTTGACAGCCCTCATCCTGGCCCTATGCTCTATCTTCTGAGAAGAAGTAATTCCTCTCTGAGATTCTCTTGAGGCACTAGAAATATGAGAGTCCACTGATGGAGATCTCACTCTTCTGTTGCCTGGGAGAATGATATGTTGGGTTCTGGGGAGGTGCTGGCCCTCTCCATTCCCCAGTAGGTCTAAGTTGGCCTGGTTAAGCCTGGCAACTACAACCTGGTTACCCCTCTGATCCTGATTTTCTGGGTCCTCTACATCTGAGTCCTCCTCCTCCTCTTCCTCCTCTTCTTCTGGAGTGGTATCAGTTACAGGGGGGTTCACTCCATCTCCTGAATCTAGGAGAGCTGCACTCGCCTTAGCTAAGTCATCCTGTTCTAGAATGGCTATCAGGGTAGGAATGGTGGGACCTCTGCCCCTCTTGATATGCACAAGGCACACAAGTCTTTGTGGCTAAGTTTGTCATAGCTGGAAGTTGCCTTGGTAAGGTCAACTGTCACAGGCAGAGAGCTTGGAGCTTCACCTGTGCCAGACATGACTGCTAGTGAGGTGTAAGTGGTGCACTTACCTACACTAAGTGTTTTCCTACTGTACCTTGCTAGTGAGTTGTAGTCAGGGTGTGCTAATCCCTTTAATCTACAACTACTAAGTTCAGTAGAACTTAATATGCTAAGCTTTTGATTTATATGTACCTAAGGTACTTGATGTGATCTTTCAATTTGATAAAAAGATTGCAATGGTAAAATAACAGCAAGCTCAAATCCGCACCGCTGCGCACCAATGTGAGAAGTTGGCCTGATATATGATGTTTCCAATTCTGGAACCACCTTGTATCAGTCCAAACTAACCCTTATGGTGTCTGGTTGTAAGTCAACCTTGTAGACAAGCTATCTTAATGGTAGCATAGACTAAGCAGCCTTGAAGGCTTAAATCAAGAGGTCGTGTTAAGCGAGCTGTTTTACCAATCACAGTCCTGTAATATCAAATGAAAGGACACCACACAAGTATATATTATAAAAATATATGTGTTTATTCTTAAATAAATCCCCAGTACTCTTTATGAACAAAGGGGCACAAGCGTTAAATCAAAAGCATAGTATAACATACAAAGTTGCACAATTATGGATGAGGGCGAGGGGCCACTCAGACCATATACTAAGAAAGTGGTATAAGAGATACCAATCAAACAGTGGTTAGGCCTAGGGCCTAGGGAATCACTGGGAGCAGTCGGGACAAGCAATGCTGAATTCGGGTGCAGTGCTTAAAGCACACGCATGCACCAATGCAAGTCAATGGTGCGTAAAAGTTACACAAGCAGTGTTTAAGGATACTTCCGCTAAACCTAGAAAGACACAACTTTAGTCACAGACCCTAGAGGTGTGTACCAGTGTGGGAACACCGGCGTTGCAATGTTACCTCACCCATAGGAAGCGGGTACATAGGGTCGAAGTGGCGTCTGGTTTCGTCACGCAGGTTCTGGGTGCTTGAAGCTGAAGATGCTGCAGGCGATGGGAAGGAGAAGTGTCCGGTGGGATCCAAGGGTGGATCCGGATAGAAAAGTACCTGAAAGCAGAGGGGACAGAGTCTGGGTCACTCAGCAGTGACCAGGGTGGAACCAGGACGGAACCAGGCAATGTCGTGCGCAATCAGGTGGTTGTCGAGGAGCTTCGCTCCGCTGTCACGTGGGCTCTGGGGCATCTACGACGTCCAGGAGCGGGTCACGATCTGTCCCATGAAGGCTCTCGCCGTCGGCGCGGTCGGCTTCAAGATTGGAGCAAACAACACTTGGCAAAATCAATCCACGCGGAACTGGATGATTGCTTCTCACTCGGACCAGGAGGGTCAGAGGGGGTGCTCCTTGTCAGGGGAACTGGTGTAAATCTGGAGCAACCAGAGTCACAAGTTGTATTTCGGTTTTCGTCGGCACAGGGGCCACAAGCCAGCTGGCAAGTGACCGGGCCAACGCATTGAGCCAAAAGAAGCAGAAGGGCCCCACGCAGCACTCGTCGAGTGTGGAGGGCTGAACTTCAGTGCAAGAGTGGCTCAGGGTTGGGGCTTCTCAAACCCCGGTGTACAGCTTCGAGGGTCACTCGTGGGCTGCACGGTCAGCGTCTCGTGGTCTTTTCAGGATGGCGTGCCCCACGCTTCCGGTCGCCTCCACGGATCTCAGCTCTGCAGGGACTGTGGATCGGGCTGTAAGAAGGCAGGCAAGCTTGATCTCGTCGATCTCTGTTGCTCGAGTTCCGGCGGGAACTGCAACAAAGCAGACGTCGAGGTGCTGGATGGTGCCTGTTTGCACAGGGTGGTCACTCCTTGACCACAAGGGAGATTCATCAGTCTTCTACGTTGAGTAGGATGTCGAAGGGTCCAGAGTTTCGTTTATTATGTTTCATCAGGATAATGTGAAGTGCATTGGCACTGCTCCCATTCTTATACCAATCTAGGGGGCTGGATTACCTGCTAGGTCCCCTCCTATGGGTGGGACCCAGGAAGGGGGTGGGTACACCCCTTTCCTTTGATCCAGGCCGCGCTGGGACGGGGGCTGGTGGGCCCCAGAACCGGTTTGGCCGGATTATGCAAGGGGCAGCCTTGTGCTCCCCAAGCAGTGTCTGGTTTCTTTCAAACCTCCCTGCTACAATCCACTATCTCCTGTCTGGGGGGTTGTGACACCTCCCTGCGACAGGAAACCCTTTGTCCAGGCCCCTTTGGCTGAGTTTCGGTCAGCTGCAGGGGGTCAGACCTGTGTCTGTGGCAGAAGCATCCATTTTGTGGATCTGAGGCTCTTTTAAAAATCAACTGCATTTCAGCAAAGTAACATGTCTTCTCCCTCTAGAGGGGTGGAATGCTATCCCCGTCGCCAGGACTGGCGAGGGGATAGTATTCCAAATCGTATGACACCTTACATGACATGTTTTGATAAAGCCAAACCAAAGTTGCTATATAACCGCGAGGATTATATTGCACTTAATAGTATTTGGTATGGTATTATCCCGGAACAGCTTAGGGAGTAGTTCCCGACAGCTGCAGACAGGCTCAGCTCATGCCAGAGCTCCATCTCACATTAAACCACGCACTCTGCCTCCAGGATTGATAAGGCCTTACATAGGAGTGGCTCACAGGTTTATATGTGTCCAGATATAAGTTTTACATATAGGAAAAAAATCTGGGGTAACCATAGTCAGGTAGCCACCTTCCTACAATAGTTTTAGAATTGTCTATCCAAGATAATAAAATTACCCTAAAGCAAGAAAAAGATCAAACAATTTTGAATCTGAGGATACAACAGTTATCATAGATGATAAAGATCCTAGAAAAACATGTAGCATTGATAAAGGAATATTGAAATTGAATATTGACATGCAAACAGTCCAAACTGATGTCCAAAAAGATAAAACCGATGGGCACTCATACAGTTGATGTTGTAAGGTGCCCGTTGCATTAGAACAGGACCAACAAAGAGAGGAAGAAGTTGGGGAGAACTTACAAATACTAACAGCAGTGATTATAGCTCTATGGTAAATAAAATACATAGACTGAGTTATGCGTGCAGCAGAAACTTTAAACAGCTTAGACCACAGCATCTCCCATGTTGCAATAGGTAGGGAGACGGACAGATCATTTTCCCAAGCAATCTCAATAGTGGATTTAGGACGATCAGTAACATTAGCTAATAATAACCTATATACAAAAGCTGCTTTAGGTCTGCGGGTTGAAAATAAGGGATATAAAGGAGAGGAAGGGATTAGGGGTGGTGAAACAGGAGGAAGTGAAAAGGTAGTTAAATGAGATTGTATGGCAGTAACAATAATATTATATTCATGTAAAAATAATTCAGGCAATTGATAGTGTAGTTGTAATTCATGAAAGGGAATAATAGAGTAATTATGGAGAAATTGATACACAAAAGTGATATCCTATTCTTTCCAGTACTTGAAGTAGAAAGATTTTCCGTTATACTTATGATATTTATTATACCAAACAGGAGATGATAAAAAACATTGAAGAGGTGTCATATCCTTAGAGAATGCATTATAAAGCAAAGTTTGGGAGTATTTCAATACGGGGTTCTTGGATATAAAGGTACAATTAGACATGAAAACAATATGTTGAAAGAGAAAATCTTTTAATAATGAACGTTCAAAAAGGACCCATCTGGGAACAGGAGTGTCCGAAAAATCAAAAGCTAATGAAAAAGATTGTTTGATCAAAAAAGCTGAGTGATACGCTTTGAAGTTTGGGAAGCGGACTCCGCCTTCATTTTTGGGCCGAGTAAGTTTGGTTAGAGCAACACGGGGTGTTGATTATTCCACAAGAATTTTATGCAAATAGAGTTTATTCGGGAGAAATATAAATTAGGGATTTTAACAGGGAGCATGGACACTATATACAGTACATGGGGAATGATCATCATTTTAATAGTGTCCAGCCTACCCCACCATGAAAGAAACAAGGGAGACCAAACGAGGAGAAGAGATTGGAGTTTCTTCATTAATACATTAAATGTGTTTTTAATAGTCTGTTTTAAAGTTGGCGAAAACCAAATGACCAAATATTTAATTTTGGAAGGATACCAAGTAAAATTAGTATCACTGAACATAAATTGGTAACATGTGGAGTTTAAAGGTAAAACTGTTTTGGATAATTTGAGTTTGTAACCCGAGATAGATTAATAAAGTTGGACTTCATTCATAAAATGTGGGAGGGATTCAACTGGATTAGACATATAAATCAAGATGTCATCTGCATATGCAGATAATTTAGTTTCAACTGATGCAAATTTGAAGCCATTAATCATGGAGTTAGCCCGAATACGCTCTAGGAATGGTTCAAGGCACAAGATAAATAATAAGGGAGAAAGAGGGCAACCCTGTCTAGTACCTCTAGATAAAGAAAAACATTTTGAGAAGTGGTTATTAACAAACATACTGGCTCGAGGACAGGAGTACAAAAGTTTAATATGTGAAATAAAAGAGGGACCAAAACCAAACCATTTCAGAGTTTGAAACATGAATTGCCAGTTAATACGATCAAATGCTTTTTCAGGGTCTAAAGACAGCTGCAAGGGGATCTTTAAATTGCTTACTAGAGAAGGAGCCAAGCCGGCATCGAAGATGGCCGCCCAGTCCCCCGGCTCCGTGTACCATCTCCTCCCGGAGGTGCCTTCGGCCTGATATCCTGTGCCACAAGGGCAGGCACGGGCGCAGGAGCGGTTCCGGTGCACGATGGAGCGTCCCCGGGGTTTCTACCACCTCTACACGGGGAGAAACGGACGGCGGCGTCTGCGGCCTGGGGCGGCTTTAAGACCGGGACCTCGGCTACCTGCGGGGCCGGCCACTAATTCAACAACAACGGCCACCAGTCACAGTGAGGGTCCGGTCGGCTCCGATTGCTTCAGACCGGCCGATTTTCGGCACGCTCACTTCTCTGCTTGGGGGCATGAGTTGAAGATTGCCCCCTCATGATTCCCCTGGGTCGTTTGTCCCCCCTTTTTTGGGAATTTCTCGTTTGCCGCCGAGGACCGTGGGCTTTCTTGTCCCACTATTTGCGGGAGACTCCCGAATTCGAGCCCGACCGCGATTGCTACTGCGGCCCCCCCCGGCAGCTGTGTATTGGCCATGTCTTCACTGTTTGGGTGCCCGGCTGGTGCTACCATGATGTTTGATGCCCTGCCGCACGTGCCCCGGCCCCGAACTATGTTGGTGCTCCCTCGGAACGTAGAGAGGAGGACATAGTGCTGTATCCATGCTGCTGAGTCCTGATCTGTTTTTCATCCTGTGGCGGACGGGAGCTTTAACGCAGAAGACGTGGAGTGGAACTGGGTCCTGGTGTTCTCCTGGCTGCTCTAGCTGATCTACACTATACCTTGTGGCAGGATGCCCGTCCACTGTGAGATGCGCTGGGAGGTATTGATTTTGTGTTGGAACTATGGAGCCCGTGTGGTTTGTGGGCGCACAGTAGTATGTTTCACTTCGTACCCGGACGTGACAATATGGCGCCTGCACTGTTATCCTGAACTTCTGGACGCGGGCTCTCGAGAGATCCCCAGTTTGTGACATTCGTGGCCTAGAACTATCCGTGGGCTCCTGCTTGGAACTGAGCGCTGGAACTCTTTCCACACCACGTCGTTGGTGTCTTCGATTCTGCTCCAATCACGTTTTCATCCTGCGACACTCCTTCCCTGTTCTGCTTTGCGGCTTACGATGTGGCAGTCATGTTGTTGCGATAGTTGGGTCATCGTAGTATGTGCGGGACGGGGCAAGGATAGACGATGTTTCCTCCGTTTTTATGCTTCCTGCTTGCGGATTCCTGTGGGATGTCTGACATTTTGTCTTATATTGTTGCCACGGTGGGCTGCTCCTGTGCCTAGTGCATTGTCCTCTTATATTGTTGTGGGCGAAGGTGTTTTACGTTCTGTCCCTATATTGTATTTGCAGAGGGGGAGGCCGGGGGACTGTTAGAGGGCTCCCCTCCAGCTTTTTCTTTCTTTCTTTTCTTCCCTCGCTTGGGTTCTTTTAGTCTGGACGGGTGGTTGTTTCTTTTCTCTTTCTTCTAAATCTCGGGTTCATACAGCGGGCGACAGGCACACTGCTGAGGGGGAGGCCGTAGCCGGAGGCAGGGGTGCAGGGTGGGGGGTATTCTCTGTTTTTCTCTTTCCTTTTTCAGTTACTAGGGCCTCTTTTTCTCTCTTGCTTTCCTTGGGTTTCTTTTCTTCTTTTTGAGATTCTGAGTAGTAGGTAGTTTACCGGATGTTTTTATGTTTCAAGCCAGTATGGGGGGGTTATCATCGTGTCTCGTTTTTGATTCAGCGGGCAAGTGCTGCATTGGAGGGCGTGATGTGCTGTTTGTTGCCTATTCTGTTTAGTGCGCGTTAGTGTCTGCGCCCTGCCTGCAGTGGTCCCAAATGTGTATATCCTGAATTGCGATGTTCCCTCTCTCTGGTGCTGCTAGATTGTATGCTGTCGGATCCTGCTCTATCTCTGAACCCTTTTTAAAAATGAAAACATAACCTCTTTTATCCTGGGGGTGGTATGTGTATCGACTTTTTGACTTGCATTGCCCGTCTCTGTGATATTGACCGGATGTGGTTTTTTGTTAGCCTGTAATTGTGTCCACCTTATTTACAATAAAGGTTTTAAAAAAATAAATAAATAAATAAATAAATAAATTGCTTACTATGGGAAATGATGTTAGTAAACATACGAGCGTTGTCCGAAGCCAATCGACCTGTCACAAAACCAACTTGATCAGTTTTGATCAAAAGAGGAATGAGTTTGTGTAGGCGGGTCGCAAGGATTTTAGCAAAAATTTTACAATCATAATTATTTAATGATATAGGGCGATACTTTTTACAATAAGAGTGGTCTTTGTCTGGTTTGGGAATAATAATAATTAAAGCATCCATCAATGATCCAGAAGCTCTGGCATCAGCAATGAAAGAATTGAAGAGTTGTAAAAGTTTGGGGGCAAAAATTGAGTTAAGAGTAGAATACAATTTCACAGGTCACCCAACAGGTCCTGGTGCCTTCAATTTTTTTAAAGAGGAAATAGCATTGAGAATTTCCTGAAGAGTAATGTCCTTTTCCAGTTCTTCAAATTCTGTAGGGAGGGATGGTGGGGAAGGGAGACCTGAGAAAAAGTTATTTAGATTGTGATCGGAGGGAAAGGTGTCATCTGAATAAAGAAATTGATAATATTCATGAAATACCTCGGCAATTTCTTCATCCGATGAGACAAGTTTATTAGTTGATTCGTTAAGTATAGGGCCAATAGTTTTATGTTCAGATTGAACTTTTAAGTAGTTAGCTAACATTCTACATGCTTTATTTTGACCTCCATGATATTTAGATTTAATCTTAAGCAGAGTGTTACATGCTTTAAATGTTACCAACCTATTAAGTTCAGTTTTTGCTGTTATCAAATCATGTAGGGCACCAGGGGACTAAGATGTAAAATATTTATGTTCTAATCCTTTAATTTTACTTAGTAGGTCTTCATATTTGTGTCTGTTGGCCTTTTTCTTATGTGAAACATAAGAAATAGTAAAGGCACCGAGAGCAGCTTTAAAAGCATCCCATGTATTTGGAATGGAAATATCTGAGGGGTTGTTAAGAATAAAGAATTCATTGATGAAAGCAGTGACTTCCTTAATAAAGGCAGAATTGGATAATAAAAAGGTGTTACATTTCCAACGGTTAAATTTTGAGGAGGTAAGTGTAAGATCTAAAGTAGCATAAACAGGTGCATGGTCAGAAATAAAAATGGATCCAATTTCAGATTTTTGAATGGAGGGAAGTAAGGATTTACCAACCAAAATGTAATCAATCCTAGAGCGAGTATGATGCATATATGAAAAGAAGGTGTATTCAAGTGAATCATGATTACAAGTTTTCCAAACATCATATAAAGTATGAGAGGCAATGGCTGATTGGAAGGATTTATAAGTTTTATCAGGTTGAAATTTACAATTGGACAATCTATCTCAGAAGGGGTCTAACCATTGGTTAATGTCACCAGCAACTATAATAGGGCAATCGATTGAGGAAAGAAGAATTTTAATATCATTCCAAAATTTGGGATCAGGTTTAACAGGGCCATAAATGTTTAACAAAACTAACGTTTTGTTTTGAATCACAACCTTAGCCATTACCCAACGACCTTCATCATCATTCTGAGTAGATATAATTTGAACTGATAAATCTTTATGAAACAATATGGCGACACCCCCTTTTTTGTTAGAAGCGGGAGAAAAAACAACTTGGCCCACCCAATGTCGTTTCAACTTCATCGATTCCACATCAGTACAGTGAGTTTCTTGAAGGAAAGCAATTTGGGAATTCAGTTTAGATAAATGGGACAGAACCTTTTGCCTTTTGACTGGATTTCCAAGACCCCGGACGTTCCACGTAACAAAATTACACATAGTGGAGGGTTGGGAGGACGGGGAACATGTGGAGTAGATACACTTCAGGGATGAGACTACAAAAAGAACACACCAAACGGAAAAATTACATGAGGACAAATCATTGAAACAAACTACAGTGCTAAAATACGTTAACCTTAAAACAATAACAAAGACCATTGAAGAATATATGGAAAAGGAAAGATACCCTTTAGAGAATATATAATTGTCATAATGCACAAAAGAGTACCATAAGAGAAAAAGAGAAGGGAGAGATAGAGTAGAAGAAAAAGAAAAGGAAAGAGATAAACTAGAGATATAAAGACACATAGACAGATCAAAGCAAAACCGCCATATCTGAAAGACAAAGAGAAAACAACAAACAGGGAGCATAGTGACGCGAGACAAGGCAGAACACATAGAAAACAACCATGTAGTAAAGAAAATGAGCCATGATAAGAAAGGCAGCATGAATAACAAGAAAAGAAACAGAGGAGAGATAAGCGATTTAAAGGAGAGGAAATGTATATGGTAGGCGAGAATATAGAAAAGGAAAAATAAAAGGGAAAAGCTGAGTGGCAGAAAAATAATTCAGATGAATCATTAAAACAGATAAGGAAATAACAGCAAAAACATAGAATTAAGTGCTAGTGTCCATGCCAGTTGAAGGAAAAGACTGAAGGAAAAGTTTAAGTTTTCCAGGGTCATCGAAGGATCGAGACCGACCATCATGAGTAATCTTGCATAAGCATGGATAAAGGATGCCGTATTGAATGTTGAGAGCTCGCAATTGAGGAGTTAGAGCAAGGAATTCCTTCCTGTGCGTATTGGTCGCGTTAGAGATGTCTTGAGAAATGAAGATATTATCACCAGACCATGCAAGGCGTCGCTTAAGTTTAGCAACTTTCAAAACAGTCATAAGTTCAGTAAACTCCAGAAAAAGTAGAATGATGCCACAAGGTCTGGCAGAGTTGGTGGTGAGACATCCCAGACGATGAGCTCTCTGGATGTTGAGGGGAGAGCCAGAGGGAGGCAAATTGAGAAGGTAAGGAAGAAATTTCTGAAGGAACAAGACCATGTCGGGTCCTTCAACATTCTCCGGGAGTCCATATAAGCGTATGTTATTGCGACGATTACGATTTTCCAAATGCTCAGCATGAAGTTTGTTTATGAATTTCCAGTTCGAGAGCAGGGATTTTAGTAGACATGTCCTGTACATCACTAACACGTTGCTCCAATTCTACAACTCTACTCTCCATTACAATCCATCTGTCCTCTATCTGTTTTAATTTCTCATTTGTGGCGGTCATGAAGGGTTGAAGACCCCGCACCTCCTCCAGAATAGAATCCAACACCGGGTTCGGTGATGATAGAATAGGTGACGGAGGGTCATTTTTATGCCTTTTTGGTTTAGTGCCAGTGATAGAGGACTTAACAGAATGAGAGTCGCCTGCCATTGTAATAGCGTAGAGAGTCAGCAGCTGATACTTACAGAGTGTGTGCAAAATGTGTGCCTCAGAAATAACACTGGCAAAAAAGTGACCACAGAAAATGCAAAAGACGCAGCAATCAAAGCATATATATGAAACCAGTAACCTGCTAGAAAAGAATGTATGGAGGTATGATCTCAGCGGTCGATTAAGCTGGCAGCTCATCCCCCTAAGTAAGGTATCGAAAAGCAAGGCTGTCAGGGAGAAAATTGTGTAGTCCAAATCGCCACATCAGAATCCCAAAAAGGTCAAAAATATCATATGCTTAACAGTGTACTGCGCAGGAGCATCAGCAAGACATTAGTGAGAGGATTTACAGGAAGAACCTGCCCCAATATAGAAAGCGCAACTCATAAAAGTAGTAACAGCAAAAGGGAATTTGAGTGTTTGAAGATAGAAGCACAATCAAGCCTGACTGCCATCCAACTAGAGCAATTGGTCCCCTCTGCCACACATGAAAAGGGGCACCTTCTAGATCCGATTTTCAGTAATTGTGACCAACTAAAAGTGGGAACCATTACTAGCCTCCCATGGTCGGATCATCTCTTGATAGCCTTCACTTGGACCACGAGTAAACCCCCCCCCCATCCCTATTTACCTCCAGGAAAACTCGGAACTGGTCTAAACTTCCCATCGACAGCTGGACGAAGGTTCTCAGTACTACTAGACCTACTCTTTCCCACGACCCAATTGAAAACAATACTAAATATGATGAGTGGATAACCACCTCTCTTGACTCAGTCCTTCCATCATATCATTCCAAATCCAAGAGACAAAGTAAATCAGCTCCATGGTATACGGAAGACCTTAGGCGTCAAAAACGTCTCTGTAAGAGACAAGAGAGGAAATGGCGCTCATCCTTTAATCTTGCGGAAAAAACCACTTACAGGGAAATGATTAGGAACTACAAGCTGGCTATAAAATCGTCGCAAGCAGCTTATTATAATTTCAAAATAACCACGGCCAAATCAAAGCCGAAAGAAATATACCGCATAGTAAACTCCCTGATAAAACCACCCCTAACTGCCACAGATAATAACAGTTCACCGTCCAAATGTAACGACCTGATTGAATTTTTTTTTTAAAAAGTGAATAAAATGTATCTTTCCTTTACAAACCCACCCGCCGATCCGCCCTCTCAAACCCTGGATTTAGCTCCTAACAGTGATAAGGGGTTGGAGTCTCTTCCTCTAATAACATTGGAAACCCTAATGAATCTAGCGCAACAAATAAAAACTGGCTCACCGTGTGACCCTGCCTCCCCAAGCTCGCTGGGATTGGCCACTAAAACCATCCTCCCCACTCTTCTGGAATTGTTAAACTCCTCCATACTGAGTGGGATAGTACCCGCAACCTGGAAACACGCCATGGTGCGGGCACTATTAAAAAAAACGTCCCTTGATCCAGCCAACCCGAGCAACTACCGCCCGATCTCTCTGCTCCCATGGGCGGGCAAGATTCTGGAGAAACACGTCAATACTACCCTGACGATGTTCCTCGAGGAAAACCATCTCCTCGACCCTTCCCAGATGGGCTTTCGCCCCAAAACACGGGACAGAGACCGCCCTACTGGCCGTTACTGAGGAGGCAAGACGGATCTTGGATCAAGGAGGGTCAGTGGCAGTGATCCTCCTCGATCTGAGTTTGACACGGTACATCACAAAATCTTGCTGAACCGCCTTGCCAACTTAGGAGTGTCCGGAGATGCCCTGGCTTGGGTCGAGTCCTTTCTATCGGGCAGAACCTTCCAGGTCTTTGACGGTACATCTCTCTCAACAAGTAGGCCTTTGGGGTGCGGAGTTCCGCAGGGTTCTTCCTTAAGTCCAACGCTCTTCAATGCATACATGAGGCCGCTGGCTGGGATTGTTCGTCCGCATGGTGTCAATATCATCTCCTATGCGGACGACACCCAGCTGGTGGTTTCTCTTGCACAGAAGAGCGGCCTCCAGTCCCCGCCAGATCTAGCGGCTTGCCTGGAGGATGTAAAAAGCTGGATGATGAGCTAATGTCTGAAGTTAAACGACGACAAAACTGAGCTCATGCTCCTGGGCCCGGCGGCTCCCTCCTCCTTGGAGCTGATATGGCCTTCAAGCATGGGAGTGCCCCCACCCCCCAGAGACAACATCAAAAGCCTGGGGGTATGGCTCGATAAGTCGCTGAGCCTTAATACACAGGCCACCAAGGTGTCAGCTATTTGTTTTGGCCTCCTTAGGGTGATTAAAAAAATTCTTTCTCTTCTCCCTTTCGAGGCCAGACAAATAATTATACAGGGCCTGATTCAATCCCAGCTGGATTTTAATAATGCCCTTTATCTGGGAGCACCAGACTACACTCTCCAAAAACTTCAGCGCACTCAAAACTGTGCTGCCCGGGCGCTACTGGGAGTCCCACGGAGGACCTCAATAAAAACGGGCCTTAGAACTTTACACTGGCTCCCGGTTAGGGACAGAGTGAAGTTCAAGGCTCTATGTATCGCCCACCGGACTTTTTGGAAAACGGGCCCAGAAATCAACTCCCCCCTGATTTCCCCCTACATGCCCAACAGGAATCTTCGCTCCTCAATGGCATCACTGGCCAAAACACCCAGGATTTTTAGAGCCAGAGCAGGAGGACGATCATTATCGTATAATGTTTCCAAACTGTGGAACACCCTCCCTCCACAGTTGCGAAAGACGTCCAATTTAACCAGTTTCCGGAAGCAGCTCAAAACTCTCCTGTTTAACAAATAGCTACCCTATGAGGGCACTTTCTGTTTCCCAGCGCCTGGACGCCTCAGGGCAACTGTAGCGCTTTATAAATCAAATTTTCATTTCATTTCATTTCATAGGTGGCAGGAAAGAAAAAAAAAATCAGCAGTATTTCACTTATACATGAAGAAAATACATCACAGGTGGGATGGCAGGCTGAGCAAAAATAGAAGGACATTCCTCTGCAGATAAAATGAAGCAACAGTCATTAATTGGTAGAAATAGTCTCATTGGCAACAAAAAGCAACATATCGCCGGCAAAAAGAGTGGCACAGTAAAGAGAACACTCAAAAATAGTACCGGCAGTATAAACGCAAGTTTGGCGGCACACAATGGCGGTCACTCGCGTCGTGACGAGAATCGGAAAGGCAAAATAAGTAATTATTCGAGGCAAAAAAAACGCCCAAAAGTACAGCTAGGCGCTCACGGCATAATCCAACGTTGTTTCCTGTTGCTCCGGTGACAGCAGGCAGCTGGAAAACGGCTCAACACAGAAGATAAGCTCCACCGGCGAGCGGAGCTCAGATGAGAACCACCATCTTGCATCGGCGCCGAGACCACGCCCCCTCCTGTTGCATTCTCTTCAGTTCCTTTATTGTTCGTGTTTGTGTATGTATTTATGTTGAATGTCATCGCGTGTTGCACATACTGCATTGTGGGCCAGTGCCCCTTCGCAGTGCGACTGCTTCTGCCCCTGTGGGCTTCACGTGTAATATACAACCGGTCCTAAAACGCACCCTTGTTTAGGCGCTGGAATGTGCGAGAACACGAAAAGGAACACAAAATTGTGGTGTAAAGGGCAAGGGCAAAATAGCGCAAAGGGAATTAAATACTAAGTGCTTAGATGCCACTGAGCTGTTGTGTGTTCGTGAATGTAAGGGTTTTCAAAAAATTTTAGTTTTACCCTGACACTTGTGTTAAAAATGCTTATGGAGGTTAAGGGTTAGGAAAGTGGGGGGCGCGCATTGCATACTGGGAAAGTATTTTAAAGATGAACACTCATCGCTTCATCTGCGTTTAGGCCATTCGGGGTCTTGGAGTCAAGTAGAATGATATACCTTGACTCAAATCTCCTGAGTGCGAGTTGTCTGTTTCCTCCTCTGGCATTCTTTTGAACACTATCAATTACAAAGTATTGTAAGTCTTCAGCTCTGCCTTTGTGGTGTGCATTGATGTGTCTTGCTACTGGGTAGGCAGGGTCATCATTATTGATTGCCCGTAGATGTTGGAGTATCCTTACATGAACAGGATATATGGTACTGCCTACGTATCTTTTGTTGCATGTACATTGTAAGACATATATCGCAAAATCTGTTTTGCATGTGTAGTTGTTTTGTATGTCTAATGGTGTTTTTCTTAGTGGGAGCTGAACTTTGTGTTTATGCCGTATCTGCAGGCTTTGCACTTGGTGCATTTATGGAAGCCTTTAGCACTCTTGAGCCAGTGAATGTCTTTTTCTTTTCGTGGTATGTTGCACACTAGTTCTTCTTTTATTGATTTTGCCCTCCTAAAAGTTAGCTGAGGTCGTTTTGCACATGAGGTTCCTATTTTGGGATCGCTGCGCACAAGTGGCCAATGTTTATAAAGGATTTTACGCAGCTGGTTATGGTATGCATTGTATCCTGTGATCAACCGAGGTGTGCCCGATGATTTGGATGGTGTGGGGTTTTGAGGAGGTTTAAAGATAAGGCTTTCCCTACTCTTTGTATCACATTTCTGCTCAGCCCGGATGAGTGTGATTTTTGTACCCCCTGGTGCGCAGTCTGTTGAATAACCCCTGTTTGGATTCTACAAAACTGTTTTGTGAGCTGCAGTTGCGTAAGGGATGCTGTTGATGAGGCTGGTTGGGTGGAAGCTGCTGGCGTGCAGTATGGTGTTGCCGGCCGTAGGTTTTCTGTAAGTTTTAGACTATATCTTGTTGTTGGAGACAAACAGTTCTAAATCTAAAAACATGATTGATTTCTTACTAGTTGTACAGGTGAAATGTAAGTTCACTGAGTTTTCATTTAGACCTTCGGCAAATTTGGCTGCACTTTCTTCACTCCCTTTCCATAGCAGAAAGATGTCGTCTATGTAGCGACTGTAATGTGCCACATTTTCTGACATTTGTGTGCTGTGTTTTACCCTGAGTACTTGCTCCTCCCACCAGCCCATATGCAAATTAGCATAGCTGGGGGCGAAGCAAGTACCCATGGCAGTCCCCTGTGTCAGTTTGTATAGCAATCTATCAAACATAAATGTATTATTTTCTAGACACCACTCTGTCATTTGCAACAACATTTGTGTATGTAGATAATGTTCAGAAAAAGCACAAAAGTCCCTAAGGGAGCCACAGAAATGGTCTCAGGTATTCACCAATGCCCATATATTACCTATATTTTATGATAATACCAATCTCACAATGATCAGAGCCTCCAAATCCCTACAGAGTACCTCAAGGTGAATTTCAACCGAAACGCCGCGTCGACACCTGTTCCTCATGAACATTTTAAATTATTACTGTATACTGTGTTTTTAATTAAAAATGTTATATTTCATGTATTTTGTATGCATCTGTTAAGTCAGGTCCACGGAATTATAAATGTAAAAACTACTGAATAAATACATATATTTCTCAATTCTATAGAATAGTTTTTTTCTCTCTGCTTGTTTTCACATGTTTAATTAATTATATGTTGAATTATTGCAAAATTGTTTGGATTTTTATAAGATTGTGAGCTGTAATCATCCAGTTGTTGTATCCACAATACGCCTTGAGGTACTCTGTAGGGATTTGGAGGCTCTGATCATTGTGAGATTGGTATTATCATAAAATATAGGTAATATATGGGCATTGGTGAATACCTGAGACCATTTCTGTGGCTCCCTCAGGGACTTTTGTGCTTTTTCTTGACTTTTTCCCCTGGTCCCAGACCTTAAACAGAAGGGGGCCTCCTTATTTTTATTTACTTGTAGATAATGTTCGACATTCCTAGTTTCAAGGAAATGTTTGATGGCATTATGTCCGTCTCGGTGTCGAATGCTAGTGTACAAACTCTGTACATCTAGTGTCATGAATAGACAATCACTTTGCCAATTGACATCATAGATTTTTTTTCAGAAAATCTCCACTGCCTTTGGTGTATGAAGGTAGATTTTGTACATGTGTTTGCAAAAAATGGTCTATAAATTTGCTTGTATTCTCGAAGAGTCCTCTAATTGCCGATATTATGGGTCTCCCTGGGGGGCATTGCTCATTCTTATGGATTTTTGGGATGAGGTAGAGGTGCGGGGTGACTGGATAGTTGTTCTTCATGAAATCAAACTCCTGTTTGCTGAGGAGTCCTGTGCTTTTCCAGTTATAAAGGCTTTTATGATACCTTTCTTGTATGTTGGCAATGTTTGTTGCGCTGATCCGTATGTAACAATCCCTGTCGGATAGCTGCATCAGTGCCTCTTTGTTGTACATGTCCTGAGGCCAAAGGACCACATTGCCCCCTGTGTCCGACCAACGTACCATGATGTCACTTCTATCTTTGATCTTTTTCCTTACTTTCTCATACTCCATTCTTTCATTGGGTCTTGTTTTAGTGAAGTTGTTACTGCTTTCCAGTGAAAGTTCTTTTAAATCCTTCACTTTGTCTGAAAAAATGTCGATGTTCTCCTTGGGCATAAGTGGATAGAATGTAGATCTTAGTTTGAAAGGAGTTTTGCAGGTCCTGTGTATGTTGATGCCGGCGTGGGTCGCTGCTTTTTCTGACCCCATGGTGACTGTTTCCTCCTCTGCATCCAATTCTGCCATTATATATATATATGTGTGTATATATATATATATATATATATATATATATATATATATAAGAATCCAACTCGCCTTCGGTGTGCGTTGTGCACAGACAGGTACGCAGACAGCAAAGAATCGATAGTCAGAGCCAGACTTCTTACATCGGTTGTTTTATTTTGTCAATTTAATGGTGCATATCATCAGACGCGTTTCGGGCACGTCCGTGCCCTTGCTCACTAATATCTGACGGTTAGCTACCACTGTGTACTAAAACGGCAAAAAATCACATTGCGCGCCAAACTGCATTGCATGATAAACAGAGTTGTAGGACTGTGTTGACAGACATTCACCTTTCAGTAGGTGCCGGCGCCATATTGGAGTTGTTTTCCTATACAGTATTGGTATGGATGTAAATCAGTCAAGTTATATTAAACAAGTGCTAAAGGTATTAAACTGAAACATTATATGACAGTCATTAAAGTGCATAATGCCCGATATCGCATATGGCCAACAGGATAACTTGATATACATCCTAGATCCAATTAACTGTTGTGACATAGAACATAAACGGCGCACTGCCTAACGAGAGGGCTTCAACTGCAAAATGCAAAAGGTATACATGTCTCTGTACACATATGAAAATGTGCAAACTAGCTCATGCGTATATCAGCAAATCAAATTAAGTGCATTTGAATTAAATACGGGGGTGTGCACACTTGTCCATGCGTATACATATCTCGGTACAAATACGAGAGTGTGCAAACTTGTCCATGCGTATCTCAGCAAAACAAATTAATTGCATATGATTTCAATACGGGGTGTGCAAACTAGTCCATGCGTATATCAAAATACAGTTTAGATCAAATTGTGTGCATTTACTTCCTAGTTCATTGTAATAGGACAGAGATAAAATTAACCACGTGATAATAAAACAGTGCATCATGCTAACTGTAAACATTTCTCTGTATAAATACAATAATGTGCAAACTTATCCATGCGTTTATCACTGTACAAATTACATGCAATGGGAATATGTATTGACATTTGTCTATAGTGCAAATACTGCAATGGGTTGATGCAACTCCAACTGTATATACGCATGTGTCACAATCCTCCAATGGAATATATCTGCTTATTTCAAAAACAGTATATATTGGAATTATATTGGACATGGATGCAGAGAAAATTCCGTCCTACTCTGTATCATTCCTGGCGCTAATGGTGTATTATGCCTGTATAACTGAAGTGTGGTGCTTAAAAGTGCTCAAATAATATAAGGATGGCCTCGCATACAAGTTATCTCCAAAAACGTGCATTGTGCTGTTCTGTAAATAATCAAATGACTCATCTCTACTAAGATAGGGTTTGGGAATGATTGCATATATATATATATATATATGTAGGCATCGCATAACCAACAGTTAGTACTGATCCCCGGTTTGGATTATATCATCTTTATATGATACTGGTGCTATTTGGGTTGTGGCCCCTCAGTGTGTCAATACTTCCTCAAAGACTACTATATGGATCACAGGAAGTTATGCAGATCTTCTCCCATGTTGAGCCCTCCAGGAGCCTTACTATTAAGCTGTACTATATACCTGGATTCCATTTGTCTGAGGGTTTTTTCTTTGTCGCCACCTCTCTTGTTGTGAATCACCGCATCTATTACGAAGTATTTTAGGTGTGCAAGATTTTGCCCATGTGTCGTTTGAAAATGCCGCGCAACAGGGTAGCTTTGATCGGCATTGACGATGGCTCTTAGATGTTGCAAAATGCGTAGGTGGACAGGCAGCTTGGTGCTGGCCACGTACAGCAGATTGCAACTACACCTCAGAACATACACTGCGAGTTCGGTGCGGCATGTGAAGTGGTCTCTCAGGGCTATGGGGTTTGCATCAAAAGGGGTCTCATAAGTGGTGGTAATAACCCCGAATTTGCATGCTCTGCAAGAGCTGCAACGAAAAAATCCCTTCCGGGGAGAAAGCCAGTTCTTTATGTTGTCAGTTTCTGGGCTGTTGGTAACAAGATCATTGCACATAGCGTATGCGCGTCTGAAAGTGACTGTAGGGACATTGGGCAATACATCTCTAAGGACTTGGTCAGTGAGAATAATCGGCCATTGTTGCTTTACTATTCTAGTGATCTGGCGTGACTGGCGACTGTAGCCTGTGATTAGTCTTATCGCCCCACTATCCTGAGAGTTGTTGGCAGTTTCCATTCTCTGTCTATTGGGATCTAGGAGTTCAAGGCGATTGAGGATGTTGGCCTTTCTCCTCGCCTCGTCGAGTTTTGTTGGATTATAGCCTCTGGCTATTAATCTGGTTCTGGCTTCCTGCTGACACTGATCCCTGAGTTCTGTTGAGCTGCATAACCTATGTATCCTCAAGAACTCCCCATAGGGGATACTGGTGATAGTGTGCCGTGGGTGGAAACTTTCCGCGTGCAGGATAGTGTTTCCTGACGTGGCCTTTCTGTGTAGGCTGGTGACTATCTTGTTGTCTATAACCTCAAGTTTTACGTCAAGGAAATTGGCCTCTGTCATGCTAATATTGGCTGTGAACTGTAGATTTAGTTGGTTCACATTAATAATATCAACAAATTCTTCTGCTTGTGCCACAGTTCCTCGCCAAATTATAAAGACATCGTTGATGTATCGCCAGTATTTGACAATATTGTCTTTCCAGTAACTCGTATGTTGTGCCCTGAGGACATGTCCCTCCCACCAGCCTACGTGGAGCCCCGCGTAGCTGGGGGAGAAACATGACCCCATAGCAACTCCCCTAAGCTGTTTATATACCATGTTGTTAAACAGAAAAACTTTATTGTGTAGGCATTTATCTACCATCTCTATTAACATTTGGTTGTGCCTATACAGTTCAATCGGGTGTTTGTCCAAAAAGAACTTGATAGCTTTCATACCATCAGTGTGGGCTATACTGGTATACAATGTAGATATGTCCATAGTTATCAGCAATAGGTCATCTGACCAAGTACATTGGTTTACAAGGTGTAAAAATGGTGTGGTGTCTTTAATGTATGCCGGTAGGGTGACGACAAACTCCTGCAAATAGAAATTGATATACTTGGACGTGTTTTCAAAGGTGCTATTGATGGCAGACACTATAGGTCTGCCAGGTACAGGTACTTGCTCTTTATGTACCTTCGGGATAAAGTATATGTGGGGCAGCACTGGGAATTCCTTGTAAAGAAATTTCAGTTCATCTTTAGATAGTAAGCCTTCACGTTTCCACTGATAAAGATCTGTGCGGTAAGATTCCTGAATGAGTTTGACTGTTGCCATGTCTATTTTGGAGTAGCAAAAGGTGTAGTTTAAATGGAGATTTGCTTCCTCTATGTATTCATTTCTTCCCCATATGACAATATTGCCACCCTTGTCGGATTGATTGATTACGATGTTTTTATTTTCTTTCAATTTTCCCATAAGGGCGGTATACGGCCTCATTTTAACATATGGTTTGTTATGGGACTTCTTAGTTTTAAGTTGTAGTTCTTTAATTTCTTCAGTCACTCTGTCCGCAAATATGTCTATGGCATCCCTTGGCATGCTAGGGATAAACCTTGATATAGGTTTGAAAGGGCTTTGTGGTGATTGGCCTATATTGATGCCCTCCTTGTCTGCTAATTCCTGTGTGTTGCCCACGCTAATGTCCTCATCTTGCAGACCATGTAGGTCACGCATTAGCCCCACATCTTTCACTTGTAATCCGCTTTGTTTAGTAGTTTTATCAGAGTCCAGCTTTTTTTTGGCTTTTAAGCTGGTTTTGATGGCATAATACTTCTTCAACTTAATTTTGGGGATGAATTTAAATATATCGATCCATGTATTGCAATAGTTGAAGTTACTTTCTGGACAGTAAGATAGTCCTAGTGCCAATAGTTGTTTTTCGGCTTGGTTAAGATCGATACCCGTAAGGTTGACAATTGTGTTTTCATCCATTATTTTTTGTTGTTTCGCCAAAATTGTTTCTTTTGTTGCCTTCCTTTTGGCTTGGGCGCACTTGCGTCTTTGTCGTCTTCTTGAGTTCCTCCTTTGCCTTGTGTTACGTTTTGATTCCTCGGACGCAGAGAGGACTTCCTTTGTATTCGTACGTATTCTATCTCCTCTGCCAGAGTTAGTTGGCCCATATCCCCTCGCTTTGCACCAGGGACACTGTCGTCAGATTCATTGTCGCTGGGCACCAAGCTTGCGTCCGATCCTGATACATTAGAGTCGCTCATACCTGCCTCTGTGCTTTGTACAGCTATGTTTGGTTTGGCTGCATTGGCTCCTCTCTGTTTGAGCATGCGGTCAAATTTGCGGGCGAACGTGTAAATTTGCCCCAGCTCGTAGTCTTGCAGATCTCGTGCAAATTTGTAAGCTTTTCGCGTTTTAATCATGTTTTCCTGTTTCTTCAAATGTTCTTTCATATCTTTGGTAGTTTTCAATCAATCAATCAATGCATTTGTATAGCGCGCTACTCACCCGGAGGGTCTCAAGGCGCTTGGGGGAGGGGGTTCCGCTACTGCTCGAACAGCCAGGTCTTGAGTTGCTTTCTGAAGGAGAGGTGGTCTTGGGTCTGGCGGAGGTGGATGGGGAGGGAGTTCCACGTCTTGGCAGCCAGGTAGGAGAAGGATCTTCCTCCCGTTGTGGCTCTTCGGATGTGGGGAACGGCGACGAGGGCATGGCTGGTCGATCGTAGCTGGCGGGTGGGAGTGTAGAAAGTCAGGCGGTCGTTGAGGTATCTGGGGCCTTGGTTGTGGAGAGCTTTGTGTGTGTGGGTGAGGAGTCGGAACGTTATTCTCTTGCTGACGGGGAGCCAGTGCAGGTCTCTCAGGTGTCCGGAGATGTGGCTGTGTCGGGGGATGTCCAGGATGAGTCGTGCTGAGGCGTTCTGAATGCGCTGGAGTCTTTTCTGAAGTTTGGCTGTGGTTCCGGCGTAGAGGGAGTTAGCGTAGTCCAATCGGCTGGTGACGAGGGACTGGGTGACCGTCTTCCTGGTTTCAGTGGGGATCCACCGGAAGATCTTACGTAGCATGCGAAGGATGTTGAAGCATGACGAGGAGACGGCGTTGGCTTGTCTGGTCATTGAGAGAGAGGAGTCCAGGATGAAGCCCAGGTTGCGTGCGTGGTCCGTTGGTTTGGGTGCGCAGCCCAGGGCAGGGGGCCACCAGGAGTCATCCCAGGTAGAGGGTGATGATCTCAGGATGAGGACTTCCGTCTTATCTGAGTTCAGTTTCAGGCGGCTGTTCATCATCCACTCGGCTATGTCTTTCATCCCTTCGTGTAGGTTGGTTCTGGCGGTGGCGGGGTCGTTGGTGAGGGAGAGGATCAGCTGGGTGTCGTCGGCATAGGAGATGATGTTGAGGTTGTGTTGGCGTGCGATGGCCGCGAGAGGGCTCATGTAAATGTTGAAAAGCGTGGGGCTGAGTGAAGATCCTTGTGGTACGCCGCAGATGACTTCGGTGGCCTCGGATCTGAACGGGGGAGGCGGACTCTCTGTGTTCTTCCGGCGAGGAAGGAGATGATCCACTCCAGTGCCTTCTCTTGGATTCCGATGTCGCTGAGGTGCTGCACTAGGGTGCGGTGGCAGACAGTGTCAAATGCTGCGGAGAGGTCCAGGAGGATGAGGGCCGCTGTTTCCTCGTTGTCGAGCAGGGCTCGGTTGTCGTCGGTGGCTGCGATGAGGGCGGTCTCGGTGCTGTGGTTGGCCCGGAAGCCGGACTGTGAGTGGGCGAGGGATCCATTCGTCTCGAGGAAGGCGGCCAGCTGTCTGTTGACGGTCTTCTCGATGACTTTGGCAGGAAAAGGAAGGAGTGAGATGGGGCGGTAGTTTTTGAGGTCGGTGGGGTCCGCTGATGGTTTCTTCAGTAGGGCGCTGAGTTTGGCGTGCTTCCAGCTCTCTGGGAAGGTGGCGGTGTCGAAGGAGGCGTTGATGATGTCCCGGAGATGGGGTGCGATGACGGAATCGGCCTCGTTGAATATGTGGTGAGGGCAGGGGTCGGTTGGTGACCCGGAGTGGATGGAGTTCATCGTGCGGATGGTGTCTTCGGTGTTAACCGGGGTCCAGGCGCGGAGGGTGGTGTTGGGGGGGCGTTGGTACGGTCGTGGGGTGCATCGGCTGTGTGCTGAAACTGTTGTGTATATCTGCGATCTTGCTGTGGAAGAACGAGGCGAGCGAGTTGAAGAGGTTTTGCTAGGGGGTGATGTTGTTGTTTCCGGCGCTGGAGAGCTCTTTGACGATGTTGAAGAGTTCCTTGCTGTT